>NC_087440.1:33637796-33946408 GCF_036321535.1 Camelus dromedarius
CTACTACTACTGTAGCCAGAGTAATTGAGCTTGCACTATTTCTTCCAAAACAAATCACAACAAAAAATATTATTTTCTTTAGAATTATTTAGAATGTTTTCCTTTTCTTCCCCTGAATCTTGACATAAGTGCACATCTGTGAAAAGCCAAAGGATGTGTTTTGGTTGAAGTGTTAAACTTTGTTTGTTGTAAGTACCTAGATACTTACGTATTAAATTCTAAGAAGAAATTAATATTGACAGAGAATGAGGTCATGCAGAAAGAGAATTTCTACTACAGCCATGATAATTAAAAAAAAAATTCCCTAGAAGGGTTAGACACAGAGTAGGTCTCATGCACTTTGAAGTAACTACATTTTCCTCCAGGATCTTTCTTCATTTCAATTGAACTAAATGATTTTTCCATGTTGGTAAAAAAAAAATTTGGGGTAACAAGTTCCCCTTGTCATTTCTATCCTTCTGAAAAATAACTTTCTGAATGCTCTACTTTTAACACTAAAAAATTTAGTGTTACTACCCACCAGCCTTCCCCTCTTACTGGGTAGTCTCAACACACTTACACAGCCTTTTCAGTAGTTTTGTTTACATCCTCTTATTCTCAGACATCATTTGCCCAGCTAGGATTCAGTTTCAGGTTTACATATTTCCCTGCAGGAAATTTTCTAAACTCATAGTGCTTCTCCGCCTTTCTTCCTAACATGCCTGAATCTTCGGGATTTAGTACCTCTTCTGTTTGAGCTATTTCTGTTACAGGACATTACCAAGCCTCAATTTTACTTATGCTGTTATATTATCACTTTACAATCTCAAGTTCACTTTCTTTATTGGCTATACTTTGTGCTATAATTTATAGACACTAGAATCACTAAATATTGTTTTCCTTCCTTGTGCCAATTATCTTCTTTTAATCACTTTTTGTTATTATTATACCCATATAACAGTATCGAATTACACAGTTTCTTCAGAGAATTCACGGGAGATTTTGTCAAATGTTTGAAGAAATTAATTATTCTACAACACTTTTTCCCAGAAATATCAATCTACTAATTATCTCTCAAGTTAGAACAACTACAGTTTCTCTTCAAACTACCAAGTTTGAGATTCTTCTATTATATCTTAGACTCAGGTTATATGTGTTTACTACTAATAATCATCATAGACTTTTCTGAAAGCTACTTACTACCAGTTGATATTAAATTTATGAGCTTGAGTTTCCAATTTTTGCCTTTTTGAGGATTTGGATATTTGTCCATTTCTAGTCTTGTGACACCAATCCTATTTTTCACCTCTCTCCATGCTTAATTATAATGTCTGTGAAGTAATATGCAAATTCCTGGCACACATTCATCTGAGTTTAGTGCTTTCTTCCTATATCCTAACATTATTTGATCAAAAATTTGAAGGTCTTTTTCTTACATGAAAGTAAGGAGCTGAGCGAGTTGTTTGACCCCCTTTGATATCTGTTATCATCTTTCCCAACAATAAGCCTATTACTTTCCTTATTGATTTTCCTGGTTAGATGATAAAGACACTCTTTTTGGTGTTTGTGGCTAATATAGGTATTAAACAGGTCACTAGGGGTTTTGGTCCATTGGACATTATTCTGATCGTTTCAAGCCACTTCTGTTTGTGCCGTCAGTATGTGCAGGTTTTCCTATCGTTTATGTCCTTTTAAAGTGTCAGTTCACGAGAAAGCATTTTATTATCATTATATTAATTTAACAGAGGAATTTTTTGAAGCCTAGAAGTTAAATGACAGAAGAATGAACGAGGAATATATGTTTATAATGCCAAAGGGGGAGAATCTTTTAAAACCCGTTCTCATGACCCTTGCCTGGGTATTACTTGTACACTTTTTCAAGGCAATCTCACTCCATGATATGTGTTTGCATAACCAAAGTATCCAGTAATTCATGCAGTTATGCCTGCAGCTGTGCATCCTTGGGACCTTCAGGAGTAAAGGTCAGTGAACTTCAATTACACCTGTCCTCAATTAGCACCTACCTGCATTTTATTTTGCTTGCTTTTTTCAGTGTCAATGAAATTTCTACCTCAAGAGGTTTAACTGATTTCAGATCAAAACTTTGAAAAAGGTTGATGTTGTAAAGCTTCTGAGGAGAGCTTAGGATCTTTAAATCTAATATCCTTCAAAGATTTTTCTAGGATCTAGAATTTCTCTTCAATGTGAAAGATATATTCCATAAACAGAGGCGTTTTCAACTTTATGGCTTGCAGTTCCTTCAGAACTATATTACGTTCAAAAGCACGTTTTGATTTTACATTTCAGCCAGGATCACTGCTCTCTTTTAGGTCCCATACTCTGTGCAAGCTACTTCAAAGTGTCCATGGAAAGGGAGAAAGCCTTTCATACTTTTTTTTAAAAATTAATTCATAAGGGAAAATGAATGCTAAAGCCTAGAGACACAATGACTATGAGAGAAGTTTTCCAGTTGCTGCTCCAGGCCATCATTAAATAACACTGGCCTTTGAGATCTTAGAGATCTTGCTTTCATTACTTCCTACTGCTGTTTACACACCTGCTTTCATTTGTTTTGTCATCCTGTTCAGAACGACAAAAATACATATTGCTTTTCTCGTTTTGCCCAATACACGAAATTGAGGGTGTTTCAACAATTCATAGGAAAACAAGAATGGCTTTCTACATTCCTTCCTGAACAGGGTCCTAAAGAAGCCTTAAGCACAGCAATAATTTACTCAGTGATTACACATTAACTGTGAAAGCAATTATTAAAAATTTCTTTTCATTTCTCAAAAACAGATTGCTTCTAGGCTTGTAATTTATTTTAATTGAATGCTGAGAGAATTGCTGCCTGTAAAACAGAGGAAAACAGTTCATTTGGTTCTAAAAAAAAGAAACAGATGCAAACCCAAATGCTCAGAGGTCAGGCAGGGAATAGAAACGAGTGAAGTAGACAAGATGGATTCAGCAGCAAGCTGAGCAGTAAGGCTCAGGCCTTATCTGAGGAAGTGCTCCTGCTGCTGAGCGCTGGCTAGCCCATGGGTGCCTTCAGGGATTTAGGTTTCTGTTTCCAGATCTTCTAGTTTTTCAAAAGACGCCAGGAACTTGGATATTCATGTGAAACACTCGGCTTTTCAAATGTTGGCAAACAACTCAAAATAATTTAAATCCTTCTGTGCGTGGGTGTGCATACACATACACCCCCCCCCACACACACACACACACACACACACAGAGGACTAGAAACATACTGGAGGATAGATTGGACCTGGACATCACCATTTCACAACCTGTGTTCTAGGTGAATAAACAGGTGTTCCTTTAGGTAGAAATGATCTCTTGCTTTTTTGTTACGAGTTCACGTTCTTGTTATTGCATCCTTTTTCCATTCTATTCCCTGATATGTAACTACTGAAAGAGTCCAAGGTAACACGAAACTAGGAGATTATATGTATTTATGCATATATGGTTTTTGGGTCCAGAGAGGACAAGAATGCAAGTTTTAGAAATTCTGAAGTAGGAAAATTGCCTGAACCTTTGAGATAGTGACATTCAGGAGACATGTGAGCATAACGTTCGGCACAGTCCATTGAGATAGCCTGGGACCCGGAGTCACCTGCCAACACAACTGCCCCCTGAACAATGCCTCCCGAAACAGAAGGGAAGCTGACTCACCACAGACGACCAGGAGGCGAAACGTCCTCTTTTGACAAGAACACAGTGACAGCTTGCGGTCACAGACAGTCCAGCCTTTGGGCACGCTCAGTTAAGGACAATATTGACCTCTATAGGACTTTCCTGGAGTGGCGCTCGTACGCTTCTCCGCCATGTTTGAGGTGCCGTCAGAAAGGCCGGGGACTGCGCATGCTCCCCGCACACTGCGCACAACCCCTCCGTGAAGGGTGGGGCCTGGCGCCGCCGCCCATGGCGAGGCCAAGCGGCCTGCGCAGGATGCACTTCCCGCGAGACCTGTGGAGCCACACCTCCCTCGCCTGGCTTACGGGCGGGACCTGAGCTCCTCAGAGCAAGCGTCTGCACCTGACGCGCTGTAGCTAACGTGGCTCCCGTGCAAACCCAGTCAAGCCTTGCCTGAAGTTCTGGGGTGGCCTCTAGTAAGTTTATAGTTAAAGAGTCCAAGAGCCCAGCTCGGTAACACCGTCATTTTGAAGGAAGGCCATAAAATGTGAATATGGGTGGATCCATGTGTTTATTTATAGGAGTAACCTTACAGCGTTGAAAATGCTCTAATTAGTTTCCTCCGTACCACGGCAATTTATTCCACTGTGGAATTCAAAAAAGCTTCTGAATTTCCGCCCCCCTACCTTTTAAATCTACATTAAAGAGATTTCCCAATTATGTGTTGGTGGCATTATTTCCTGTATGTGTGAAAAGTTTTCTCTAAGCCCAAAAGATAACTCGAAATGTTCACAGCTCTAATTGATTCTCATTCCTTCTCTAGTATTAGAAATTATATATATTTGCTGGATGTCTCTAATATGATAGAAAAATGAGTTAAGTTGAATTAACATAGTAAGATTTTTGGTATTCCCGAGTCAATTATTTTTCTTTTCTCAAAACATAAGAACAACACAGAATAATAACATCAGTTAATTAAATGTCTGTATTTCTGAGACCTATTCATTAGATTTAGTTTTGTCATTCAGATTGCAAAGCAACTGGTCAATTGGGTCAACTGATTCCATAAAATAATCTTCGGGAAAAAATAATTATCCATGTCAGTTTTATTTGCTACCTATTAATTAATTATTCTTTTCTGCTCACCCTAAATGTTTTGGATAGAGTAAGGACAGCTTTATGTATTAAATGACCAGTTGATAAGTATAACATATCTATCAGTTGGTTTCTTCGTCTAAATTAGGTTAAACAACTGTTTTTAAAATAAATTATTAAATGGATTATTTCCTTAATAAACATAATAGTATAGCCTTAATAGTGTTACCTCTAATTTTAAATATAAAAGTTGGCCCACCTTGTAGAAATAATTCTCTTCCAACATATACTTATTTATATGTTTTAATTTTATTTAATATGTATCTTAGGGCTTTCTTTGACTCATTTTTTTCCTTCTTAGAGTTGTATCATTTATGAGTCTTAATGATTTCTTTCTACTTCATTACTATCAAGAAACCACCTAGTCCTTCCACTTCAACAAATAACAATTTGACCTAAATTGTTATTAATTCATTTATCAACATTCAGAAGAAAACAGGCATAAATCTTCATTACCTTGAGTTAGGTGATGATTTGTTAGATATTACAGCAAAAGTGGTAATAGAAGAAAATAGCTAAATTGGACTTAATACAAACCAAAAATTCTCATGCTACAAATTATACCATTAAAGAAAATGAAAAGACAATTCACGGACAGAGAAAATATTTGCAAATCACATATCTGATGAGGGATTTGAATCCAAAGTATTTGAGAACATATAACAATATATAGAAACTCTTACAACTCAATAATAAACAGATAAATATTCCAATTAAAAATAGATAATGGGTCGGAAGAGACTTTTTTCAAAGAAGGTATACACGTGATCAATAGGCACATGAAAAAGTGCTCAATGTCATTAGCCATTAGGCAAGTACAAATCAAAACCACCGTGAGATTCCACTTTACACTCACTAGAATGTGGTAAGGGTATGGATGAATTGGTACCTTCATACATTGTTGGTGGGGATGTGAAGAGGCAGCCACTTTGGAAAAGTTTGTCAGTTACTCAAAGAGTTAAACATAGATATACCATATGACCCAATAATTCCACCGCTAGCCATAAACCCAAGAGAAATGAAAACGTGTCCAACCAACCCTTGGGAAAATGATGGTAATAGCCAAAAATTTAAACAACTGAAATATCCATTAACTGATGAATGGTTGAATAAAATGTGTATCCACAAAATGGACTACAGTGTTGAATAAGAAGTGTTGAGAGCAGGCATACCTGTTACTTCTTGATCCTTGGGGAAAACCATTCATTTTTTCACCAGCAACAATATTGTTAGCTGTGGGGTTTTCATAATGCTCCTGGTTAAAGTTCCCTCTATTATTATTACACTTTTATTATGCAGGAGTGTTGGATATTGGCAAGTCTTTTTTTCTGCATCTATTAACGTGATCATAGGTTTTTGGTCCCTTTTTCTCGTAATATGTTATTACACTGATGGATTATCAGATATTAAGTAATCTTGTATTCCTGGAATAAATCCCACCTGCTCATGATGTATACCTTTTACATATCGCTGAGATAAATGTTGGTCTGTAGTTTTCTTTCATTGTAATATTGTGATCTGGTTTTGTATTAAGGAAATACTGGGCTAATAGAATAAGTTGGGAAATGGTCGCTCCTCTTTTATTCTTTGAAAGAGTTTGTGAAGGATTAGAGTTATTTCTTTAAATGTTTTATAGGATTCACCAGGGCCTGGGATTTTCTTCTGGGAAATTTTTCAGTTACTAATCTAATCATGTTACAGGTCTATTCAGATTTTCTATTTATTTTGAGTCAGTTTCAGTTATTTATGTCTTTATAGGATTTTGTCTGTTTTATTCAAGTTGTCTAATTTGTTGGCATACAATTGTTTGTAGTTCCCTTATAATCCTTTTTATTTCTGAAAAGTTTTATCTCTGATTTTAAAGTCATTCCTCATTTGAGTCATCTTATTTTCTCAGTCAGGGCAGCTAAAGGTTTGTCACCTTTGTTAACATAAAAAATTTTTTTAAACTTTTAATTCTATCAATTTTTCTATACTTCTATACAAAATGTCCCAGAAAAATTAAAGGGGAAAAATACTTCTCAACTTATTCTAAAGGGTCAACCTTATTCTGATATCAAACAGACAAAAATATTTCAAAGGAAAAAATTTTTCCTCATGAACACAGTTGCAAAAATTCTTTGAAAAATTAGCAAAGTAAGACAAGACAACAGCATATAAAAAGATGTTATTTTATGGTCAAATGTGATTTATCCAGGAGTGAAAAGTAGGTTTTACATTAGAAAATCAGTGTATTTCACTGTATTAACAGACTAAAAAAGTAGAACTATATGATCATCTCACTAGGTGCAAAATAAGATTTTGACAACATTCCAAATCTATTCCTAATAAAACCTCTTGGCAAGCTGGGAAGAGAGGAGAACTTGCTCAGCCTTTTAAAGGGTATTATGAAAAACCTACAGCTAATATCATACTTAAAGGTAAAAGACTAAATGCTTTCACCCAGGGATCAGCAACAAGGCAGGGATGTCTGTTCTCATCTCTTCTGTTAAACGTCTTACTTGCTGTTCTAATCAGTTTAATAGGGAAAGTCTAAAAAGTAGATTGCATCAAGGTTGGAATGAAAGAAGTAAACTAGCCTTTTTCTCAGATGATACGATCATCTACATAGGAAATCCAACTGAATTTACAAAAAGACCTATTGGAACTAATAAAATTTTAACAAGACTGTAAAATACAAGGTCACTACCAAGATCAATGAAAAATTGGAAATTAAAAATTTTAAAATACCATTTATAATAGTTTCAAAATATTCAATTCTCAGTTAAAAGTCCAGTGAAAGATGTATAAGACTTATATGCTGAAAATGACAAAACACTGCTGAGAGAAATTAGACCTAAATAATTAGCGAATATACTGATTCATTAATTAGAAAATTCAATACTGTTAAGACGTTAATTCTCCCTGATTTGATCTATAGATACAACACGTTCCCAATAATATTGCAGCAGTCTTTTTTTTTTAGATACAGGTAAGCTTTTCTAAAATTTATATAGAAAGACAAAGGAACCAAAATAGACAAAGCAACTTTGAGAAAGAAAAACAAAGTGGGAGAAGTCAGACTACCTGACTCCTAAATTATTGTAAAGTTACAATATCAAGACAGGGTGGTACTGACATCAACAGGGACAAATACATGAAGGGAACCAAACAGAAAGTGCAAAAGCAGACTCACACTTATATTGTCAATTGACTTTTGAAAAAGCTGCAAAAGCACATCAGTGAAAAGGGGCAGTCTTTTTGTCAAATGGTGCTAGAATAATTGGATATCTATATACCAAGTTGAACTTTGTTTACTACCTCTCATCATCTACAGAAATGAACTCCAAACATATTATGGACATACATGAAAGACCTTATAAAACTTCTATAATAAAACAGTAAAAAGCTTCTGCAATCTTGATCAGAAATGATTGCTTAGATGCAAGCATGATCCATTTTAAAAAAGATTAGAAAATGGCTTCATGAAAATTAAGAACTTCTGCTTTCAAAAGACACCATTAAGAGAATGAAATGACAAGGTCTGTACTTGGTAATATATTTTAAAACCACAAACCTGATAAAGGACTTACATAAGTAATGTATAAAGTATGCTCAAAGCTTAATAATAAGAAAGAACCCAATAAAAAAATAGGCAAATGATATGAACAGACCAAAGGAAGTAAAATAATTGCAAATAAGCACACAAAAAATGCTTATCATCGTTACTCATTAGGGAAATTTAAATTTAAAAAACATAATAAGATACCTCTACATATCTATTAGTATATTATAATTTTAAAAAACAGACCATACCAAGTGTTGGCAAAAATATGGGACAACTGGAACTCACGTATACTACTTACAAGCTCTTTGAGGGTAGTATATGACTAATTCAGCTCGTTGTCCCTACTAGTAACAAGTTAATAAATATTTATGAAAGTTAATAGTAAAAAGTTTATAATTTGTTAATAACTAGCTGATTCTAACAAAGTAGACTAATTTATATCTCTAATCATTGTACTAAGATAAAAATTCTCAAATCCAAATGACATGCCTAAATCACTCTGCCATTAATTATAATCCTAATATACACAAATCTGTACTTATCAAAAATAAGAAACTATTAATGAATGCTTCTCTGGTCTATCCCCCTCCCCCCCCCGCAAGTTCTATAATTTTATGATGATAAAGTTCAATTCTTTGCATCATTTTCCTATTTGGAGACATTCAATTAAAATGTGTAAATTCTTAAATAAAGAAAAAGATAAGCAGAGACAAAAGGGAAAATGTGGAAAACAAGGCCCCCCCAAATAAATAACTTATTTAAGTTATGAAACAAAGTCCTCTGGCCATTTCTGTCCCCACAGCCCCTGCGCTGTTCTGTGAGTTCTGATACTGTAGTTGGTTTACATTGTATGCATTTGATATATTTCTGCCATAGAGAACTGGCCAACATGCCCAGAGTCACAAGTTCAATAATTCTGAGCATTTTCTAGTTTTTACAGTGAAGGTAAGAGTACCCTTTACTTAAATGTGGCTCATTAGCTAAGACTTAAAGAACTTTTAACAGGCTTTTTGAGCCTACTTCCCAGTTAAGAAGTTCAAAATTCCTGTGCTAGAGCAGTAAATATTCCTCGTGGAACATGATTTCCAATTTTATTATCAGGATGGTACATATACCGTGGTGATGCCCACATGATTATTTTTTTATAATCTGTGCAGGCAAGGAGACTCTCTTTGCCTCAGGACCAAGACTACTACACATGCATCTTCTATTAGTTCCTTCTCTCTCTGAACTTAAGATGGGATAAAATTGATAATTTTTCACTCTACTGAACATTTTGTTACAAAAACTATTTATCACTCTGCAAATATGTTTGGTGAATCTCTGAACTTGTTGCCATCTGAGAGCTGCACATAGAAAATTAAGCTCCGGTTCCTACCCACTAAGAGATTATAATCAGTTAGTGATACGAGAGTAGGCATTAAATTTACTCTGCAGAATTGGAATGTCAAGTATGAGGTATGGATTGCAGAACTTCACCTAGCTGTCTGGCAGAAATAAAGCTCTTAAAATAATGAAAAATATTAGTGAAAAATCACCAAGTAAAAAATTGTAAACTAGGTTACTGATTCTTATTTTACATTAGTTGAAAAACATTTGATATTTGAAATAAATCTGGGAAGATGATATAAAGTAAGAAGCAATAAATATAATATGCATGCAGATAGACCTTAAAGAGGTGAGAACACCTATTCTTAGTAATACGGATGCTTTTAAGAACAGTATGAAAAGATTTCTTAAATCCTGAAGTTCTGCATGGGGTAATTAACATAGCAATGAAAGTTTCTGCTGCTGTTCACATATGAACTCCTTGCAAAGCTTTTGTTGTTTTGGAACAGTAGTAATCATTTTCAAATAAACTGCATCTAAAGGGACAGAAACAATTAAATAATGTTAATTATAGTGAGTAAAAAACATGAGTAACTTGGGTTGAAACCACTTGTGTGCTAATGATTTCCACTACGGGGTAAATAGGTTGCCAACATTTTGCATGTCTACTCCGCATATGTTACAGGAAATAATTGTCAAGATGTGTAAGCTGTTAAGAGAGATTTGTGGCTCCAGGAGCCAAATTTGAGACTAGAATGGTAGACAGTGGATTGCCATAGAGACCACTGTGGTGGGCAAACCCCTCAAGTTCAAGACCCTGCAGCTGTTTAGTCTCATGATGAAATATAATGTTCCACTGAGAAGCTAAAAGTCATCTACTTAGCTCCAAATATGAGAGACAAAAGACCTACTTCCTGAACTGTGAAAAATGGAAATTTAGTTTTAAAGACAGACAGACTTAAATGAGTTACATTAGTAACATAAGTTACTTGAATGAGTAAGAAAGAGAAAGAGAAAAAAAGTAGAGTTAAAATATGGGGAGACTTGCCAAATTGAGGTGCTGTTGGCTGAGCTTTCAAAACTCATAACTCCTGATGTTAGCACCAGGAAGGATTAGGATTCAAGTGCGATTAACAGAGGTGGGGAGGGGGAGAGGGGATAGGAGGTTCTCATATTAAGCTGGGAATTAGATTAAATCCCCAAGTTTATCAGGGAGAAGTGACAAAGATGTATTTAAAATCTGCTAAGCTCTTGGGAACATAAAGCCCTTTGAAAAAGGTAAAAGAAATATGAAGGATGTATTTCCTCTTCCCTTTCCTTTAAGAAAAGGATGAATGTGGTTTATTACCCTTAATTATTATAACTCCCTTGATTCACCTGGCAACAAATTGGCTTATCAGCCGGGGACTATTAGTTGTGCATTAACATCAAGTTAGACACTGTATCAGTTTTCAATAAACTCAATGAATAATAACTTGACATTTGAACAGAGCTTTGTAATTTGAAAACTCTTTTTCACAATATTCTTTCTCTTTATTTTGAGACCCTAGAGCAGAGGTTGGCAAATTATAGCCATGGAACAAGCCTGGCCAGCCACCAGTTTTTATAAATATTTATTGGGACGCAGCCATGCTCCTTCTTTTACATGTTATCTATGGCTGCGTTTGTGCTACAAAAGCAGGTGTGAGTAGTTACAGCAGAAACTGTAGCCTGAAAGACAAAAATATTTACTATCTGGCCAGGACAGTAACAGTTAGCTAAGCCTTGCCCTGCAGCATTGTGTCTGTACCCTATTTAAGTCACTTATCCTAATAGGCTTTGTTTCAGAATGATTTGTAATCATTCTATCATTTTCTAAAGTACAAGCTACTTGAAGACAAGAGCTGTGTTTGACTTATTTTTGTATTCACTGAAATAATTAAAATAATAGATGATGAAAACATATTAATTAATTTATCTTATTTGGTTCTGTTAAAAATCCTGCAAGATTACAATCCTCATCTTTCACATCTGGAAATGAAGTAAAATAAAGTGGTGGTTTGTCTTAGTCTAACGTATAGGGGATTTTAAAATGCTATTCAAATACATTAAAAAGTATGTATTTTTACTTTGTTTCCAAACACCATTAAATACAGTATTTCCTTCCCATTTTAAGAAAATTTGTTGGTGGCATTGTACTTTACATTCATAACCAGACCTTACAAAGTCAATGTGTAATCAGTATTTTATTACCCACTGTGTACCTGGACACTGTTTCTTTGGTTTATAGCTACAATAATTGTTTTCAAGACCTTTTTCTGTCTTTATTCATAAAATAGTTAAGACCCTTTAGAACAAGCATGTTGCATGTTTAGCCATTACTAGTAATGATTAGCTATCAGTAGACTATAACATCACCAACACAGAAACTATGAGGTCTTCTCAGTGTAGCTGATCTTCCCACCTAAGGATTACTTGTGTCTACAAGTCTCATCTTCCTGCCCTACCCTACCCTTTGTCAGTACCTTTGGGCTCAGGGAAAATCATGCCTAGCAGGGAAATGAAAAAAGATAGAAGTCAATTCTCTAACATCTCTCCCAGAAAATAAAAGCAGAGGGAAAACTTTCAAACTCATTCTGAGGCCAGTATTACTTAAATAACAAAATCAGAAAAGACATTACTTAGAAGGAAAACTACAGACTAATCTTTTTATGACCAAGGTGCAAAAAATATTAACAAATCAAATCCAACAGTATATGAAAGGAATCATACACAATGACCAAGGAGGTTTATTTGAAGTCTGCAGGACTGGTTCAATATTTGAAAATCTATTAATAAAACCTACCACTCAACAGGTTGAGGAGGAAAATCATACATAATATAAATAGAAATAAAAATAGGAAAAAAGATTTGACAAAATCCAGTACCCATTCATGATAAAAATTCTCTGAATATTAGGAATAAAGAGGAATTTTCTCAATTTCATAAAGAACATCTACAGAAAACCTGACGCTAACTTTATGCTTAATGGTGAGAAAATAGATGCATTCCCACCTCTGCTATTTACCGTCATAGTAGAAGTCCTAGCTAATGTATTAAGAAAGTGATGTAAAAGTTATCTAGATTAGGAAGGAAGAAATAAAACTGTCTCGACTTTGGAGATATTATTGTCTATTTAGAAAATTTTAAAGACTAGACAAGAAAAGAACTAATAAGCAGATATAGCAAGATTATAGGCTGATAAAAATAGGTCAATATAAAAAAATCAATTGCTTTCCTGTATACCAGCTATAAAAAATTATAACTTGAAATTTAAAATGAAACAACATTGATACTAGCAAAAAAAAAATTGAAATGCTTAGGTATAAATGTAACAAAATATATATAAGATCTTTCTTAGGAAAAGTATAAAATTCTGATGAAAGAAATTAAAGATCTAAATAAATTGAGATATTCCATGTTCATGAACAAGATGACATCATTAAGACATTAATTTTCCCAAACTGATATATAGATTCAATGCCATCCCAGCTAAAATCCCAGCAGGTTATTTTGTGGCTATCAACACAGTAATTAAAAGTTTATATGAAAGGCAAAAGACCCAAAATAGCCAACACAATACTAAAGCAAACAGTCAGAAGATTGACACTACCTGACTTCCAGACTTAGTATAAAGATAATGTGGTCTTAGCAAAAGAATTGACATGTACATCAATGGAACAGAACAAAAAGTCCAGAAACAATCCAAAGACTGTATAAATGTAATGTTTGATCTTTTGACTGGGAGCAAAGGCAATTCAATAGAGAAAGGATAGTATTTTCAACAAATGGTCCTGGAACAATTGAACTACATGTAAAAAAAGAGGAAAAAAAGAAGAAGAATCTACATACAGACCCTAAACCTTTACACCTTTCACAAAAATTAGCTCAAAATGGTCAAAAAACTTTAAAATGCAAAAATATAAAATTTCTAGAAGATAAAATTGGAGAAAATCTAGATGATTTGAGTTTACTAATTTTTTGTACACATTACATCAAAATTATAATTCAAGAAAGATAAAATTAACAAATCAGACTTCATTAAAATTTTAAAATTCTACTCCATGAAAGATAATGTTGAAAAAAATGAAAAGACACGCCATAGGCTGGGAGAAAATATTTGCAAAACACTTATCTGATAAAAGTACTTGTAATAAAAATATACAAAGAACTCTTAAAATGTTAACAATAAGAAAAGACCCAAACAGAAATGGCTCAAAGATCTGAGCCAGCAAAAACATACAGATGACAAATAAGCATATAAAAAGATGCTTGACATCATTTATCATTAGGGAACTGAAAATTAAAATGAGATACTACTACACATCTATTAAAATGGCCAAAATCCAAAGCACTGACAACACCAAATGCTGATGAAGATGTGTAGCAACAGGAACTCTCATTCATTGCTGATAGGAATGCTTAGACTGGCAGTTTCTTATGAAGTCAAACATAGGTTTACTATATACTCCAACAGTAACACTGCTTGGTATTTACTCAAATGCATTGAAAACTTTCATCTCCCCAAAAACTTGCACACAAATGTTTGTAGCAGCTTTATTCATTATTGCCAAAACATTGGAAACAAAAATGTCCTTCAATAGGTAAATGGATAAACAAACTGGAATATCCATGCAAGGTGTATTGTTTTAGCAATAAAGAGAAATGAGCTGTCCAGTTACAAAGAGACATGGAAGAAACTTAAATGCATATTGCTAAGTAGAAGAAACCAGTCTGAAAAGGCTACATAATGCATGATTCCAACTACATGTGACATTTTACAAAAGGCAAAACTGTAGAAATAGGAGTTAAGGGGGAGGGGGTTAGGGCTAAATAGTTTGATCTTCGGGCAAATTTAGTGCAGCAAAGCCGTTCTCTGTAATACTCTAGTAGTGGATACATGCTATTACACATTTATAAAAACCCAGAGAACTGTGCAAGACAAAGAGTGAACCCTAATATAAATTATGGTCATTAATTTAGAGTATTAATGTTGGTCTACCAGTTGTACAAATATACTACATTAATACAAGATGTTAATAATAGGAGAAACTGTGGGCATGAGGCGTATATAGGAACTCTGTTTTCTGCACAATGTTTGTATACCTAAAATTGCTATAAAAACTGAAATTTACTTTAAAATAGAGAAGCTTCTTCCCTAAGATCAGACGCCCACTTACACCAAAACTTAGCTTCCTGGCCTGACTTCCCAAATTCTGTTCTTGACAACTGTGTCCTTTATTTCTGTACTGACTTCTCCAGAAATGGATATTTTGCTTGACAGCCCTGAGGGCTTTCCAGCCCTTTCCCATGTGGCCAAACATCAGTCTTGGTCTTGGGCTCTCCTGTCCAAACTTATCTGGATGCTGAATAGTCATGACCATCTGGCTGTTGCCCAAAATGATGGCAAGGAAGTACAATATGTGGTTTTGTCTTTTTGACACCCACATTACTGAGCACTCAGGGATGTCAGTGAACATGTAGAAAGAATTATTATTTTCCAGGTCTCTGACCCAGAGATAGTGAGGCCTGATGCTTTCTCCCCTATCCAGCGCAGGAAATAATTGCTCCTTGGCTCCAGGAAGTCGAACTTGTGTCTAGACTGTCTTGGCCCAGACCTTCAGGCAGCATTATCTAAGAAGTGATAAGATGTTCAAAAGTCAGTCAGGAAAACCATGCTGGTATTCAAGAAGTCAAAAAAAAAAAAATGCTGGTATTCAAGAAACCTTTTTTCATGATCAATGCTATACTAACTACCTGGGCTCTCTTGAGAAAACTGTATTTCCTTGTCTAAATTGCAATCTCCAAGATCCCGTTCAGTTACTATTTTCCTAGCAGAAGGCAGAGGTTCAACATTTTCTTCCCCACCTCCCCAGTGTTATTGAGATATAATTGACATGTAACTTTGTATTAAGGTGTACAATGTGATGATTTGATATACATATCCAACAAGTACATGAAAAAGTGCTCGACATCACTAGTCATTGGGGAAATGCAAATCAGAACCACAACAATATACCATCTCACACCTGTTAGAATGACTAATATCAAAAAGATAAGAGAGAACAAATGCTGGTGTGGATGTGCAGAAAAGGGAGACCTGGTGCACTGTTGGCAGGAATGTAAACTGGTACAACCATTATGGAAAACAGTACGGAGTTTCCTCAAAAAGTTAAAAATAGAACAACCAAATAATCCAGCAATCCCTCTTTGAGTATATATCTGAGGAAGATGAAATTAGTATTTCAAAGGGTATCTACACTCTCACATTCATTACAGCTTTATTCACAGTAGCCAAGGCATGAAAGCAACCTAAGTGTCCATCAGTGGATGAACAAGATAAAGGAAGTCTGATATATGTTTACATATATATTATACAGCTGTAAAAGAGGGAGATCCTGCCATTTGCAACATCATAGATGGACCTTGAGAGTATCATGCTAAGTGAAATAAAGTCAGCATTTTCTGAAAGCATTTACTCTATTAGCCCCATATACAGCTCATTATTCTAGTTGGTTGGATGAGCTTTCTTAAACAGCTTCTTATCATCCAGCCTTTTCAGAGGCCTGCTCAGTGGAGCTCAAGCAAGGCGAGTGTCACTCCATTGCTCATATTGGTACCAGTACAGCCTCCCAGAGCTTGCCTGCTCATTTAATGCTAAGAGTGACTTCAATTTCAATACGTTGTATACCACATCCTTTAAGAAAGGATTTAAATCAGTTACTAAAATGACAAATGCAATATAAAAGAAGTAGTAAAATAACAAATTAAACAATACAGAAACATAGCTAAGGAAAGAAAACACATGTACTGATAAGAAAGCTCAATATGGTTTTGGGGATTGAGCACAAAAACCATGTAAGCTTCCTGGTATCCAAATGAAGGATGTGTACAGAGTTGAATGCATTTAATTTCCTTAGGGAAACGAAAAGTTTTTCTAGTCCCAAACTTTGAAAGAAGAATCTGATGTTAAGGTGCTGTACAACAGACACTGAATGGTATGATACACAATATCCTCCGTCGAAACTTTATAGTAAATTTAAAAGTTATGCAATGATTTGTCTGTATCTACCCTACAAAAATTAAAGACATAGCAATTCATTAAATGTTATTTTGAGGGGAAAAAAAAGGCTCAATGATTTAGCTCTTATTTTCTCAGATTTTATAGGAAACCTAGAAGTAGTAAAAGATGATACAAGACTTGAATTATCTTACAGCCATTTGAGCTACTGACTGCAAATAGCTGTGAGATAATCTAAGATTAAAATCTCCAGAAAATGTCTACGGTAGTGATAACTTGTGATAACTTAGAATAGATCTAAATACTTTGAATCACAGTAAAATAAGTGATAGACTTAATATTCTGTTATTCCCATTAGACACTGTAAGTTAGTGTTCTTATTCATCTCAAAATCTATTTTACCTCTATGTGTGACTGTGGGCTACAAGGGAATTATCAGGTAAAACCACCTTTTTCCTCAAGAAGAGGTTTTGCAAATATTTTAGCACTCCAGTGTTTACTTAGACTGTTATCAGCAATGGCAAATGAATACTGCATCGACAGTATATTTTGCCTGAGGCAATGAGTTGTGCATGAGGATAGCAAAAATGGGGAGTCTGTATTTTCAGTGGGTTTACAACTTAGTTAAAGAGAAAGATAAAAAGCCAGTGGATTTCTGACAGATGGAACAAATCAAAGTCACGTGCTAGATGACTAAGATTCATGTCCTTGACAAGTCAAGTTCCAAATTACTTACCCCCTTTCTCGAAACTTGTGTTTTAGAAAGATGGTGAGATGGAGGTTCCTCCTACTCATTAGCATATGAAAATACCAAGCCCAGAAAACCTAACAACTCCGCACCTTGTGGTCGCTCTCTTTCTTGCCTTCTGAGATGGCCCACACTCCGTCTATGGAGTGTGTACCTACTTTTACTTTAAACTAGATACCCCTCCACCTCTTAGTCTCTCTCCCTTTCACCTTTCTGAGATGCCCACATTCTGCCTATGGAGTGTGTATCTCCTAAGCCATTTTCCCTTCTGAGTGAGATAGACCACACTGTGTCTGTGGAGTGTGTATCTCTGTATATAAACTTCCTTTCACTTCAAAAATAAGCCAATGGAAAAATATAAGTTAAATATATGTTAGATGTCAATTGATTAACGATCAACAGTTTTCTGTTACTGGAAAACAATGACTAGATTAAAGCTTGTCTTCAATGCAAAAAAAAAGATACAGCTGTTACTTATTGAATAAGGGTATAGGTGCAGGAGTACACAGCTGAGTTTGCTTGGAGCCTAGGGCGGCTCACTGTGGCCCTTTTGCTCCACTCTGTCACTTTTCATGGGGCACCAGGTAGTAAACAGCTTGCTAGAAAGTGATCCCACTGCATATGAGAGCTACATCCCTCTGGAATGCTGCCCACTTTTACACATTCCTTCTCAGAATTCCTATTATATCCAGCTTTTATAACATAATATCAATAATCCTTACATCCTATATAACAAAAATTAGTTGTAAACAGAGACGTACAAAGTATTTTTTTAGATTTACATATGATCATCTCTCTGATTTGGTGCCTGCTTAAAATTACTTTTAAGGCATCTTTTAATTTTCCAGTAAAGTGAAAAAGACAATAAGTTAAACAAGAATGAAGATAAAGAAACAATGTCTAAAGGCCATGGTCATCGAGCAAGGCTTACGAGGGAAGGGGAACTTGCACTAGACTTGGGAAGAAGGAAGGGATTTAGTTAAGCAGGGAGAAGGGAGCACTGGAGAGCAATCACTACTGTAAGTTTGATGAGGCACTAGAACTACAGCCTCCAGAAGGACATTGACTATCATAATCCGCTTATTTATATTGAGTTAGCAGAAAACACCTCATTGGAATCATGTAGTTCATCTCAGGCTCTCTGTTTACCAAAGCATGATAAATAACTCAGAATTTGCATGCCCTTCCTTGCCACCTGTTGAGTACTGGTTGTGACAGGAAGGGGTAGGTGACCTGCAGTGGCTAGAGTTTTTGTTAGAATCCT
Organism: Camelus dromedarius; assembly: GCF_036321535.1. Lineage (NCBI taxonomy): Eukaryota > Metazoa > Chordata > Mammalia > Artiodactyla > Camelidae > Camelus > Camelus dromedarius. Next base: position 33,656,494 of record NC_087440.1, read on the forward strand.
CTATATTTAACATGCCAATACTTCATAAGCTTGATTGGCACATTCTTTTCTTTCTGCAACAGATGAAGTTTTCATGTGAAGAGCAGAGGAAGCCTTCCCTATAAAATTGAGTAAATTTTGTCATAACCCATCAAGATGGATGGGCTGCTCAGTTTGGCATAGGAACTTCCAAGTTTTATCTTCTGTAGTCCTCTTCAGGCTGCTGCAGTCTGAAATAATTTGCATGTCTTCTAGTTCATTTCCTTCAAGCTCATTCATCAGTACACACTGGAAATGAATTCAGGGAACCTCAAGGAAGCCATTGGGTTTGAAAGGAATTTTCAGAATTCCAGTCCTCTACAGCTGATAATAATCATGTTGTACTTGAAGCAAGAATTGGAATTTCAGTCTGTTTTAATGTGCAGCATAACTATATCTGTTTTCTTCTGTTTGATACATTAAAGAAATCCAACACATTTGATTGACAGTGGGGAGTTTGGAGCAAGGATGACTAGAAAAGAGAAACATTCTTGGGTGATACACTTACAGGCAGGATTACAGAAGACTAAACATTAGTTCCAGGAAAGTTATCCAAGAAAGGGATGGACGGTGGGGAAAAGCCAGAAGTTAAGACGTAGCCTTTGGAGTCTTGGCTTAGAAACCTACCTCTGCCACCCACTGTTCTGTGATCTTGCACACTTGTGACTATTATCTACCCTCAAGGAACAGATAACCTTAGGATCTTGAGGACCTTGTCACAGTTTCTGAACTTTCTTAGATGTCTGTGCCTATTACAGATACAATTGCAAAAATGGCCACAAAAATGGCCAGTCATGATCTTTCACAAATTCAGGTACCTTTTCTTTAATAAGTCATAACTTAAAGGTTTTAGTTGTGGCAGTTCAGATGAGGTGTTAGTATTTTATCTTCCAATAAAGAACATTAAGTCTGTAGAATTTTAGACCTTGGTAAAAACAAGTTAAGGACATAGGAGGTACCCCTGCAACTTTTAAAATCATACCATGGTTTTATGCTTATGTAAACAAGAGTTTTAATGGCTTAGAGACAAATAATGACAGTATTTATAGATGAAATGACGTGATTTCTTGAATTTTCTTTAAAATAATCCTTGAGGGAAAAAGAGGGAGTGGGTGAACACTTAGATGAAACAAGACTTGCCAAGTATTGATAATTACTGATGCTTTTCATGGGTACATGAGAATACATTTTACTATTCTATCTAGTTTACATGTTTGAAGATATCCGTAATAAAAAGTTTTTCAAAATTGCTCCTTATAGTGGATAGTACAGAAACGTAGAATCAAGCTTATGCTTTAGATACATTTCTACATCCCTTCCTGTCTTCACTGCACCTTGACAGATGCACATTGGCAGATTTAATCAACTAGTGGTGAATCAGATTTCAGGACTTAAAATTTCTTGAAAAGTTTCATAATAGCCTTTGTTTCAAAGTGTTGGAGTTGAGACTCAACCAATTTTATTCATTTTTATGTGGACCACAATAGACAGCACCAACAGGAGTAATGTCCACTCAGAAAATGAAGTTATCAGGTTGGATTCTAGGCAATAAATCCTTTATCTATTAAAACAAAATATAAACTCATCAGATGTAGTAGTAATAGTAGTTATAGAAGCCATATGATCATCATTTTTGTACTCTGATACTGGCATGAACTTCTTTTTTATTGAAATCTAGTTGATTTACAATGTTGTGTTAGTTTCTGGTGTACAGTACAGTGATTCAGTTATACATACATGTGTATATACATATTCTTTTTCAATATGGCTTATTACAAGATATTAAATATAGTTCCCTGTGCTATATAGTAGGACCTTGTTGTTTATTTTATATATATATAGTAGTGTGTATCTGCTAATCTCAAACTCCTAATTTATTCCCTTTCCCCTTTGATAACCATTAGTTTGTTTTCTATATCTGAGTCTGTAAATAAGTTTGAGAATCTGGGTTATTGAATGGGGGTGTCAGCTGTCCCTAAGAAGTTCATACCATCTAAAAAAAATGACATAAATGGCATTAAATTCTTAGGGACAGCTGACATCCCCATTCAACTACCCAGATTCCCTTGGTTTCACACACATCTTATGAAATTTAAAATCCTAGGGATGATTCCAGCTATAAGCAAAGCATCAGCCTGAACCTAATTTACTGCTTTTCCTGGGAGCCACAACTAGTCTCCTTCTGTGCATTGGGGACAAAGCTGTTTACTAAGATGACAATGGGAACGCATTGTATATTAGCTCCTTGTCAAGGCAAAGTTCTTTCATTGAGTAATTGTCCTTATCCAAATATTGAAGTTGTTGCTGGCTCCTTATTTCTCTACCTGTTTCTTCCCAAAAGATGGCTCAAGTCCCACCTTTTCCACTGAGCATCCATTGACAAATTTAGCCTAAATGAACTCTCCTTGAATTTTTTGCATATTTATTCACTCAAGAAGCATTGAGAACTTACACATACACACACTGCACACACGTAAGAGCACACACATTAAGCACAATGACTATGTGGTCAGTCTTCAATAAATACATTTTGACTAATTATTTGTGATACAGATTTTTTGTGGGATAAAAAATATTGGAACCAGAATTTACCATACAAAATCAGAGTGCTGTTTTTATCAAATAAATGAATTCTGGCTATGTGTGAAGCATCTTACTAGTCCCTGGGTAGAAAAGAAGATAAATGAAAAACTCTGTCTAAGAGCCAAATATCCAGACGTCTAAGCAGATATGTATGCAACTGATGTGAAGTCAATTAATGGCTGTGTGGAGTTTGAGTAACAAAACAGGTAAATTGCAGATTCCTTCTAAGATGTTGCTATCCTGACCTCAGGTTGGTCTCATAGTTCCCAGGAAAACCTAACAAATTCTCCACCCACTGTTGTCAACTCTACTAACCTGATGAGTAGTAATTATGTCATACTGTCAAATACCAGTCTCATCTTTCATCAGGAGATCAGGGAATAGCTGCTTCAGAATCTGAATCAGTGCTGTATTGCCACTGATTCCCAGTCACCATTTTTTTTTTCCCAATAAGCCATGGATTTAAATCTTAATCATGAGGCACAGCAGGGATTCTGGAAGTGCTGTCTCATCACTTTACACAAGTTTAAGTGTTCTTGCCACGTTTGCAATAAAAAATGGATTCTTGATGTAAAATTTGAGTTTATTTGCCATGACATTTAGTTAACAGTCTCAATTAACTGGTTAAGAAAATTTTTCTTATCTTCCAGAAGAGGTGAATACTTGAAAGATAAATTCCTTTGCACAGGATTTAGTTAGAGCTGATCTCTATCTCCTTCTATTGCTTTTAATGGACTTGTAGCTTACTTAGACTTGCTTAAATTTTTTTCTAAGAATAAAATCCAAATGAACTTTTTATCCATTCTATAATAGAGGAACAGTACAGCTCTACATAAAAAACAGACTTCATGCATGTAGTATCTGTGTCCATTTCTATGTATAGAATTATACCTGGAAGTTACTGATACTTGAGCAAAATTTATAAAGTGTCATTTACATCTTCTGGGCTCCAAGTTCTAATACCCAACTTCACCTTAAAATCTCCACTGCACAGATTAAAATGGATTCCTTGATTACCATGTATCCTCCCACTGATTTCTTTCCAAGCCTTCATCTTTTCACTGTAGGGCACCATCTACCCAGTTGTTCAAGCCGGAGGGCTACAGATATTCCTAGAGCTTCCTTCTGCATCATTCCATATATCCAAATATCAGCAAATACTGACCCTTTTTTTCCCCAAAATGTAATTAAAATCCATTTGCCTTCCTTGACCTGAACTCTCACTATTCCTTGTCCAGTTTCCCATCACATCTTGCCTGGACCAGTACAGTTTCCTCCACCATCTCTCCCTGCCCCCAGGTCACTTGTTTTAAACATAAATCACCTCCTCTTACTTGCCTGCTTGTAAACTCATCCATGACTTCCCACTGCACTTGAATAAAAACCAAATCCTTTACATGGCTGAAGCTAATTTTTCTGCCTGCAACACTTTTTGTCCCCAGTTCTCATTCTTTAGACCTGGGCTATTGACTTCCTCAGAGAAGACATCCTTCACTACCTACATAGATTTCTAGGTATCAGGGCTTTATTTCTTTCATGGAACTCACTACAAATGGCAGCTTGGATTAGAACACGGAGACTATTTGGCTCCAAAGCCCAAACTCTGAGACCACTACCATTCTACTTCTTGTCTATACTGTATGAAGTGACTTAATGGTTTGACAAACATTTTTTTTCCTAAACTCATTGTAATATTCCACTTGTGTCCTTCTGGTTTTGATTGATGGGAGAAAGGCCAAGATGCAAAAATGGGTTAGCCTTTCTGTTAATATGAACTATATTCTTCCTTTTAAACGCATTCATTTTTTCATGGAATCTCCACCCTTTCTAGGGACACTTTTTTGTTTGCCTGAACAGCATAATCTTGGTGGTTAAATAGTGGTTGTATGCCTATTCTGTATGCTGGTTGAAATTTGAAACCACCCAGTTATAATTTCACCTTTTAAGAAGAAAATGTATACATATTTTAGGCAAATCTACTTTAGCAAATTGGCAGCTTTGTATTTCTAGCCCACAATTCTCTGCAGGACCACAGTAACATCTTTTCAAATTAACATTTTTTTTCAAATTTAGTAAATTTGCCAATGAAATGTAAAATGGGAAAAATAGATGCATATAATCAGAGGAATATTTTAATTTTTAACATATTCTTTGACTGTATTTTCTACTTTTCTTTGTAACTAACTAATGGAAGTTTCAACTGCCAGCCAATGGCATAAAGATAGGATATTTCTAGCACGTATTTTCTCGTAAACATGTTTATATCTTATTGCTAACCCCTTGAGCCTACCATAGTCAGAATCCTTGCAAAGTGTGGAGGAGGGTAGGGAGGGCTGAGATTGCAGCAGCTATAGTTTATCTGGACTAAACTGAAATCAGAAGCAGCAGAAGAGGAAGATAGTTTGTACTCTGACCAATTTTCAGTTGAGTCTTTTCTTCTATACTGACTGACTTCTGAACAATAGATTGGATCCCAACTTTGGCTTCTAAATCTTTTTGATGTCTATTGTGAAAATACTTTCTACCATCATAGGATCTGATAGCTGCTCTCCCTCCTGGAAGGCAGCAGAGTCTGGTAGCACTCAGAGCTTTTAGCTTGTTAGTGCAAATCAACTTTTATTGCCTGCATTTGAGAGAAAAGGACAGTAAAATCGCATATCCATACATAATTTTGGCTATTTGTAAAAGGTTAAAAAAGAAGAATGGAGGCAAAAGCTGCAGCATTTTCCAAGGGCTTAAGAAACTGCACTGAAGCACACATGCACGCACACACACAGGCACATGCACAGCAGCTGCTAGTGGTTCCCAATAGTACACCAAAGACAAACTAAATGGTAGCTAAGTGATTTACCGTCAACATGGGATGACATTTTGACATGCACTGTTTTTATGTTTTCCCATTTTCAGTATGAAATTTGTGGAACTTTTAAAGCTGTTTGATTCCAGAAGCCTGCTTAGCTGCTCTGACCACTCAAGCCCTGCAGACAGTAAGTGGCAAGGGGTGGTAAAGAATTACCAATAAATTGGGCGTTGAGAAGCAAGAGTGATGAGTGAGGCAAGTGTTGATATTAGAAACTTTGATTTGGGGGTTTATAAAGGTAACTGAATGTGACATTCAGTCATCTGGATTCTGAAATGGGCAAGTGCAAGGATTACAGATGATAGCTTTTAGTGAAGGGCAGAATCTTTTAAATCTTTTATGGCTGAAGTTTCAAGGCAAAGTCAAAACTAGATTAGAAGATAATCAATACTCAGGCTTACCAGGAGGTTTTGAGCATTTTTACTCAGAGTGCCGAATTTTGGAAGTGGTTTTGGAAAACAGTCTCAAGTAGAACCAGTAAAAGGTGCTTTTTAAAGGTGGTCACAGAAAAAATGTATTTTAAAAATACAAAATAAGTGGTATAAGCATCTCAATTATCCATATAAAACATGATCCAAAATGGTTATCTGCATATAATTATGGCATCTCTGATATGCAAATATCTAAAACTTATACTGAGCAAAACCCTTTGACTTCATCAGCTTCTTTCACACAAGTTAGAGGATTGGGGCAATTAGGAGACATGTAATGCTGACTGTTTCTTCTAACCTGGGGTCTTGGTGATATAGTCTCTGGGCCATGGCTGGAGCACATTGGCAAGTGTGACTCTTCTAGATGAGCCTTTGAAAGATTTTTGCAAAAAGTATTTTTGAACTTAATCTGGTATATGCAAAAATTTGTCTTGAGTTACCGTCTGGAAATTAATTGTGAATCCGTTTTTATAACTAAAATGCCATACTTTAATCTATTTGTCAACATGCTTTAAGCCTCTCACTATTCCTAGTCCAGTTTCCCATCACATCTTGCCTGGGCCAGTGCAGTTTCCCTCACTGTATCTCCTTGCCTATACTCTTACCCTTCTATAATTCATTCTTCCCACAACAGCCAGATCAATTGTTTTAAACATAAATCACCTCCTCTTACTTGCCTGCTTGTAAACTCATCCATGACTTCCCACTGCACTTGAATAAAAACCAAATCCTTTACATGGCTGAAGCTAATTTTTCTGCCTGCAACACTTTGTCCCCAGTTCTCATTCTTTAGACCTGGGCTATTGACTTCCTCAGAGAAGACATCCTTCACTACCTACATAGATTTCTAGGTATCAGGGCTTTATTTCTTTCATGGAACCTACTACAACAATTTGTTTCTTTTTCCTTTTTTTGTTGATACCACATTCCTGGGAGCAGAGACCATAACTCTTTTATTTAAGACATTATCCAGTGACTACTTTTTTGTCTGACATATTTAGATTTAGTAGTCCAGTTATTATAGTTCAATCAATAAAGAAAAGAAGAAAGAAAGGAATATGATTTCTAGCAAATTTACCAGCACTTGATCCAGATCACTCAGTTTCAAAATTCAGAATATCTGAGCACAGCAAGTTACTGCTCTGATAGCACGTTTCACTGAAGGAAGAACTGGGTGTAGTTCATGTCCTCTGTCTTTGAGTCACTCACTGTTCCTTCAGTAACAACAGGGGGTCACCCTAGATACCTATTACTTTTTAAATCTATTAGTTTATCAAAATGGTCATTTAATTTTCTCTCCTAGAAGAATTTTACTTGCAATTTTAGTTTCAAGCAAAGTTAAGAACTATATTATACTTATTTTAAAAAATAGCCTTCATTAAGCAATGGATCTTTGTATTCAGTTTTAAGAGCTCATCAGATGTTAAACATGATAATGAAAGTTTTGCAAATTCCACCATTTTCACAGATTCTGTCTTTCCTTAGTAGTTGAATTATTTATATGGATACACTTACTGACTATAAATTCTAAGGATGACTAAACTGAATCACAAGTTTTCAGACAAGTTAACAATCAGCCCCTTTGGGCAACTGAATATTATCAAATTTTATTAGATGTTAGAGGCATTTCATATTAAATGAAATTTGATGAAAATTCTCAGATGAGGTTTAGGCTGGAATGTGTGATGTGCATTCATCTGGAGTTGGATGAACTAGTACAAAGACCTGAGCCAAAAGCAAACCAACAGTGGCCTAATGAAGGTCAGCGAGGGATGTCATGAGAATTTTAATGTTTCCACTTCTTTGCCCTTGCCATTTGGTTTTTAAGGAGATCTAAAGTTATTGGATGATCAAGAGACTGTATTGATATGTGACTATTGAATCAGTCATTTTTCCATTAAATTAGAGTTTTTTCCTCCTGTGATTGTGATGGTCAATATCTACATGGTCAATTGAATTGGACATTCAGTCAACGTGGCTTCATATAGAGAAATCACTATATATCTGATCTACATTTCCAAATGCTTTATTTTTACGATGAATCCTGGCTTATGTTGGTATTCTTTTGGCAAATATCTTCCTTAGCTTAGTATAAGGAAAACAGAAACATTTACCAAAAGAGTACATATTTGCAACGTTTAATAGGGGGCAAGTTGAAGAACCTTAATAGATGCTAATACAGAACTCTGCTTGTTGCATGCCCTGTAGCACTTCTGTGTCATAACTTTCAGCTTTCCATCTAGACTGTAAGTACCCTTAGGCAGTGTTGTAAATTGCATTATTGTCAGAAATATTCACTGCCCCTCACTTCCAAGACCTCTTGACAGAAGGATTACTTTTTCCACCTCATTGACAATTGGTTTCTAGATGTGACCTAATTTGGCCAATGAAATGTGAGTTAATGTAACATATGCCACTTCCAGGCAGAAATTTTAAAAACCACCATGTGATTCTACCATTGCTATTTTCCCACTACAATGAGACCAGCATGAGCAGACAGGGGTTGCTCATTCACCCTAAATTGCAAAATGAAGATTGACGTAGAGCAGAGTCAAAGCCAACCTTCAAGAGATATATAAGCAACAAATTAGTCTTGTCATTAAAGGCATCTAAGATTTTTGGTGGTTCATTTTTATTAGAGTGAAACCTACCTTAAGCTAAGATAAGCTGTGTAACCTCAAATTCTGGCAGAATGTATGGTGCAAAGATGATGGTAACTTGTTGAATGAGTGAATGAACCAAAAAAACAGACACTAGAATGCATTTCTGTTCATTACAATATTTTATCCCTTAACAAATCACTATTGCTACAGAGATACAATGTATTTTAGTCATTAAGATAAAGAATCCAGCTCCAAAGTGGAAGTCTATGTAAAGGTAAGTTGTTACTACCATTGGTACTCTAAGAAAACTAGCAGCAATTTTTATACTTGGAAGTTTCAAGGTTTTAAGTATAGCAAAATATTCAAGTACATAAATTATAAGTACTGCTGAATAAAGATCCCAGTTCTTTCAGATTAAATGGTAATCTCTATCTCTTAATTTTTCCTGCCTGGGAAGCTTTGATGAGAATAAATGGTGTTGTGCTGCCTGTGCTTATCAGACATGACCACACACTTCCTAAGGAGAACATCCATCAGGCACCCCTACTGCCTGTGGGGGTTCTCTTCAATGTAAGAGGAAATTACAGCAGTCAGACTAGCCTTGATTAGTCCTACGCTTAATTTTGGCAAGCTCTTTGAGTAATTATCCCTTCCTCCCAATTTAAACATGTCAAACTATTAGTATTTCACAACACATCACAAGCAGAATCCCGAGGAACTTCAGTGGTCCATGATTTTTACCACCTTCTTTGTTATCTCTGTAGGACTGACTGTTAGTCTCAGAGTCTTGCCTGTTTCACCTTGGAGTCTTATGTGGAATAATCGTGTACTTTAATCAAGTGTGATATGAAAGTTTAAGTCTGGATTTAAATAGCAAAGATAAGGGAGAAATTTGGCAATCATACATGAAGTTCATCTGTGTATACAAATATATTTGAATCTAATTTGAAGTGTCTGCATGATTGGCCACTGCGGTTTTTTACTCATGGTTACAGACTGGATATCTTGAAGACTTCTGCATGATCACAGACAGTCATCAACAGAGAGTGATTTTTTTGTTGTCCTCCAAGAGCAGTCTGGATCTATGACCAAACATGGTAGTAAGGAGCAGAAATCTACCTCTTGGTTCTCTCTTATAGGACAGGAGCAGAGTTAACCACAAGGAACACTTTCTCCCCACCCCTACCTTTTATCTTCACCAGCAGTTGGTTGGAACAAAAGTAGGACTGAGAGAAGATACAAATGAAAATACTTCTCAGTAATGAGTTACTGTTCTAGATAAGAGAATATGCCTCAGGCTCTTATTAGTTTAAAAAAAATAAATAAGGAAAGAAACCAATCTGGTTTCAGATAATAGCAAGGATCCAGTTACCAATCAATCATTTGAATTCAAAATGTAACATGGATGCTCAGTGATCCTATTTTTGTGTCCTAAGAAAGCACAGTGAAGACCTTCTTTGGTACTTTTCCTTTCACTGTATTCCACTCATGATTGGAAGCAAATAATTTATAATGAATGATGCCTTCAAGGTACAGTGAGATTGCTACCTGCTTTTATAGCTGGTAATGGAAAAAACTGCAGACATTGTGAGTAATAACCTACCTCATTAATTTTCTGAGACATATTTTAGGCAATAAACACCTGATTTGAAACTTTGGGGTATACAGAAATACCTCAGCCTTCAGTGGAACTCCCATAATATCTCAACTTTGGACAACTTTATCCTATTCTTTGGTGAATTAGGACATTCTAAGCATAGCTTTACCTTCTATGGGCTAATATATATGTGCCACTTTACTTTTCTCTCATCATGGAATTGCACTTAATGAGAAAAATACATCTATGTGGTTTGTGAATGGAACACAAAGGTAATTTCAGAACGTTTGTCTGTAATTGGAGGGCCCCTGCTTATGAAGCAACAAAAACTGGGTGACCCTGCAGACTCTTGTTTTGAGAAAGTAACTAAAGCGCTTATATTCAGGCGCTGTCAATATGTGAATGTTTGCTCTGATGGGTGATTCGGAGAATAGCAATAATGATGATAATGACAATGATGATCATAATGAAAATAGGAGTATTTTTGGAAAACAATGTTCTGCCTCATTCAAAGCCAACAAAACAGGGACCCCAGGGGAAACTGTCTACAATGAGTTGCAGTTCCTTCCTCCCTTTCCAGCTGACCCCACAGCTGTGGCTGAGCTCCCTCAACCACTTTTCCAATATCCATGGTGCCCAAAATACTAATTTTTAAAACAAAGCAAAACAAAGCAATCAAGACCTTCCTACTATTAGCACTACCTTGACTGAAGAAAAAAATCCATTATCAGGGCTGCCTTTAGCCAGTCACCTTTTAAGTTGGTTTCTCTACTAAAAGAGCAGTTGCTTCAGAAGGTTCTTTTTCCGAATTCCCAAGAGTGCCACAATCTCTTCTATATCCTCAGGGCTGTAACCCTGAAGGGTCTACATGTATTGCTGAGAAGGTAATTCTATATTCACAGCAGATAATGGGAGGTATTCAGACTCCGTAAGGGAGCTCAAGTTGACTAGAAATGTAAAGAAATCACTTGAGCATTCTCAGATTTGTGTAGGAAAGTGGCTTGGTGCCTTACATAAAGAAACCCAAATTGTTAAGTTAATCTTTTTTGGCCTTCTACATCCGTCCTCTCTCCTTCCTCTTTGGAAAATAATACTCGTCACCTGGCTTATCCTGCTACCTGTTCTAGGAGGACTGTACTCCCATTCAGCTTTCAGTATAAGAAAATAAAATCCAGAGCAGTGGTATAATTACTATAGCCATGTTGACAAGTATTTCAGCTGTAAGGCTGAATAGTACCTCCAACAAAGGTCTAGAACATTCTTATGATGTCAGAGGCAGTAGTCTTCTGCCTTTTCTTCCTCTTCCCTTACTCCATGAAACAAACAAACAAACTAAAACATAAAAATCACATAAATCTAAAATCTCTGATTGTCCCCTAGACAAACTGGCAGAATTATTTCCATTCTATCATTCATTTACACCTACAACAGCTACTCCCCAGAAGCTGTCAAATTATCACGAGGTGCTATGAAATGAGATGCCCATGTTTTTGTTCTCCTGGGATTTAAAATATAGCTGAGGAGGCAGGAGGTAAGGCCATGGATAGTTGTGTGACAAAGCAAGCCACCAAAGGACATGCAGGTGATTCTGATTAAGTGTAAGATGGGTGGGATGTCATGGTTCAAGGAAATCAAAGACGGCACATACGAGACTAGAACATGACAGACATGACCAAGATAGAGTATGGAAAGAGTGAGCAGAGGTTAGGTACTGTTATGGGAGAAACAATATAAGCAAGGTGGAAAAATAGGAAGAGTGCCCTGTTGTGATAGGGTAATACACTCAAGTTAAAGTCAAAGGCTTATATAGAAGAGTAGCTAGCATTAAGTTAGAAAGATATATTTGAACTAGATTGTTTAAGGACTTAAATTACAAGTCATGAATCATTGTAAATTTCCACTTCCTGTGCAGTTGACAAAAAGGAAGGAGGGAAAGAAGTAAGGAATAAAGGAAGGAAAGAAGAAGAGAAAAATACACATGATCTACCCATAGATAGATATAGTTCTATAAACTTATACATATATTTGTATGTTCCTCTGCTCATTATTTTAATAAAAACTTAATTATTATATGTTATGATATAAGCACAAAAATGGTACAATGCAGTCTAAACAAAATTAAGTTTCAATTTATGATGTAGGACTTTCTCACCTTATGTTATTATATGTTTATAAATTTAACTTAATATCATTTATAAAAATTACATACATTGCTGAACTTTTATTTATTTGAATGCTTAAAAGTTTTAAGAAGTATAAACATGAATGAAACCTTTGTAAAATTTCTGAGAAAACATACGAAGCAAAATATTAGAATATGGTCACATAGATTGTAAAAACAAATGGAAACTAACTTTGTTGTGAAAATTAGTAGAGAATATTGAAAAAAAGAAAAAAGAGGAAGAGTGAAACAGCACTGTAAAAGTTATGGAATAGATCTGGTTAATGCAAATAATCAAGCAACAATATATATGGGAGAATAAACTGGAAATATTTGCTTTAGTTGTAGGCACTGCCATGTATATGTATGGAGGGTTGACTCATTGAACTCTTATCTGCAAAGAACATGTTTTTGTAATGAAAAATGCATATATAAATGAATTACTATTTTATTGGTAGTGATTAAGATCTCCTGTAATGATATGTTATGCTAGCTATAACTGATTTCTTAGGAAGCTATAGTACAGATAGTTGTCAATAAACTTTTTATATCATGAGATTTAAATTTGGTTGGTCATCAGTTTTTAATGTGTCCAGCAATTTGCTAGAGCTGTTTGGCTGCACAGTGTTACCAAACTGAGGTTCAGCTACTTGCTGCTCAAAAGCTAATAATTTGAGAGACAAGTGTCAGTAGAAAGGAAAGGTGCTTTAATCAGAAAAGCTGGCAATCTGGGGAGATGGTGGTCTCCTGTCCAGAGACCAACTCTGAAGATTTTGCTCAGCTCTGACAGTTTTTAAAAGGAGAAATGGTGGGGAGGAATCCCAGTGAATCATTGAAGCGGGAGGTTGGATTCTGCATCATTCTCCATTGTGTGCAGATTGGCTGCCTTTCTTCAGATGTTGCCTTACCCCGTGATCTGCTGGCAGGATTGCTAAGGGGGCTTTTGAGGGTAGAGAGCTAATCATTCTTTAACTGCCTAATTCTTCATTCTTACTTCTGTTTACCTAGGAAAAGAATTGACTGGTTAAACAAGGCATGGTGCTCATTGAAGAGAGCATGTCAGGAGTTAGTTTCAAATTGCTTACTGATTTCATTTCTATAATTAGGTTCTTTTAAGGTTAGAGGGGGACAGAAATGGGCACACAGGAGAGGGCAAAAGAGCTGCTTTCAACAGGGTCCTATAAGCAATGGGGACACATGGGGAGTTTTAAGCAAAAAATGATGTGGAGAAAACCAGATTTTAAGAATTTTAGCCTAATGACAAAATGTTGTATAAACTGGAAAGGGGAATGACTAAATTCTCCCTGGATTGAAACCACCCTCATTAGCGAACCCTTAGCTTTTTTTTTTATCATTCCCATCAGCATTCCAGTGACTTTCCAGTTCTTTTGTTTTGATCTACATAAGTTTGTACTTCACCTCAGTCCTGTTGGGGAGCAGCAATTTGATGGCCAGTTTTAAAGAACTTTCTGAAGACACTGTGCTGACTTTTTTTCACTCCTGCCTCTGACTTTTCCAGAAGATATATGAATGTGAGGTTTAAAGCTGCTCTCCAGCTCTCCCTGGTAGTAACTGCATTCTCTATTACTGCCACTATCTCAGCATCAGTGGAGAATATACGAGGCTGCCAGCTCTTTCTTCTCTTCTGTCTTTGATCACTGCTCCTCTAAATAATATAAGAGATTTTCAGGATTGGGCTTTAGTGTCAATTTATCACAAAGGAAGCACTGTTGCTTGTTATTGGTTCAAGACGCATTCCTATGGAGGCCTATTTTTGTATCAGAATTATTACCAACCTGGTAAATGATGAGGCTTCAGTGTATTCAAATGATGTCTCATCATCAGGAAAAATTCACCCAGTGAATACATTTAGGTATCAAGCCTTTGAAAGTTCTCTAGACTAAGCAATCTCCAATTTCCCACCTCCAAATTGAATGAAAGAAGATTCTTTTAATTTAAACTTTAAAGTTTCTATTCAGTTCCCTAAGCAGAAGGAGGAAAGAAAAATAGAAGGTTTCAGGGAGATCTGTATCTCCTTTTGCATAAGATGAACCAACCAGTGGTATTAGTTTAAACTGCAGTAGCTTTACAAACTAGTCTATTTAAGACATTTCTACCTAGCCTCAGATGACACCAAACTCTCTGAGTTCCCTGAAACTTTAAATAATAGCCATTAACATGAAGATGAAACTGACTGAATAATGGAGACCCATATGTTAATGACACAGGTAACAGTCCTTTGCTACTAGGAGATGCAGATAAAGGTGCAAATTAGGGTTTTTGTTATTTTCGTAATGATTCTTTCCCTCCCCTCCTCCCCACTCCCTTTCTCCCTTGGGCTCTTTTCCTTCTTTTCCACCTTCCTTCCTCCCTAACTTCTGTTAAAAGATAAATGGAGGCATATTAAAAATTTTAAGTTTGTTTGATTAAAAATCAGTTTGAATTGGGCAATGACAAATGAGAAATGGTTAGGAAGTCACCACCTATAGCTCAGGGGGAGGCTCTCCACAGAGAAACGGCAGGAGCAAAGTAAGGAAATTATTGCTTGGCTACAGCTTGAAACCAGGTTGGCTCTTTGTGATTGGTTGTCCTTATTGGTCTCGGTTTCTTAAAACCTGAGGCATTTATAACTTTAGATTTAGCGTTGCTTACGAAGGCTGCCAGGGCATTAAAGCCACATCGGTCAAATAGCCTCCTTGTTTAATTAAACATTTCCTTCCTTTCGTTCTTATAACACTGAAGATTTCCTAAGATGTATTCTCCCCTAAGGAGTGGAGGACAAGTCAGGATACAGATTTGGTGATGTATCCTCACAAACACAAAAAATAATTGCTCTGTTCATTGTGCCACCCCCAAATATCGACCCCTCAGTCACACTAAGCTCCTGCGGATCTAAATAGCATCTCAGCTGATGTTGCTTTCTGTCTAACGAGAAAGAACCTTGCCGTATATATGGTTATGGATTTTCCCATATTTTTGCCAGTTAATTAAAAGCTAAAATTTTTCTACAATTTAATGAGAGGAAGAACTAAAGAGGTTAGCTCACTACTCTTTTGTATTCTTTACATTTTTAAAATGCTTTCAAACTCCTTAAAATGCTTTAAAAATTTTTATTTATAAAATGCTTAGAAACCTTTTAATTTCTAATAATTCAACTACCATTAATAATAGTCACATTGTCTATAAAACACATTTTAGACCTGGGGAGTTGGCAAGGACACTATTTAAACCATCTAATGGTGTCCTGTTTGCAAAGGATCAAAGTTCTTTAAAGCATTATTTTTCATCCACCACAAAGTTTGAAAGACATGAATCCATGATTTTGAAATATTCTTCTCAGAAAAAAAAAAAGGCTTTGTCTAAGAAAAGGGCTTTGGTGTTGGGTGGAATTTAAAACATGATTTGAGTTTGATTGGTGACCTCAAGAAACAGAAAAAAAAAATCCTAATGTTGGCTTCTAATCAGTAAGTAATTCACATTTCAGACACCTTCTTAGCTGATCCCTGGTGGACTGAACATCTTTGAACAAAGATTCCTAAGGGCTCATTAGAGCTCTGTCTTTCTAAAAGTGAATTTGTTTCTCAGATATGAGAAAAGGCACAGGAGGAGGACTGGGGAATATGTGGTTGCCAAGAAAGTTGCCCAGTTGATCAAAGACTTTAAATGGAATTGATTGGTATATGGAAAAATGCATTACATTAATAAATAAATCTGAAACATTACAGTGGAGGACAACATATGTGACAGAATATACCAGCGTAGTAGAGTTTTTCCCATATACTCTCAGTAACTCTATTAAGAAATTTAATAGGAAAAAACAGATTTTTTATTGTCTTTGAATATACAACAATCCATGACTAGGTAGCAAAACCACCTTAAAATTTTGAATGAGAAAGCAACTTTTATCAAATATCCTCTTAAACTTAGTGACAATGAGATTCATGCCCATAAAGGGACAATGGAAATATATTGCCTCTTCTAATGATACAGTTTTGGTTAGAGGGATATTATTAAGAATTGCAAGACCCGATACTTCTGCAGCCATGGCTACAGGCAATTTGGCCAACAGAACTAAGAAGGTTTTTTTTTTTTTTTTTGCCTGCTGTTACTTTCCATGCCTCCAAAGTAGGTAATGTCCCATAGCAGAGATGACAGGATTTCACAAAAATGTTATTACTACCTAAATGGCAATACATTCCTGAGTCTCCTCTCAATATAGCGTCCTACCAATACTACCTTTTCACTATATGTATGTCTATTAGGAGTCAAGGGAAAACCCCACTGTTTTCCTGAAAAATCACCTTCAATATTCTAAATAATCTGTAGCAAGAATCCTTTATTCTCCAAGCCACGTCTTGGAAATTCTAAATCACTTCAGTACATAGGGGAAAAGATACCTCTTTCCCTCATGTAGCCTTGTTGAGTGTGTATGAGAAGGAAGTTGGGGGTACATCTGGGAAGAAGATTTGACTAATTATGCTTATTGGAAAGAATAATTCTAATTCAATTAAGTGGAAGGAAAAGGAAAAAGAACAATCAGTTGAATATAATAATACCTTATGTTTTCTAAAAAAATAAAGAAATTAATAAAAATTAAGACTTAGCATAACTTTTGCCATAGTAGACACTCAACAAATGAGTTTTCTAACTTCACTTCCCTTTTTCTAAATTCTAAATTTAGTTTCCAGAACTTGACCAGAGGCAAGGAGTTTCAAGTCAACTGGAAAAATAAACAAAAAAATATAAAATTTGTAACTTTTTGGCAGTTGCAGTCTCACAAAAGAGAAAAGAAATAATGCCAGAAAACATTATCTGGGATATTATTTTGTTTAACAAGCAAAATAAAGCAGGTTTTAATTCAAAGGTACAGGAACTTGAGTAGGAGTGACAAGGTTGACTAGGAATTGGTGATAAGGAGCAAAGATAATGCTAGATGTGGTTAGACATGTAAATGGTGTGACAGAGTGAAAGTATACGTCTTAATCTCTCTCAGTTTCTTCATCAATAAAATAAGAATGCCAATCTTTAAGGTCACTTGTAAGGATTAAATGAGATACTATTGGCAAAAGCTAGATAATACTTACTAAATACTAATAGCTCAATTCATTCCACTTTACCTTCAGGTTAGTCACATAATATTTCAAGTAGTTGAAAGAAATGATTAGTATGGCACCATGATAAGAGATTTGGGAAAGAATGTGGCTGATAGAAAAGATTCTAGAAAATGGCATTGGGACTATACAATTGCAAATGATCCATGAGAAAAAAGAAGCATTCAGAGAAATCCTGCAGTTGCTTAGAGGACTGTATGATTAGTTTAAGTTGTATACTGACACGTGAATAACTTGGAAGAGGGACACAAAACTAAGAACACACACAAAGATTGGCATTAACCTATGAATTATTTACAAAGATGAACACTGGAAATGATCTGAGACTTGGTGGGCAAAGCGTTCAAAGAGAAAAGAAAACAAGGCTTTAAAATCCACATTCTCAGCAGGATGACAAAGAAGGAAGAGAGGGATGCGCCTGATGCTTTGGGGAAAGGATCTCGGGACATCAGATATGTGAGAGGGTGCAAATCGGTAAACACCTTCAGAGTGTGAATAGCCTTCAAGCTAGGTGCAGAAGAACAGGGTAAAGAGGAATTTCACCTTAGGAGAGGAGAGGAAAAACTTGAAGAGTAACATCCGATTTTAACTTATTCTTAAATAGACATTTATCCTCTACCAGGCATGCAGAAATGTGCCTGTAATAAAATGAAAACAAACATATATAGTTGCTGTTTTTGTGGAGCTTATAATCTAGTGGAGAGACAACAAATAAATAATTGTATAGATAAATATATATTGTATAGATAAATCTGAAAACTGCCAGGCCAGAAGTATTTCAAAATTCTTCTTCTTTTTTTTTTTTAAAGATTTTATAAAAACAGTATATGCATATACTGTGTACTCAAAAAAAAAAAAAAAAAAAAAAAATCCAGCAGGGCCTGGAGCAGCACCCTATAATCAATGACATTAAAGTTTCTCCAATCAAATATAGGAATAATCATTACAAGTCAGATTAAAAACTATAAATATCATATTAGTTTATATGTATAGAAGTAAACTGATAAATGAAATAGAAAGAGATGATAAGCTTTTCATTTCTAATTTTTTTGAAGTTTCAAACATAGAATCAAACTGACTAGACTTGTGCTATACACTCCATAAATGTTTACAATGTTTGCATGAAAATCTTAAAGAAAAGGACTACATCAGTGTGAAGGGTAACAGATTTATGCCACCCCCAAAAATGCCATTTTGTCATAAGGATTATTTTGAACTGAAGGCTTGAGGAGAAACAGATACAAGAAAGCTCTTTGCCCTCTATTTTCCTAAAAGCAGGACATAAGTTTGTAAAGGTGTCCTCCCTTCCCTCTCTACCAGGAAGGACAGAAGCTACCCTTTCAGCCCAGAGATGGCACCAAAGGAGTCTACCTAGCAAACTTCAGTCACCAGCCCTTATCTTCAATTAGTTCATCCATATAGTTACCTTCCCACAGTTTGCCACCTTAGAAACTCCAAGCCTTAGTCATCATATCAATTCTCTAAAAATTTATTGTTTTCATTATTGTTATTAAGATGTTCTACAAGACTAGTTCTAACTACCCCTTTGAGTTACTCATCTCTGAGTGCTCCCACGTGTAAGAGCGATGCATATGTTAATAAATTCCTCTTTGTTTTTCTGTAATTAATTTATCCTTTGCCAGTATAACTTACAGGGCACCAGCCAATGAATCCAAGATGGGTAAAGAGAAAAAAAAATTTTTTTCCTCACCTACAATTGTCATAATTGTCATCATATCAGTTCGGAGTAGGGCAGAGTAAAACTCTAGTTGCAAGGCTGAATGCCTCATTGAGAGAAATTAATGCCAGAACATTTCTTTTTACAAAAAGTTCAAGAGAGATTTGTGTCCAGAAGCAATAAAATTTTACAGATATTTTTTCCATTCTAGCTTGCTTGCAATAAGTAGTGCTGCTAGAAAATATTTGTCTACACAATAACACACAGATGAATTGCATACCTCTACCAAACATCTCATGCTGGCTCTTTCAGCCCCTACATCTTCAGCTGGTGTGTGCCCACAGTGTTGCCTTCTGGGAAATGGATCTCTCCTGTTGGTATTCTCTCATAGGCTATATTTAAGGGTTTTGTAGAAACACAGCATCAGTCCACCAGCATTATAAACATGCTCATCTTGCAGGATTTTTTTTTTCCCAGATATTATCCTGTCAAGTCCACCAATGCAATTTTTCAGCTACCATCATAATCTATATAAACCCCTTTCCAACAGGTTTTCTGAAACTTTGTGCCATGATACTCCTTAAATTTTGTGTAGACAACTTACTAAATATTCCATTCATCTTCAGTTTTCTATTTTGCTTGGTACATTCTAGCTTGTCCATGACCAACAAGTCAGTCAGTAGTTATATTCCCTTCCTAATGTCAAACTGACTTGATAAGCAAATGTTTAAGGTATTTTAGGTTTTGTGGTATTCTTTTGTTTTATTTTTATGTTTCATTGGTTTTCATTTATCATGGTCACTAAAAACCTTCAACAACTTGTCTTTCTCTGTTTTAAGTAGTACATGATCTCCTACCCTTCAGTAACATGCTTCCTAGCTGTACCACCTGAAACATCTACAGGAACTCCAAGCTCTATGCTACTAATAATGCCAGATGCTCCCTTTCTTCTTCCCACTGTTAGTCACATCATTTCTTAATGCAAATAGACTCAGTCACAAAATAGAGGGAAAAATCAAGAAAATATTCATTCTCAACAGAGGCATATGGGATGTGGTAGTGGCATTGAGACATAACTAATGACTTACATCAGTTTAGGTTAAAAGAGGAAGTCAGCACAAACTTTAAGGAAAAAAAAAACTTTAGTGGTTCAAAGCCTTTTAGGTCTTGGGATTTGGGGATACTATGAGATCTTTCAACCAAACTGTTTACATGTCTAGGTCCATATGAATTATATCTTATGGGTTGAAATTATTTGCAATGCAGTCTATGTCACTGATTGGAATATTTGAAAAATTATAGATATTTAAAGATGATAATTAAGACCAGAAATGTGCAAAAGGACTCATCTCCAAAAGGAGGAGAAGTATGCTGCAGACAAAAATTACAGAACAGAATTTTAATGTCCGCCATTGGCCATACTCAGTCTTCTGAGGGCCATCAAGTCTGCATCTCTGCGAATGCTGGAGTAGGAGTTGATTTGCCCTTGAGGTTGTTTCAGACTCATCTTGTGGCTGCCCAAGACAAGCCTTGTATGTAAGTTCCCTTTCTTACTGAAACTGCCACCTACCAACCTGGTGTGGTCTGCCTCTTTCTTGGGTTTCCCTTACTGTCTCTGTATGGGATCCAGTTTCATATTTCACCTGGGAAGCTCCCAAGGTTGTGAACTGACACATATACTTCAGGTGAGAGCTTATAAGCACAACATAGAATGGTTATTTTATCTCCTTTTTCCTGAACATTTTCCCTATTAATGCAGTCTTATGATATATGAAGGCAGGGTAGGAAAGACCTAATTGGGATATATATATATGTGAAAATGTCTGAAATTTTTAACTGACTTCGAGCTTACTATGAGCCAATTCTGTGATACAGCTGATCAACCATTTAAGAAAATTCAAATAGTATTAGTGGAGGTATAGCTAGACCTTAGAAGTCAATATCCTTATCACACACTGCATTGATTACACTATATCTGGAATATTGTTTCCATTCTTAGAAAACATTTATTGTTGGGATCTTGACAAACCAGCATGCATTAAGAAAACAGTAGCCAGGAAGATAAGGGGAGTCTCATAACCACTTGACTTGAAGAACTGTTGGTGTAATGTGGCATCTCAGGTCAGGAGAAGAGGAACTCACCAGTGATGGCTGCCATCAAAACTCTGGAGCATGACACCTGAGAGTCGTTTATGGTGACTGTTCCATAAGGCAGGCTAGAAAAATGGCTGAAAGCTACAGGGAGGCAGGATTTGGAATAACTACTTTGAGACATGTTTAATTCACAGTCACTGCAAGTATTCAGGTAGAGGTAGATTTCTATTGATCAAGTAATGAGAGATGGGCTCAAGCATTAGGTGACAGTTTGAGTAAATCTCTAATTTTCCTTCAAAAGCTAGGCTACTGTGATTTCTAATACCAAAATTCCCCACCAGTTCAGGGGAAAAAGCGGTCTATTGACAGTGAGATAACATAGAGGCAGAAAGAGAAAGCTATATATGCATCATACAGCACTTCTCTGAGGCAGAGAAGAAGAGCTTGTCTGTAGCCGTGGACTGTCCTTTCCCCTGGCCCACTGTGATGCTAACCTCTGGCAGATCATTTCCTCCCAGCCTCTTCTGAGATTTCTGACCCCTCTGCTCTGTACCTCCTGGTGTCTGCTGCTCCCAGAGCTTCAACTGAGGGAAGCAAGGGGGAGGAGGGATTTACTCCCCTCCATAAATTATCTTACATTCTAACCTCTGGAGGCTCTTTTGATAGTGTTTATTCTATATTAAGTTATAATTTTTGATGAAATATTATATGTCATTTAAATCACTAAGAAAAATTATGTATGTTAATATACATCCATACATGCATTTAATCAAGCATCTGCAAACATTGATTTCAAGTGTCACTCTGAAGTCATTTCTCAAAGCAGGCAAAAAATAAGATTTTTCATTTCTCTGCTCTTATTTAGTAAGTTAGAAAGTAAATTAGTAAAAATGGAAGTTAGGTATAAAATAATAAAAATGTAAGATTCTAAGCAGATGATAAATTGGGTAGACCAGTGCAGAATAGAAGTTCTGAGAAACACTCATGTACCTAACAGACACTATGATTTATAATAATTTTAAAATATTACTTATTAAAGAAGTATCACAATCAGTATTTGATGTTCCTGTCCTTTTTTTAAAAAAAAATATGGTTTGCCTGGTTGTAAACAAGTATTATAGTTGTTTCTTCTTACAAGAAAAAAAGGAAAAAAGTGTTATACCAAGTAGTTGGTAGAGTTAACATTAGATAATGATTTAAGAGCTTTCATAAAGTGAGAAGGCTGAAGTCATTATTGTAAGTGGCTTTCCTCTCTCTCAACATTTTAATCATGTCTTAGTATATAATTAATAAGGACACTATAAAGATATAAACACCATAAGCAATCCATGTAGAGAGAAGTGCTTATGGGTACAGGTCTTTGGTACTGGATCATCAATTTCCCAGAAGTAGTAGTGGTGAGAAATGCTAGAGAGATGAGGTGTATGAACAGAGAACCCAGGTATGATTTTTGTACTCTGTCAGCTCTGCCTGTCTCATTTAAGCCAACAACAAGGAAAAGTGCCATTGTCCTGCTGCATGCATCTTAAGTAATGGGTGCTCTCTAGATGAACAATAGTGATACCCAAGAATTAAATAATGACACTATGGGATAGCAAATAAGAAGTAGAATGTAACTGGGGATAGCCATGACTTGGCTACTGTGAAATCTATGTGCTAGTATTTTGTTTTCTAAGATTATGCATTGATAGATCATTCTCAGTTGAATTAGTAAATTTGATAAGTTGTATTGGAATGCTAACTCCCCAAACCAATTTTGTGCAATGGCATAGATCGCATGTTTTTCATATACTTGATAAAAACAGTGGAGCTAACTGATCATGCTGTTACACTGAGCAGAAATATTTCTAGAACAAACACAGCAAAGAGAAATAAGTATGTTTGTCTGATTAAGGACCTGTAACAAATTTGAAGATTGAGATGCATCGAAGTGAAACTCATTATTTCAGGGACAGGTATGGCTATGCATGCACTAGTTAAACATCTTAAATTACTAGGGATTTATTATGCATGTGCTGCTTTGGTTAGTTCAGAATAGAGTCATCCTGGATACCTTTGGCAAAAACTAGAGATTTTTTTCTGATACCAGTGACAAATAATTATAAATATTTATAAGTGAGCATTATTATTATTATTATGAATAATAAGAAAACAGGAAAAATCAAGGAATATCTACTAATGTTCTGCTCACAACTAGTAAGGTAGAAGCCTACAGCCTTATTCACTACACAGCGTGACCAACAAGATAAGATGTGGGGCTAAATTATGTTGTAAGTACACTGCATAACAGTATAGAATGTCCAAAACTTCGGTCTCCTCTACTGTACTTTCCACTTTACCTCTGCTCTTCCCATTGTCTTCTGCAAGTCCTGAATGCTTCTGATGTGCGACAGAATCTGTTCCTAATGTATTTCAAAGCCAGTAGCACATATCTGCTCACTGAAGCACGTAGTGTCTTCAGAGTCCTTTATTACCTTTCAGTTCCCTTCTAAAATCATTACCGAATATTCCTTCTGTCTTTTGACTCTTCAGCTCCAATTTCACTTCTGCTAATTTCATCCCAAGACAAAGACAGACCATGATCTAGTGGTTAGAGCATGAGGTATGGCAGGAGCTCATTTGGTGTCTCTGGTTCCCTCGGAGGGACTGATTCACTGCATGGCCCTGGGCAAGTTACTTAGCCTCCATTGCCCAACGTGAACCTGAGTCTAAATAATACCTACCTCACCAGTGGTTATGAGAATTCATTAATAAGCTATCATTATCGGTCTTCATTATGCACCTGTGAGCAACCCAAAACAATCCCTCTTGTTCTAATTGCACAGTATCGTGTGTGCTTTTTCCCTGTGATTTTATTTTTTATGTGTGGGGAGGGGCCGTTGTGTGTTCCCTCTACTCCTGCTCAAGACAGCTCTTAGAACGCGACCACTTTGGGTAATTCGGCTGAGTGGAATTTTTTAAGTCATACAGCAACCTAGATGTTGACACTGAGAAATTAAAATGATGATTATTAGACTGGGTTTCCATCCATTGCAAAGTGACAGGCTCATTTTTCTTTCTTCAAAACTGCCAGCTAGCTGGCCCCTTTGCTTCTCAAAGCAGCAAAGTTTTAAAGAACTGAGGAACATTACCCAAGCCACAGTGCAATAACTCTAATAAACTGCACCTGTGGATGACTCGCTGGTTTATTTATATACTGTATCACAGGTCATTAACAGAAAATAACCCACTGAGATACAACATTCTTGTTTACAGTGAGGTTCTGGTGGTGACAGCAGGAATATAAAACACAAAATCAACAGGGAACACTGAACTAATAAAAAGACAAGGGTCTATAAAGCATAGAAAAAAAAAACAAAGCCAACTGTGCAGGCAAAAATAAAATAAAATAAACTTCCATCATAAAACAATCAAAAGCTATGGTATATTTATAGAGACGGGGGAACCCAAAGACCTGCTGAGCTGGAATATTTATGGGTGTCAGATTGAAAGTCAGGAAATCTGTGTGCTGTTGGGAATGAAAGCTTGATCAGTTGGGCATATCCTTAGAAAAACAGATTTGTTTCCCCCTTCTTTCAGTTGTCTTTACCAAACTTTTCGGCCAATAAGCTTTCAGCTATCTTGGTTACTAGGTTCTGGAATTAACCTTTCAAAAAGCTAATGTACGCTGAGTTTAGAAAATGCTTGCCAAGAAATTCTTATGCTAAGAAGTAAAAATTTGACCACACTTTTACTATCATACTGCTTCTCGACCTTCATTGCTAACTATGATGCAGTCTTTCTTTACAAGCGATTGATCACCAGTAGGTAGTATAAGTTTTATTGGCTCTTTGCCTTGGTAAAACTTCCCTACTCCTGAATCAGGTTTTGAAATTTTATACTTTAATTTTATATTTAATGCTACATCTCTCTACTGCTCATCTCTTAAATGCTAATACTTTTAAGATAAATGATGGAAAATTTAAAACAAATGTTATTATGAAAAGCATTTATATGATTCTGGAAGAAAAGAAGAGACTAAAGGAAGGAAGAGAGGAATGGAGGGAGGAAGGAAAAAAGAGGGAGAAAGAGATAGGAGGGGGAGGGAGGTAGGCAGGCAGGTGAATTAGACACTGAAAAGCATGTGTTTTGCTTCTCAGTCATTCCTGAGACTAGCTTAACCGTAGCTTTTTCAGTGTGGATACAGTGGCAGTGATGCAAACAGCACTTGATTTTAATCAGATCATCAAGAGAGTTGCTGCACAACAATTCTTAATCATCCTGTAACAAAGCTGAAGTTAGTCTTATTGCTTCCAGGTTTCTATATTTTTGTCTCTTCAGCATAAGCATCTAGTTTTGTAACAAATTTTTATTTTCTACTATGTGCAAAACAAAACAAAAAAATGAAGAGAATAAAATGAAACTCGTTTTCTAGGAACTTCCATGAAGGCAGAGACTGTTTTGCTCTCCACTGTGTTTCCGGTACGTAGACTAAATCCACGCGCATGGTGAATGGTCAAAAAATATGTGTTAAATCAATGAACTAGAGATGAGAAATGACATTTGGGCTATAGAAATCTAAGGACAGAAAAAATGTATATAAAAATCTAGTGTCGGTCAAATATAGTTGCTCAATACATAGCTGTTCACTTTTCAAAATGGAAGCAAATATTATTGGAAAATTATTTGTGTTGGAAGCAGCAAACCTCCTGACTCAACAAGAGAAGGTTGGTTTAGGATGGATAAAGATTACCAAGAGAAAGCAATCTAAGTAGAGAAAAATATTATCTGGGAAACCAAGGAGCAAAAATTCAGAGTACATACTCTCTGCAGGTAAGTGTTGCTAATATCTCTAAAATGATCACTGTTCAGCCCATCTCCAATACTAGAAGTTTTTATGAAATGCCATGTTTAAGATGATATGGAATTATTATCTAGTAAAAGCCCCAGACACTGAAAATAGGTTGATCCTTGTAAATTCATTAATTATTTACATGTACCTTTTGATCCTAATTAAGCAAGGTTGGCCCCAGTTTTG
Source organism: Camelus dromedarius (assembly GCF_036321535.1). Taxonomy (NCBI): domain Eukaryota; kingdom Metazoa; phylum Chordata; class Mammalia; order Artiodactyla; family Camelidae; genus Camelus; species Camelus dromedarius. Next base: position 33,682,647 of record NC_087440.1, read on the forward strand.
AAAGATTAAAAGGAGTAGTTTATGCTGACTTGTGGCAATCTTCTTTTCACAGTTTTGAGAGTAATCAACCAAGGTGGGGTCAATGTATATTAAAAAAAGAGAGCCAAAAAGCCAGTGTCAGTGCACCAGGGTGCAGACTCTGTGAGGTGGTTCTCCAGTAGAAATCCCAGTGGTTGTTACAGGAGCTGGAAAACTGCAAGCATTCAATATATTTTAACAAATCAAGGAGTGGCCAGTCAAACTGCTTTCCTTTACACAGGCAGACAATGAAGCCCAGAGAACTTACGTGATTTGCTCTAAGTCACAGAGCTTGTTAGTGGCAGTGGTAGACCAACACTTCTGATTCTTGGCTCAGTGTGTGGTCTGCTTTCCTCTGTTTATTTTAGTTTATAGTGATTCCATTAAAGGAACTGGACCCACTAGCAGCTGCTCTCTAGACATTTTCCTGATTTGAGTCTTTAGCCATGAGACATACATCTCTATTCTTGTTTCTGGTGAGAGATGAACTGGCATTCGCATGCTTGTTTCTGAGGAGGAAATCATTTTGAGTTGAAACACAGCCAGACTGAGGAAGTCCTGCTGAGTCTGAAGGAAGTTCACTCATCCTTTGCAAATGCTCTGGAAGGAAGAGAAAATAATTCTTGTCTTTGCAGTCTTAGCTAGCAAATATTGGGCAACAATCCATTGGATTATTTCCTATGCACCTGTATGTAAATAATCTGAATGGAACTGATTAACATTTAAATTCTAAGTTACTGAAGTATCTAAGGGGAAATTGATTAGATTGACTTGATTTGGTGCCAATATGGTAAATACCTTAATGTTTTAAACAAATCGAGGCAGCAATCTGTGATGATTTTGAAACATCATACTTTTTAAAATTCTCGTTTTGAAATCTAGAAGAAAGTACCTTATCTCAAACAGTTTGTTTTCCTTCTCCTTAGGATCAAATAAATTTTATGTTTATTTTTACTGACATGGAGATACTAGCAGTGGGTCACTATTGTGTCCCTCTGGTGGATTATTTCTAGCCCAAATGGCTTTTTTTTGTTGTTTGAAGAAACCAAATGCCTTTGGGGGCTTAATGTGCTTGGAAAATATGTAAATGATGGCTTTTCCCTGTCAATCTGGGACTGACAATTCGGTAAGCCCTTCATCCACATCATCTGTAGCATAATAGCATTTTAATTTAGAATGAGCCTTTTTGCTTAGCTTACACGTATCTTGCGCATTTTAAGAGAGACTATTTACAGAGAAGTTCAGAAGTCCCTGGAGATGCAACATCTCATTTTCAATTCTGTTGGCAGGAATACTAATTACATTATCACATATTCAGCAGCATTCAGCAGAGTTATTTATTCATTCATCCTTAAGACCTGGAATGCCCACCAGGTCAGTTTCAATAAGCAGTACCTTGAGAATCTCTGCTGATGGTACACACAGATAATTAGGTGTAGGGTTGTGAGAAAAATCTCACCCCCAAAAGCTCAGCCTTGGAGATTTGCCTGCTTCTTATTTCTTTGAGTGAAAGAGAAAAATCCAATAGTTGCTAGAAACGAGGAAACATTTATCACCCAACTCTCTCATCTCCACAGGTCTGGTTTCTTAATTGAAGTTTGATTTTAGTTCTTAGAATAGCAAGTGAAGTTGCTGACAGTTAATACTGAAATCAAGGTGAATGATCCTCTTAGAAAATTGTCCTCAACATGGTAAAAATATTTGGAATTTGGAACAGTTTTGCTCCTCAGATGATTTTTGAAAGTAAATATTTTTTGCTTAATGCCACAAACCTTTGAAATCTGTAATAATCATTGCTTAACAATAATAATTTACACCATCTTTTGGTGATCTTGCTCCATTGAAATGTTAAAAGAACTAGAGGAATGTAAATATGCATATTTTATTATTTATGTCAGATTTTTCTGCATAGTATTAACTCGAAGAAAAAAGGAATACCTGTAAATGACGGGAGCTTGGAAGAAGATAGTCCTGTAACATTCAGTGTGATCCTAGAAGTTGCCCAGTTTCATAAACTAATGATAGCTGCGCTGTCAAGCCAGATTTGCAGCAGTGAAAACTGTCTTCTTTTCTACCTCACTCAAAAGGTGGAATAAAAGTGGGGTTCTTTTAAGGCCGCAAAATAAATTCCTGGTGAGATCATTAGAGTTTGCCTTTGTATCAGGTGTGGATTTTCTACCTTTTTGTCTCAAGGGATTTGTAAATGACTTTGGACAAGATGCAACTTCTGGGCTAGATCCCATCCCATCCTGTGTCCAAGCATCCTTTCCCTTTAATGCAGAAAAATTCTATTTTCCCTCTCTACCAGAAGACTTAAGAGAAATTCAGATGTAGAAGTTTCATTCTCAAGGCATTGCTACAAATTCAGTGTCAAAAAGCAACTGGTATCCCAGTTAAAAATCTGACTTTTGGCATATCTTTAATGTCAATTTCCCCTAGGAATAGAGGATAAAAATGTGTAGGCAGAACAAGCCCAATGGGAAGTATTTCTGAAACCTAAATGCTACAGAAAATTGTAACATTACGAGTCTATTTCTTACAGATTTCAGATTCTTCATAAAGATTCCAGAATGCCAAAGACTTCTTGGTGGCAGCAGATGAGAGTGGAAAAAATTTCATTTTCTGAATTCTTTTTCTCAATGATTATTTTCTTTATTATAGGTTATAGTCATTTGGGGGCCAAATTTTCAGTGTCCTTATTATTACTATAAATAAGAAGGCCAAAGATAATTTGACTTGGATTAAGAATATATTCAACTTACCCTTATAAATATCCTTAACTTTTATAATGACTTTCTTTTTCTGGCTTCTTTAGGTGCATTCCTCTTTTTTTGAATGCAACAACAGCTCACACAACACTAGTTATGAGATGAGTAAGCAGCACTCTCTCAAGCTGCCAAAGACAGGAAGATATTTATGTAGTTACACAGTTCAGGTTCCATCAGGAAGTTTCTCTTCTGATCCATAGGATGGAATATAATCTCTTCCCAATCCTGCAGTGAGGCCAAAAATATCACAATAGGAACTGAAAGAGATAAAACCCATGTTGGAGAGAAAAAGGCTCAGGGTCAAGCAGGCAGGCCTGCCATTCCTGGGTTAGTAGGGATTGGACTCGATCTTGGAGTTTACTTAGAAGAAACAAAACCTCTCTTTAGCAAAACAATCAATAAATGCTTGATATAAAAAGTGAACTTTCGGTGACTACAAATAAATGTTAAAAATATGCAAATAGCAATAATAGTTCTAGCAGGCATAACTGATGCCCAAGCACAGACTTGTGTTGGATAAGGAACAGTGCAGATGTGAGTGCAGAAGACGAACAGAACTTAGATATTGCAAAAACAGGAGGCATCCAGACTGAACTCATATTGAGATAATTCTCTTAGACAAAACTACCTAAGGGTTTTCTCTAATTCTTTAGTCAGTTATGATATAAAAATAAATACATCTTTTCTAATTTATTGTATGTGATTATGCTTGAGTTAGCAATGAAATGTTTATAGCGTTCATTCTATGGTATGGATTAAGCCATTCCAATGAATCATTTCACTGTTTGCATGAAATCCTGTAGCTGTCTGGACTGGCAGGGACCCCTGCTTATTGTGGTGAAGGTCCTGATGGTAAAATTGTACAAACATGGAAACGGGTTACCTTCAAGGGGGCCCCATATTGCATGTTTGTACTTACTTTATGGTACCAGCCAAAGAGACTCACAGGAGCTACATGAGATTGACCTTTCAGCACATAACTCTTGTAGGAATCATGGCTTTTCCAGCAATAATTCTTTTGAGTATATGCTTATCTTTTGAATTAATTACTTTTTGACATTTTCTAAGTCCATTTGGGGCAGAACTATTAAGATACGATGTGCATGTTTACATGTGTCAGTGTGTATGTGTTCAAGAGAGACCCTATTAATAACAAGCAAATGAGCTCTGTAGGTATCAGTCCAGGAGGAGCTGAAATAGAAAATAGAATTCACATCTTGGATTTTTTTTTTTACTATTTTGCTTTGGTTATACATAAAAAGAAAGATGGGCTATGTCTAATGTGACCTGGGAATTAAGTATTTTTCAGTGGCATTAAAAAGTGAGATGCTTACATTGTGCCTGCTCTAAAAACCAATTTCTGAACGTAATAGTTATGTATGTGGAGTGGAGCATCATCAGAGAGGAGTAATAGCTTAGACAGAATTTGGGTTCTAAAATCAAAATTACCCCTAAAAATCTTTTCAACCACCCACAAATATTAGTATTATACCATCTCTTAGAAAGTCCAACACAATCAGTTTTCACTTTCATTGTAACAATAGGTTTCTTATTTCCTTGGCTGGGCATCAGAGGAAATAATTTACATGTACTTTAAAGGACCAAGTTGAATAGGAATATGCATCTTTAATCATAGAGGCACACTTATAAAAGCGAGATGCTTGCATTAGGAGAGGGCTATGGGGACTATGTTCTCATGACACACCCTCATGAATGTATTTCTACATCAAGTAGAATGCCAGGTAAAATGTAGGTAACTATAAAATTGAATATACTGTGTTGTGTGTGTGTGTGTGTGTGTGTGTGTGTGTTGTCTTTAGCTGAGCATATAAAGTAAGTACACTGTGTAAATGCAGCCCCACCATAATAGATTTTCAGCTTGGTCACTTAAGTGGTCAGACCCTTGTATAGACTGTTTTTCAACCTGGCATTTGTTTCTGAACCGCAAAGACATTGCCTAATGTTTATTCAAACTTATCAAGCCTAAGAATATTCCTTAACCTTTTTCTTATGACAGCCCCCACTGTTCCACCTGCTGAGACTTAAACAAACACGTGTGTCTTAGGAATGCTTTTGTTGCTGCTGCAGTTAGATGCTTCCTCAGGGATCCTAGGAATAGCAACAACCCGGGAAACTCCATCAGCGTTATAGCTATCTGCCTGAGCTTTGGTTAATCTTCTAGAACTTGGAGCTGAGGCAGAGGAAGTGGGTGGTAACACACCTGAAAGTTTAATTCGGAAGAGATCAGAACATTCTTACTCTGTCTTACCAATAAAGCTCCCATGTTCCTGCACCCTTTCAAAGATGCCCAGTCCTGTTCAAAATAAGATCCTGACATAGCACCTTCTTCCTGGAATACTTTCTGACTGTGTGAGAGGCTCTCACTTTTTAAAAAAAAATGCCACCACGCTTGAATCACTTGAGTTGTCTAAAAACAATTACAGGAGATTTTATCTAAGCAAAAATTTTAAGTGTCCATTAAATCTTATCATTGGTGGCCTGGATGATAATATAGTCTAAGCTAAAGCTTCTACATAAGAAAGGGTTCACTTTCTAAACAGGCTGTTGTGGGGAAATTGTCCCTTCATAACTGATGACTGATAGAATTCAGTGAACTAGAGCTTAATATGAGCGTGCTGGTCTCTTTGTGGTGTAATCTGATAGTGTGTACTGCACGGCTTCTGACAGTTATGGTAAGAAATGCCACTCGTTTATATTAAAAGATAAAAATGCTGATTTTTAATTTTCACTTTTTCTGGGTGATTGTAAAACTAACAACCACATTTGCATTTGATCTGCCCAATGATTGCATAAAGAACAGCCGGTAAGACTCAGTAACCGTCAGAAGTTAATAGACATTAAATGATATGCAAAAAAATAAAGAATGAAGACTGGATATACATTCCGGAAGGAATGGCACAGGAAGTAAACATGAGAAGGATAAGTTAATCTTCAGGAAGTATTATTCCCCTAGTATAAAAAGACAAAGGAAGAGAAAGTAGAGGAGGAAGGAGTGGAGGAGGAGAATGTGGGGGAGGAGGAGGAAGGAAGGCAGGAAGGAAAAGGAGGAGGAAAAGGGCTTGATTAACCCAGTGTTTAAACTTGAGTTAAATTGCAGTAAGATTTTTGTGGGAAAAAAAAATGTAGACGTATTCATGTTTTTTTTAATCTGGAAAAGAGCAGATTAATAAAGGAAATGCATTAATCTAAAGGAAGCATTTATTAGCAAGCAATCTTGTTTTAATACAAGCTGTATACAATGTAGTGAGAAAAACATGGAGCTTGGAATCAGTGGAACTGGATAACAGTTCCCACTCTGCCTGACGTTAGGCAAGTTGCTTTGCTGCTGAATCTTTATTTCCTCACTTGTGAGGTATACCACCATCTTTCTCACAGTTCGATTGTGCACAAAGTAGAGAGTATATATCAGAGTATTTCACAAATTATTCTTTCTTTTTAGGAAATTGTATTTGATGGAATAGAAATGAGTTTTCCTTCCTACTCTGCCACTGGCGAGAAGTATGACCCAAGGCAATTTCTTACTCTCTAGGCAGGTAGAGAGGAGAGTGTGGGACAAGATAGTCCATGTGCTCTTTTCCAAATCAGAGGCCTGACTGTACAATACAGAAACTACAGGCCAGTAGGGTATTTCAACTAATTCTCACAGTAACTGATAAATCTCTGGAAAAAATATTTTCTAAAGAGACTTTGGTGGCCTGAAAGAGTCAATACAGATTCCTAAACAGCCTAGTGACAGCCTGGGAATAGTGATACTTGGTTGACTATGACAAAGAATCTGATCTCCCCTTATTTGTAGTGCCAAAGTGGCATTGCATAAGCTGTCAAGCTCCATGCAGCAGAAGCCTATCACCAAATATTAATTTACCTGTTGTGTGTATCTACTAACTGACAGTTCTGAATCCCATATCATTTTTGGTGGCCTTCCTACTGACATGTTCTTTGATTAAGAAAATAGTCAGCCGGAAAGTCAGTGTCCCTAATGTGGCCACCTCAGTTTAGCCTCCTTATTATGCTGGAATATTTTTCTCTAAATTAGATTTCCTGTCTTCATAGTGGCAGTTTACATGAATTTAATACATTATAAAATGTGCAGTCCTCTTGAGATTCTGTGATAGATTGTGGTATTTGAAACCCATATTTCCATGGGAAATAAAAGCCTAGGCCATGGCCAAATATTTTATCAGTTTAAGATTATCTTGAGATAATGGCACTATTAATGCTTGTCACCCCTGTCTGCTTCCCAGGGCTTGCATTGGTTCTTTTCTTGCCTCTGAATAAGGTGCTGAAAGTTTTAGAGCTCTGAGCTTTACTAGCAATAACCAGCCCAGGTAGGTCCCCTCTGTTCTGTGTTGTCTGAAATAGAATCATGCACGATGAGCCCCTCTGTTATTTTCCCCTCACTGATACTGAATCTGATTACCGATTACGCTACATGAGAGGCAATCACTGTGTGTTACAGCTTGGCTGTGACGGGCTACTGATACAGTGTCAAGGACAGTGGCACAGCTGTGAGCTCTCACTGTGGGTGGCTGGAAAACGGGAAGTAGTGTGAGGAAAAGGTAGAATACATAACCCACAGACTTCACAAAATGAAATCGAAAGCCCTGGGATAATCAGATTACCAGCTAGGAAATATCAGAGGCTCCCAGATAAACAAAAATGGGCAATGGCAGGTAGTTTTTCATTGGTTTATTCAGCTACATTGAACTACATGGAGAACAGTGTAAACAGAATCAATAACCCTAAGCATATATATGTATACTTATGTTAACTCTTTAGCTTTCTCATCTATCAAGCTTCACTAAATTCTACTTATTTATCCAGGACTTGAGTTCCTACAGGTGGAAGGTTGTTTCTGACTTGCCACTTACATCAGTCTTTTTTCTTGTCCCATATTTTCCCAAGATAGAGCTTGTGTCTGGGCTAAGAGTACATTGCTCCCCAAGGCATTCAGTAAGTAATATCTCAGTACACATTGCTATTTTGCCCTTGTGCTTAAATTTCCATGGGCATCAGCTCAGCTAACATCTATTAGTAGGCTGTGCTCTACAAAGAGACTGAAAACCAAAAAATGACTTTTCTAGTTTTAGTAATATTCCAGCATAATCCAAACAGTAGCTGCATATGCATGGTAGTATTTAGATTTAATAAGAATGTTCTATTACTCTGATACAACAAAAGCATGAAAGAGCCAAAATTAAAGAGTTGTGAGATTCACAAGCAATGACTTAGAGATTTTTTAATAGATGTTTTTATAATTTGTGTGTGAAAGGCAAAAGTTAACATCTAGTCTTGTGCCAAAATAAAAACTTACACAAATGTGAAATCTGGTTTTAAGTAAATGTCATCAGGATTGGAAAACGACCAGTATAAGTGTATCTTATAACTGCTGTGAGTCAGAATAATTAATTCCCCTCCTGTGTTCTGGATAATCTCAAATAATTTGAAATAGAATCATACTTCAATTTTCTGAAAAAATGCTCACAAATACTACCAACCATAATAGCTGTACAGTTTACACGAGTTTTAAGGGAGTTACTTTATAGGAAGAGGACAACAAAGTCTGTGCTGTCCTGTTCATGGTAAGAACTCTTTTGCTTGGAATTAGAAACAAGGAGGGAGGAAAACACAGTAGTAGTAACACTTTAGAGCAAGCTTAGCACTCATGGTATTTATTGGAAGCCTTTCTTAAAGAACTTTTAGTAACAGGCAAGAACATGTTACTCTCTTCTGATAACCATCTTGCTTGAGACACGACTCAGGTTGCAGGTCAATTCTTGGGAAGCAGAGATTTGTATGGAAAAGGTTTATTGAGAGGAACTCCTGAGATAAACAGGGGGGTAGCATGAAGAAAGTAGGCTTGGATAGAAAGAAAGTTTGAACTGTAATGAAGCCCAGCTTTGGTCAGTCCTGTTGAGAGCTCTGGAGTTGGCATGCCACTCAGAGTAGTCCCAACACGGACCAGTCACTGGATGTGGACCGCACCTGGAAGGGGGGCATCGTGTCAGGTGAGGCTGTTCTCTTTAGCTGAGGGCAAGTCTCAGAGAGACACATGGCTAATGCTCTCAACCAACAACACTTGCAGCTCCTAGGAGAATAAATGCCTCAGTCCTGGAGGGGGAATCTGGGCAGTGCATCACAGCAACCACTACAGGAAGTGTGTGTAGTAGGGAAGTAGCCTGGTGGACTTGGGGATACATGGGCTTTGAATTCAGTCAGATCTAGGTTCAAAGATCAAACAGTGACAAATTATTGTAACCTTGGCCAAATCATTTAACCTCTAGAAGTCTCTACTTCCTCATCTGAAAACTGGGAAATAAGAATATTTCATTCACTCTGCTTTTATGAAGATTAAATTAAATTATATATAGTGGGCTAACACTATGCCTTCAATGTATTACATATGCAATAAGTATTTGTTCTATGCTTCTCCCCACTGTCTCAAAACAAAAGAAATATTAGTCAATTAATAAGTATTTGTTTAGCACTTAATACCCTCTAGCCACTATTCTATAAAGTCAGTGGGTAAGAATAAATACATGATCCCTGCCCTAAAGAGGACTTACCACATAGTTAGAGAAAAACATGATTAACACACATAAAATGATTTCAAATAATAACATTAAAAAGTCACTGAATATTAAATTAAATAAGAGAAGATCACTGGCAACCAGAGTAATCAGGAAACAAACAACAAACCAAAATGTTTGATGAGAGAAATAATTCTTGAGCTGGACTTTAAAGGACATTAAATTGAAATGCTTAGCAGGAGAAGTAAAGGATCCTAAATGACAAAATCCTTACATAAGACACATGAAAAAGGGCAAGGCTCTCTGACTTAAGTGTCATTTTGTGTATGGAGCTACACGATATTGGATAGTCATTCATAAACTCTCACCCGTGCAGTTCAACCTAATCCCTCTAGAGCTGTTACAAAGCTGACTCTCTTTAACCTATTAAAACAACATTGGGCTAGTAAAAACTGAGATTCTGTGTGAGAAAAAGAGAAGTCAAGGTTTATTTCTGTGGTCACACATTGATTCCTGGCATCTATTGACCTTCACATTATATCCTACTCCCTCATCAGATAAGTTGCTTGCTCACTAAAATTTGGATTTTAAAAGTATGAAAATATTTAGTCATAGGTTGAATAGTGTTAGTATGAGTTGTATTTAGGTATATTCTCCATCTGCTTCCCGCATGTCTGGTACTGATCTGCTACTGTCAGTATAGGAAGGGTAGGGTATATTTTATGTATACAATACACATCTTGTAGTTTTCATTTCTATAATCCCAATATCCAGCAAAAAAATTACCTAATTGGGACTGGATACAGTGAGTTTGATGACAGTGAATAGATTTACCTAATTGGAGAAAGCTGTAAAGTAAAAGGGTAAAAAATTAGACAGTTGACACAATTGTGAAAGGCTTTGTGAAATAGGTAGAGTATTTCTCAGAGTAATAGCAATTGCAATTTTGAATCAGAAGAGCCATATAGTCAAAAGTATTTAATGTGGAATAGTCTAATAGCAGATTACAAGGTAGAGGCAGCCTGAAGCCTTGGGGAAAACTAACATGATGTTATTAGTAATTGGCTAAAGAAGTGTAATAGTTGAAAGAGCTCTGCTAGATGAGAGGTCAAAACGTAAGAAAATCCAGAAGTCATAGACATCAACCTGTCAGTTGAAACCAGTTGAAATATGTTTTCCAAGAATTATAATTAGAAGAGGAGAAACCAAAACGAAGAACTAAGCCTTGAGGAATGCTCACAGCTAGTCAAATAGGCAGGAAGAAAGAAGACCTGACAGTGTGTAGAAATCAAAAGGAAAACAATGGTTCCATGAGGATGAAGATGGCCGAATGTTACCCAAAGGTCCAGGGAGCTAAAAAGCCACTGGAATTACTAATAAGGAAACTCTTTATGCCCTTTGAGGAAGCTGTTTCAGGTTAGTGATGGAACTGGAATATAGGTTGCTAAAGGTTCAAGGAGCAGTACATTCAAGGAGTATGTACATTCATTGTGATGGTTAATTTTATGTGTCAACTTGTCTAGGCTTTGATACCCAGTTGTTTGGTTAAATACTAATCCAGATGCTGCTGTGATGGTATTTTTTAGATGTAATTAATATTTAAATCAGTACTTTGAGTAAAGCAGATTACCCTCCTTAATGTGGGTGAGCCTCATCCAGTCAGCAAAAGCCTTAAAGAGAAAAAACTGAGGTCCCCCTAGGGAAGGAATTTAGTCTCCAGTCTACCTTCAGCCCCAAGACTACAACATTATTTCTTCCCTGGGACTCCAGCCTGCCAGATTTTGGATTTTCCAATTGTCCCTCCCATCTATCCACTCAATCATGTGAGCCAATTCCTTAAAATAAGAATTTATATCTGCATCCTGTTGGTTTGGTTGCTCTAGAAAACCCTGATTAATACAGGCATTACTATTCACTTGAGAAATTTTAAAGTGAAAAAGAGAGAAACAATAGTAAAGAAGTAGGAAATCAACGTATTGTTTCTGAGGTGTAGAAGACAGATTTGAGACCAAGATGACTTCCAGTTGCACTTTGCACCTTGCATTGCTGCCCAGACAATTAAGGACCTCTAACAATTAAGGACCAAAATTTACTTTATCCAGTAAAGTCAGATTATCCCCAAGTCTTCCTAAAACAATGATCACATCCAGATCAGGATGGATTACTCACACCATAGAGTTTCTGTTGCTGGTTCTTTAGACAAAATGTGTACCATCAGATCCACCATGTTTTTCACTCACTGTCATTCATTGTCATTGCTAAAGTGTACTACTATCTTGTTATGTACTAAATTTCTATATCTTCATCTCCATTGCCCTCAGTGCTTTTTTGTTTGACACTGTGCCAACCTCACGTTGCATACCTGTGAATTATGTCCAGGTCAAGTGTCATTGCAGTGTAGTCCTGAGCATCTTACAGTTTCTTTATTTTAACATCTTTTATACTATGTTGTTATTACTATATACATTTATATATCTCACATCAGACTTTATACGTGAAGAGACCAGAGACAGTTTTTTTGCACCACTCTTTAAGCACTCAACAGATGTTTATGATAGAACAAACAATTGAATGAGTAAAGTCTTAATACAGCAATCAGTACTTATCAGTACAGTTCTAACAGGAAACAGTATATGAAAATGAGGAAAACTGCAGGAGAGTTTACTTACCAAAGAATGAATCACAATGGTGTAGACAGAACATGGGGAACTACAAGGGGACAATGCAGTCCATAGAACTCAAGTCATGAGGTAGAGAGCAAGAGAGAAAAGAGCAGAGAATGGAGCTAGAAGGAAATCAGAAATCCATCTGGCCCAACATCATTTACAACTGAGATCTGGATCTTTCCAACTTTGTCTTCTAGCATTCGATGTAGTGGATGAAATCTTCCAATTATCTTTCCTCATTTTTTTTTTCCTGCTAGAAATACTTTTCCCTTCCTCCACATAAAGAAATCTTTAATCTTTCTAGGCCTGAGTCAAAAATATTCTTCCTAATATCTTCTCTAATCCCATCCCAGATAATATTAATTATAATACATGCAAATTATGCCATAGTATTTTTCTTATATTCACTGAATAATTATGGTAGTAGTAACAGTGCAAGTAGTCATAGTAGATATGATGCACTGGGTGCCTTTTTTTTGGCTTTTCATATACTCATACATTGTATTAGTCAGCTTGGGCTGCCATAGCAAAATATCACAGACTGGATGGCTTAAACAACAGACATTTATTCTCTTAACAGTTCTAGGGACTGGAAGTTCAAGATCAAAGTGCCAGCAGGGTTGGTTTCTGGTGAGACCTCTCTTCCTGGCTTGTCTTCTCACATATCCTCATGTGACCCTTCCTCTGTGTGCATGCAGAAAGAGAGAGCTCTGGTGTCTTCCTGTCCCTATAAGAACACCATTTATATTAGATTATGGTCCTATCATTGAGAACTCATTTAACCTTAATTACCCCCTCAAAGGCCTTATCTTCAAATATAGTCACATTGGGAATAAGTGTTTCAATGTATAAATTTTGAGGGTACCCAGTTCAGTCCATAACATACATAATTTCATTAAATTTTCACAACAACCCATGAGATATACCACATTTTTCAGATAAGGAACTGAAGGTTAGAATTTATTTTAATTAGTCCTTACGGATGAAAAATGATAGAATCAGAATTTAAATCCTAGTCTGTGTCTTATTTAAAATCCTATGCTTTTTAACTACTCCCTGCTATTACCGTGAGTTGTGTGGCCATCCACCAGGCTCCCACATGGGAAGGGGCCATGTCTTATTCATTTTTAAACTGCTACACCTCACATAGTGTCTGCTCCATAATAGACATTCCATAAATGTTCCTAGAATTAAATATGAATGATACAGAGAAAACAAACAAAAAGGGCTTATAGTTTCAAAGCACATTTATCAACCATAAATAATAGAAAAATACAAAATATGAAACAAAGGAAAAGCAGGCAAAAGCTAAGTACAAGAAACAGCCATTTCTCTTCCTAGACATGCAATAGGTTTACTTTGATCCACTTCGCTCAGCTGGATTCAAGTTAATATTTCTTTTCTACTCACTATTTTGCTAAGAGCCATGAGATCAACTTCTTTTTTTGAGTTTGAAAGAGCCAGTCTCCTTTTCCTGGAACAGTCTTCTCCTGAAGCAACAACCTCTCTTTTGGAGCAAAGCCTCCCTCCTGGGGTTCTTTGTTCTGCCAGTGCTGAGTCCCTTTGAGCTTCTCTCTGGAGCAGGTCTGGAACCAGTAGCTCTCCCTTCTTTTGAACAGCTGAGCCAGTTGTGTCTCATCTTGGTTGTCCTTGATGTGCTGGAGGCCTGTGCAGTCATGTCTCTCTGTCTCAGCTCATTTCAATAAACCCTCTCCAGCAAAAATTGGTTGAATACCTCAGAAGGTTGAATTTTTTAAAGATAAGATTATTCTGATATAGAACTTAAATCTTACATACAAAGTGAATCACTTTACTATAAGCAAGTTGACTTTTTCACAAGCAATGCAGACATAAGACTAAACTTCAGTGATAAGTAGAGAGTGAATCCAAAGATCATAAACTATTAAGATTTGGAAAGGATTTTAGACATCATCAGACCAACTGCCCATCTAATGAAGAATTCCTACTGCAATAAACTGGAAGTTAGTTGTCCAGAATGAAAACCTTTTGTATTTTGAAAGAAAAGCCTCGTTCTCTGTTGGACAGCTCTGCTAATAGAATTGCCTTAAATTAAACAAAAATCTATTTCTCTTGAAATTTTATTACTCATTATTTTAAATAACATGTACTGACTCTATATTCAATTAACAGGCACTGTCCTAGGTGCTAGAATTTCTACACATTCACATTGATCTACTAAAAACAATATGCAATAACTCCACCCACTTGAGTTGTCAGTAGAGAGGTCTGAAAATAAAGTTGGATTGGAAAAAGAAATGAAAATAATTTTCACATGATGGAAATAGAAAGCCATGAAATAGTAAATCAAAAAGGGACAGGCCTGGAGAAGGCATTTGAGTACGGATGGCCATGGCTTGGGTTGGGTGTGAATTGGATGGTAAGAAGCAAGTGCAATAAGCAAAATAAATTTCCCAAGTTACAGATGAACTATAAAAGTAGAATATATATTGGAATGAAAAGCAAAATAAATCTCTACGTAATTACAGATTTTGAATAGAAATATTTCATAACTTTTCTCCACCTCTCCTTTTCACAAGATAACCATATTCCATTTGTTTTGTAGTACTAAACCTACAGAATGTCTTCTGTCTCTCCTTCATCCACTCAACTCTCCCAAGCAGCACATGTTATGAATATTGGTGGAATCTCTAAGTAGCACCAACAGCAGGGTGGAGATGCTTTATCATACTGCTGGCCCCACCAGGAATGCATTTTCCCATGACCGTGCAGCTTTGTTTGATTTATTCAATTATCCTCCTCACCCCCTTTATTACAGAAATAGAGATAGATAAAATGCTTTAATTGCCACCAAAGAGGAGTGATCTTAATAGATAGTAAGTACTTTTATCTAATTCCTATCAGGAAAAAAAAATCTAGTGTTTCACCTCCTAACAACATGCAAAGTTATTGGAATATTCTGTCTTTATAATTATCTTTATCCATTATCCATATTTACCTTATTGTCAATCTTTGCCTATTACCCATCTTTCAAAAAACCCTCCTAATCCTATTGCCCTCATCTAGAACCTTAAACACAAACTTATTTTAAAATGTATGTGTTTCTATAATTATGTTTTATTGTTCTCCCTCCAATTTCTCACTCCTCATTTTCCTCTTAACCTACTCCATTCAAACCGTTCCACTGAACCATTTTCATTGAGGTCATAAAAAACACAGTTGGATACTTACTGTTTTTCTTTAATTTAAATTTAATTCCTTCTAAAGATAGTAAATACTAATCCTACAACATTCAGAATGTGCGAAAGGATCAAAAATGAATTTTCCTCCCTACCTCTAACCCTAACATCCAGTTCACATTCCTAAAGTAACTTGCTATGTGGCTTTTAAGTATGCATCTAGAGAAATTTATTATGCATATAATCATGTTGTTGTTCTTCTGTGGGGTTTTTTGGTTTTGTTTTGTTTACATTTTTTCTTCAAATGGTAGCATGCACTCTTCTGCTTATTTATTTTTTCACTTACTATTATCTTGGACACTGTTTTACATCAGTACATAAAACAAATTTTTTTACCCTTCTTTTCCTCTTCCGTTGTATGCCTTTATATTATGCATTTAATTGGTCCCCTACTGATGGACACTTTGGTTTTTTTAATCTTTTGCTACTACAAATGATGCTACAATTATATATATATGCCATTTCATGCATGTTGGAGTTTGCAGAAGAAAGTTTTTTAACGGAATTGCTAAGTCAAGAAATATGTCTATTTTTTTTTTGCCTTTGCTATATATTACTAAGTTGACCTTCATTTAAATCATACTAATTTATATTGTTTCCCAACATGGTTTCTAAAACAGTGCATTGTCAATTATTTTAATATTTACCAGTCTAAAAATGGTATTCCACTGCAATTATAATTTACATTTCTCTCATGATTGAATTTGTACAACTCACATATTTAAAGGCCACTTGGATATTCTTTTCTGTAAACAGTATATGTACTATCTTTTCCCATTTTTCTATTAAGCTGTTGGGTTATTTTGATAGTACTTTGTGAACATTATGTTTACAGTAGAAAAATTAGTCCTTTGTGATATAAGTTGCAAATATTTTTTCCCAAGGTGGCCTTTGTTTACTTTAATGGAGTTGTTTTCCCATAATTATTTTTATTTTTACAGTGACACATGTATTAATCATTTTTTTTGTGATTTTTCTGTCATACTAAGAAATTTCTTCCTTGATAAAAGATTATTTTAAAAAAAATTTCTAATGGCTTGCTTTTTAACCTTTATTTGTACCTTTAAATTTTTATCCTGCTGTAAGAAAGGGCAGCCTCATAGTTGCAATATCATTTATTGAATAATCTATTTCATTATCTTTTCCCCATTGATTTTAAATGGTATTTTTAACATGTATAAAATACACATATGAGCCTACCTCTGGATATTTATTCTTTTCAATTAACCATCTATTCACATATTTTAATATTCACTATTTTAATTATTGGAGGTTCATAAAATATTTTTTCTAGAATGGTTATACTTTTCTCATTACTTTTTCAGAGTATTCTTGCAATTACTGCTTTCTTACTTTTCCACATAAATCTTAGAATCACATTGTCTAATTCCAATAATAATCTTGTTTTTATATAGCTCACATAAAATTTCCATGTTATTTTGGGGAAATTTTACATCAAAATGCTGTTGAGTCATCTCATGCAAGATCAAAGTATGTGTTTCCATTTGTTCAAGGCTTCTTTATCAGCAGCATTTTACAGGTTGGTTTTTTTTTTATATGAAACTGTTCATTTTCTATTAATTTTATGCCTAAACATTTTATTACACTATTGTATTATAAAGAGAGTTTTTCTTTCTTTATATTTTCTAACCTTTTAATTTGATGCATGAAGGCTGTTCATTTTTTATATATTAATTTTTTGCACATCCATGTTAACTCATTATTAATTGTAGTTGAATTTTGGTCAGATTTCCTTTGGTATTGGAGGTAGAAAAGCATATTACCTGTTTACAATGATAATTTTACCTCCTTCTTTCCAACTTGTATACCTCTGTTTTCTTTTTCTTGCTTAATTGCTTTGCCTAGTCCTTCTAGGACAAGGCTAAGTAACAGCAGTGATAGTAGACATTCTTGTCACATTCATAACTCTGTTGCAAATCTCTCTAATGTTTTTCCATTCAGCATGATACAAGTTGACATACTGAGATTGGTATATTGTACCAAGTTAGGAGCATGTCATATATTCCTGTGTTACTAAGTTTTTACCAAGAATGAGTATGAAATGTTGTCAAATAACATTTCAACATTGACAGTTATGATTGCATGAATGTTTTGCACTTTTAATGTATTAATATACTGAAACATATTAGTAGATTTCTATCTGGAACCTTCCTACATTCCTAGTATAATCCCCATCTTGTCATGATATTGCTCTGTTCAGGACTTTTACATCAACATTCAAAGTGGTATAAGTGTAGATTCTCCCCACCTCAATTTTTATATTAATGCCATACTTTTATTTCCAAAAATGTTCAAAATTATCTTTTTAAATCTCAACCACTAGTATAAAATATGTAAAAATTCCAGATAAATATTAAAATATTTTACAACATTGCTAAATGCATAATTGAACAGGCAATAAAATAATGGAAATCTTCATTGGCGAAAAGTTATGATAAAATATGAATCTAGACAGGAAAGTAGATAATGACATATGTGTTTATGTATTTCTTCTAATAATTTGGAAGATTTTTGTTCTGGTATTACAAGGCAGAGTGATCTTCAAGTTGTTATTCCTGTCATCATGATTTAATATGAGAAATATAGGACTTATCAGAATTGTACAACTATCTACATAGTTCTTTCTGATGTGCTATAGAACAGTGATTAAGTTAGTGTATAGAATGATTTTCTTCTTTCTCATTTCCCTCTTTCCTTAAACAGTAATTTAAGCAATTTAAGTAATTTAATCTTTCTTAATATGTAGCTTTTCACTGTTAAATGGCTTTATACTTCTATTACTAGATTTATTAGTTCTAGTGTGTATTTAGATTCACAGCCACAGATAAAGAAGATAAAGAAGCAGCCACACTTTTTCTTTCTTGTATGCAATTCCTCTTTCTTCCCAACTTCTCTTAGTTACATAATTTTTCCCTGTCAAGATTTATGACAGCTGCATCCAACTCTGTAACTATAACTTCCACGTTTGTTTGTCTATTAGTCCTGCGATTCTAATATTTAGTTTTACAATTGTAGCCTTACAATCATACCCATACAGTTCTTGTGTGGTAGTCTTACATTCCTAATGCTCCTCACCAGACCTTTCACTATATATATATATATATATATATATATATATATACACATACATACACACACACACACATATATACATTTTATTCATGTCTTGATTGCCTGAATATCAGCCTTCAGTAGTGTCTTCAAGAAGGCCTCACAGTAATTATACTATCTGAGCTCTTGCAGGTTCAAAAATGTTCATTGCCTTTATCTTAGAAAATAGATACCACTCTGCTATTTTCTAGTGTTGAATATTGCCATGGAGAAGTCTGATTATGCTCTCAAACATCAGAAAATACATAATGACTTAGGCCAGATTGGAAAAAAAAGGAATGATAGCTATTGACATTCACATGTATCTAGAAATGCAAACACTCTGTGGAACTGTTTATGTTGTTGCTGCTGCTGTTGTTAAAATATTTACTCTTATATCATGCTTCTGTGAAAACTGGCGTACATTAAATATATCATTCAATGCCAAGTAGTTAAGCAATGGATACTCAAGCATTTATATATTTAACATTTAAAATAAAACAATAAAACAAAACAAAACAAAACAAATCCCATTCCCTCTGGAATTCCTGCTGTTAAGCAGAGTAATGGATAACGTGGGATTCCTGTCACAGATTTCACAAGCAGCCTGTTCTGTGCAATGAGTCTGCCCTGAGCCAAGCTATGTCTCTGCCTTGGATGAGGTAACATTTTTCTTTCACTGAAAATCAGAGATTGTTAAACATTTCTAACATCTATCAATTTTATTTCCTTCCCTAAGTAATATGCCGCATTATTTTATTTTGTTTTAGTGAGTCAACAGAGATCTTTACTTCAATTACTAAGGAGGTTGTTTTGTGTTCTAGCATTTTCAAAAAAACGTGTGTGGACATGAGCCTTCAATGCCAATGAACTCACTGTTCTTCTGGACATAATTGTTGGATCCCTAACTAGGAGTCTCTAATGAGATTTCAGTCAGTTGTAAAATCTTTAGTGTGACTTTGCTTAATGATGTTAGCTAATTTTACTGAGTACTAAGTGTCTCTAATGCACTAAGCCCTTTAACATGTTTTATAGTTGAATGGTTTAGCACATTTAATCCCAATAACAAAACTAGAGTAGCTCCTGTCAATACTAACACTTTATAAAGGAAGAAATTAAGTCGCAGAAAGGTTAAGTAACCTGCCAAGGATCACACAGCTAGACAGGGGCACAGGCATAATTTGAAACCAGGCATTCTGATTCCAGAACCCAAGAATTTTACCACTATAGTTAATGCAGCCACCGAGGTGATGTCTGGGATGACTGTGTTACCAGTATACCTTTCATAGGGTCTAAATTTAATGCCATTGAGAGAGCAATATTTGGTCTTATCATTAGGCCCATAGATTTTCTTATTCTGGCTCATGTCTGCAACATTAAAATAATTAAAACATTAAAGCCAGTAAAATTGGGTGTACTGGAATAAAAACAGTTATTTATTGTTTATGGTTGTTTGAATTTTTCACTTTTCGATCCATTGTTAAGCATAATGTTAACATCTCTAGAGAGATTGTTAAGAAATAAAAGGCAGACACACACACACACACACTACACACTCAGACTTTTGAGAATGGTAGTATAAATTCCAGATCTGTGCAAGGCTCTTTTTATGCTTCAAATTATGTAGAAGGCAAGACGGGGTGTGTGACCTGATTGTTTACTCGCTTTGCCTCTCACCTGTGCTCTGCGGGAAACAGTAACAGCATCATTATCACATCCTCATGCATTTCAACTTGGGGCATGCTAAAGTTGCAGTGAGTGCAATTTCTTCTGGAAGAATAAAACTTTTGCCTCTTCTCTGGTAATTTGCAAAAATGAATAAAAGCAAAACAAATCAGAAGAAGGAAAAAAAAAAAAACCTTGAGTGAGTTGCTCTGAGAAATATGCTGCAATAGAGAAAACTTAAAAAAAAAAAGACATTGTTATCAGGTGGAAAATAACACATTTGAATAAATATTTATGTATGTTTTCATAGTTTTCTGGCTTATGCTCTTTCATGTAACTTGCAGGCCATTAAAGAAACAACTATAAATCATAAATAAAGAATAAAATGCCTCTGATTACTCCATTACTGAAATCCAGCTTAGCAATCATTTCCTTTCCTTCCCAGTATATTTCTATAAAAAATCCAAAATAAACCTATAGGATTTATAAAATGCATTTAATATAAATGAAAGTAGGACCATGCACAGAACTGGTAAGAAATTAATTCATATTTCCCTCTAGCACACACACACAAAAAGGTACTGGGAAAACATATTCCTAAAGAGAAGCACCATGGGAGAATTTCAAATAACTTGATGTAAGTGACATAGGATGTTTCTGTGGGCTGTGACCCACCCTGGAAACTAGTGGCCTAAGCATTTTACTCATTTTTTTTTTCTACTGTTGACTCTTGTGTGAACTTAGGGATGTCATTTTACTCTGGTTTCTGTGATGATAAACATGATTAAATGAGCATGAGCCAGCCTGGCTGCAGGAATGACAAAAAACTAATCTACCAGAAACCAAAATGTGTAGTTTTGGCTGAGCAATGCATTTTGAAAATAATCTGTTAGGGCTATGGAGCTTTCATATTGTGATTGGAATCCCTGAAGATTGCACAGTAGAACTCAATCCTTTCCTTTATCCGTATATATCTGGGTAAAACTGATTTTATTATTCCTGTTTCTCCTGGGGGATCTGCTCCTCCGTATTTCCTTATGTTGGAGAATCTTTTAGATGTCTTTGCCTCTATACACATCTTCTGCAACTGGCCCTACATGCATCTCATCCATTACACATATTCAGTCTCCAAATTTAATACCCCACAAATCAAGTGATTTGTAAATCATAACTCTGGATTATAACTTTGTAAATACTTGATCTAGTATTAATTAAAGATTATGTATAATTTTAAGTATGTTCAGAATGCATCAGGACACCTGATAATGCAAGGTTATCCTCGTGCTTCATATTGTAGAAATAAAATTTCAAATAAATTCCAGTTATTGCCAAAAAACATATTTTTAAGTAACTAGATATTGGCTCTATTTTTGAAAAAGAAATTGAAGCTTCCCGGGTGAGTTCACAGCAAGGTGGAAACTAATATATATTTTTCTCAAATGTGTTAGACAAGGCCACCAGAGACTATATTAGGGGCTAAAATTAGCCATTGTAATAAAACATAAAGCAATAGTGTTACGTGCTGTCACTGTGTTCCAATATATAATACGTTTTGATGGAATTCAGCAGTTTTTATAAGTTGGACTCATTCAAAGAACTCTTTTTTTCTCTGTCTATATGTTAAACAGCATCATAGGCATAACACTTTTTAATCAATTATATAATGCAGGCACAGTCTTCGTGTAATTATTATGGACAATAGAACATAAGATATAAAGCATATATCAGTGAATACTTAATATGCCATGTGCTTTTCAATTGAATGTAAATCAGTTTTATACATAAGAGTTAATGAATATCCCTTTAATTAAAAACAACTTTAAGGCATGATCAATTAGTCAAAACAACTATACCAACCCAGAAAATTTCAAATCAAAGTGGCAAGCTTAATTTACTGCATAATAGAGGCAAAGAAGAATACACAGTAAGGAATAATTCCAAAATCCCACATCAAAATAACTGAAATTAAGTTCATCACAGCAGCAGCTATGGGAGAAAACATTATCATTAATGTTCTTTCTGGAGATTTTTAAAAACAATAAATATACTCATCTGTTAAACTTAACCTTTGTCTAATCTGGAAATCAAAAAGTCATAAATTTCATGCTTCCATTCTCTGCTGGTTAACAATACAGTATTATTTGATTAATGATAGATACTAGGAACCCATTTTATCTGCAAAATCCTGATGCACCTCAGAGTTATTGCAAGAGGTTTATGAATTCCTGTGTCCACCAAGATTTGTAAACCAAATAAATCACACACATATATTTATTGCTATTTTAAAAATACAGCTAATGTTGAGAGTTTAGCTAAGCTGATTCATGGTATTGCTGCCTCGGCATCCACTTTCTTTTGGCCAAATGTCTTGCAAGGACCTTAAACTTACACTAGCGCCCTCATACAAGCTCATGCCCTAAATAACAGCTGTCAGAGTCACAAGCAAATGTAGGTTTCTGATGTGACTCCCCACAGTCTTGTGATCAGCAGTCTCACTTGCCTCCCAGCACTTCCATGCCTGCATGCCCCTTAGCTAAGACCTCTGTGGGGCTTACCAAAACCTGGCTCTTTTGGCTTGAATTGACCAATCCAGCTCTAGCTGAGAAACCCAAAAGCGTTCCACCCACTGACCCTAATAAAGGCATAAGCCCCAGGTCCTGCCTCTGTCTCTCTCTCTGCACCTTGCCTTGACCTCCCCATGTTCTTCCTGGAGGTGCACCATGTATTTCTTCTAGGACCTGTAATAAAATATATCTATTTCGGTTTCTCATGTGATCTGTTGTTGAATTTCAACTCAGCATCCAGCACCCTGTGCACCACTTAACAAATGTTAATTTAATAAAGTCACAACAGCTAGTCACTATTGTGTTTAATAAAACACTAGTCTGAGTAAACGTGTCTCACAAAATCAGTGCCCTCCAAATTCCATGGGCCCTCCTATATTTCCCAGCCTCCACTGCAGATGGATGAGTGCTATGTAAGTAGTCTTACCCAATAAGGAATAGCATGGGTCGCTTCAAGGCTGGCTGAGGCAGTTAGCAGCCTTAATTTCTACTCCATTCTTCATTTCCCCTCCTGTAATGACCTTAAAGCCCATGTCTTCTAAAGGGCATAATCATTAGATGTAGGAGGCTCGCCTGACCCATACTGATCTCTACATGAGTGAGAAAGTAAGCATGTCAAGCAGTGAGGGTTTTAGGGTAGTCTGCTAGTGTTAATTATGTCAACCAATGCAAAGTGAAATAAGCCAGTTGCAAAAGACAAATACTGTCTGATTCCACTTATGTGAAGTACCTAGAGTAGTCAAATTCACAGAGACAGAAAGTAGAATGGTGGTTGACAGGGCCTGGGGGCAGGAGGGAACGGGAAGTTGTTTAATGGGTATAGAGTTTCATTTTCACAAGATGTAAAGAGTTCTGGAGACTGGCTGCACAACAGTGTGAATAAACTACATACTACAGAGCTGGGCATTTTAAAATAGTGAATATGATAAATTTTATGCTACATACATTTTATTACAATTAAAAAGAAAAATAAAGAAGGAAACAATTAAGATGTCAGGATAAAAATTTATTCAATTTTTGGTAGGGAAAAAAACTTTAAAAAGTAAGCCTCAGTTGCAAAGAACCACAAGGAACTTCCCTTAAGAGCCTTCCAAAAGAGGTCTGAACTGTGACCATATAATTGGAATAAAAATAAAACAGCTTTAACTAAAATGACTGTCAAGGTCCATTAAATGTCTGAAGAAAAACGTGCTTCCTAGCCAAATATTCCATTTTTGGAAATCACAATGTCCTTTAATGAGTTAAAAACTCTGAGAAATCCTGTAAAGGAAAAAAAACTTTTGATTTGTGTAAGCCAGCCTTTTTTTAATTATTTAGCTAATGATCTCTTTTTGCATAATATCTATTATTATCTGAAATGCCTAACTTTTTCCACAGCATTCTTTTCAAAATGTTGGAATACAATCTCCAAAATGACTTGTTAAACTACTATGTTTACTTACAAAGAGTCTTATTCTTTTTTACATATATTTATAATTATGCCTTGAAGAGCAACCTGCTATCTGTCATGATCAGGCCTAATCCAGCATCACAGAACTAGAGCTAAAAGTTGTTTCTGGCAGATAAATACATAAGCACACATATGGACACACACACACACACACACACAGCCAGCATTTAATTGAGTGCTTGCTGTGAGCCTGACACTGTGCTAATGCATTACATTACCTTACCTCGTTTAATCATCACAATAGCTTTATGACAAAGCTTTGTTATTACCAGGATTTTGAGGGATGAGGAAACTTGAGGCTCCAAGAGGTTAAGGAACTTGCCAAGGTCTCATGATTAGCAAAAGGGTATAATTTGAATTGAAACCAGAGCTAAGAGACCCCAACACCAAGCCCTGAGCCACTATTTTATATTATAGAGCACTTTTTTATAAGTCTAAATCTGAGTCTATCAAGTGCTTTTATTAAAAACAGAGGTTGTTACTGAGGCAACAGGTTCAAAGACAGGAACAAAAAACAAGAAAAATAGGATCCATATGAGACATCAGGTGTCACACAAAGTAACAGGCATTGGATAAGCAGCCAGCTTAAGCTTCTGGCCCCAGATTATCTTTGTATACTAACAAAAAAAAAAAAAAAAAAAGAGAGAGAGAGAGAAGAGAAGAGAAGAAAAATACCATTCTAAGCAGCATTTGGATGGAAAAAAATATTGTTACTTCATATAAGCACCCGTGGGGGGTAGATGAGTATTTCCGTGGTCCCTTTTACTCTCAGTGTCACTATATGAGTCCTGTTTATTGTGAGTTTTTCCCCATTCTGTTCCACCCCTTTCCATAGCTCTGCATTAAAAATTCAACTGGTAACTGTCCTTTCCCAAGTTTCTGCTGGCTGACATATGGTGCTTTCATGCCTGTAAGCGGAAGCAAAGCCTTAATAGTGCATCTGCATCACGGTCTGTGGGGATTCCTTGCTTCTTGTCTCTCTCCCTGTCTTTGTCTGTCTGTCTGTCTTTCTCTCTCTCCCCTCTCTCTGTCTCCCCTCTCTCTCTCTGACTACCCTACCCCCATCACTTAATGATCAATCAGTCTATGTATTTATCTCCTTCTCTCCCTTCCTCCACCCTCTCCAATCTCTTCAACCTGAACTCTTCTGAGTCCTAGTTTTATTACTGAGCTTTGTCACTAACTCAGAATGAATCCTGATCCTTCATGTTCTCATAATTATAAATCTTGTCATGTCAGATGATCTTTGTTCTCCTACAGTTGCTCACCAACTGCCTTCCACTTTTCTAAATGAAGATGTCTTTGCTCCCTGTTCAACTCTCCAGAAGCTCCTGTCATCATCATTTTTAGTAAGTTTGAGGGTAACCATTTACAAGTTAAGAAGCCAATGGAGTCTGCTAGGAATTTTTGCTTTAAAAAAAAAAATTTGCCCTCCACTTTCTCACATCAGACATAGGAATT
This sequence comes from Camelus dromedarius, assembly GCF_036321535.1. NCBI lineage: Eukaryota > Metazoa > Chordata > Mammalia > Artiodactyla > Camelidae > Camelus > Camelus dromedarius. The sequence goes on from NC_087440.1 coordinate 33,708,119, forward strand.
CACACTAGGGAAAAAAAAGCTTTCGAACAGGTAGCCAGCATTCCTAATTAGTAGCTCCAAGCCATCTTTCATGCCAACCTTTATAGTGCATTCTTTCCTTTTCTCCTTTCACTTAACATGGTCTTTAAATAATTTCACACGGTTGCTTTCCCATAAAGCAGTCTTGGAAAACAGACTCAGGGTTCAAGCTACCCCACACGTAGCAGGAGATGTACATGATTCAGGGACCCAGTGGACGCGAATAAGTCATTTCTAAAACACAAGTCTTGGATTATACTAGATATGCACACTCTTTCTTTAAATCCAGTATCGTTTCTTTCATGAGGCTGTTCTCAAGAACTAGCTTCTCAAGTCTTAGACGGTAACATCTTAAGAGTGAAATATCAAACTGTCCAATAAAGAAAGAGCCAGTACTTAATACTGTCTCACTTGAGGTCAAGTCAAGAAGATTTGGGTAAGCCTGAAAGAACATGAACAGTTACCACGGCTCTTCTCTTTTGAGTGTTATGACCATGGGTCAGTTGATAAACTGTTCCGGCCTCCATGTAAGTTTATAGTTCTAAGATGTCATATCCTAGGGAGAGTTTATAATCCCAGTGAGAGAAATAGGATCCTCAGCAACTTTATGGACTAGATGCCTCTCTCAAGTGTTTTTTGTGTATAATTACGCTTCAGTACATATGTCTGTGTTTTGTAGTGTGCAGAGTTACTAAAATTAGAACTGTGCTATATGTTTATATGAGTCAACTGAAGTATAGCTATTGACAAAAGAAAATGAATTTCCCCACCCATTTGCCATGCAAGGACTCCATTCTCTGAAGAGAGACTTAGACTTTAGAAATAGCATAATGAGTCTACCATAATCAAATTCCTCTAGAATATAGAATGGATAACTTTAATCTAATTTTGTTTATTTCAAGAATTTTTTAAATGTGCCAACAATAAATGTACCAGCATATAACTGAGTACAAATAGAAAATTTTTTAGAAGTAGTAATGTTGAAGTATTAAAGCTAGAATGAACTTGGATCGGCAAACAACAACAGCAACAACAAAAGCCCACAAAGAATTGTGTAAATATGAACATGTATGAGTATCTGTATATGTGTTTGTGTGTGTGTTTCAAACATAAAAGTGAACAACCGCGAGATAGCTAATTGCCTGGATAAAATATGTAAAAATTTTCATGGTAGAAAACTAACTTTTCCAGTTGATTTATACCTTCTCAGTAATGCAAGCAACATTTTAACTCAGAAGTTTAGAACGTACAGCATAGGAATTTCTTTAAGTTTCCACACTGTAGGAAAATACTGAACATAAACTCAGAAAAGTGTGGGACATAATTAGCTAACCAACATACAGGTAATGGGAGTACCAGTTCACTGATCTGTCTTCTCAAATCTACTCTTCAACCCCTTTGTAGTTTTTGGCTATATATTTTTTTAAATATTTCTCTGCTCCTTGCTTGCCCTCCTCTCCTTCTGGTATTCCTATTGTTACATATATTGGTGTGTTTAATAGTGTCCCACATTTTTCTGAGGGTCTATTTATTTTTCTTCTTTTTTCTCTATTCTTCAGACTTGCATAATCTCTGTTACTCCATCTTCAATGTTGCTGTTTCTTATCAGCAAGGATCTGCTGTTGAACCCCTTTAGAGAATTCTTCATTTTCATTGTTATAGTTCCAGAATTTCTATTTTGTTATCTTTGTAATATCTTTATTGATGTTTTCTATTTGATGAAATGTTGTCGTCATACCTTCCTTTTATTTTTTTAAAGTATGATTTTTCTTTAGGACTTTGATAATGTTTATAATGGATGTTTTAAAGTATTTGTCTGCCAAGCCCAACATCTGGGACCCCTCTAAGGTAATTTCTATTATTCTGTGTCTGCTTTTTTTCCCGTTGTATATGGGTCACACTTTTCTATTTGCTTGCATGTTTCATTTTTTTCTAAAACTGTACATTTCAGATAATTTATTGTGGCAATTCTGAATGATGATCCTCCTTCTGAGGTTTGTTGTTTACTGGTCTGTTGGTTTGTTTGTTAGTCATGTGACTAGACTAGTTCATTGAAGCTTATTTCCCACAAAGTGTGCAGACTCTTGATACCACTCCTCAGAGGACGTAGACTTGACTACACAGTCTTCCTGACCACCAAGGATATCTGTGGCTTTAGCCAGTCCCTCTTTCATTGTCTCTCTCCCTCTTCCCCTCATTAAACTTCTGAGTGGTCTGCCTTTATCAACATCACATACAGTTATTAACCTCCATTAATTGCTAGCTGATTGTTCTATTATTTTTGACAATACTCTACAGTCTGATCCAATTGAATTTGGGCTCCTTTGTAAGGGCAGGGTGTTATCAGCTCCTGAGTCTTACTTACCTGGGAGGTTCTAAGAACCACAAGCTACAGCAGGTGAAGAACTCTTTCTTCTTTGGCTTCCCCACCTAAATTCTCCCTATGGGGTAGGAGCTGTGTGATTGTGTAACCAGGGGAAACTGGTGTCACCACTGGCTGCTGCCACCATGCAATATGGATCTTCTGCAGCCTAGACCCAGAGAGGACAGGATTGGCTGGTATTCACAGATGCCCAAACTGCCCTAAAAAGGTGGGAGAGGTGGGAACTACCACTGACCTGCTGAGCCCACCAGAGCAGCTTCCTTCAATACAAATCAGCAGGAATGTGAAACTGCTTTCTCCACCAGCTTTTCTGCCCATATCTCCTGACTAGTTAGTGTTCCACTGGAGGAACAGGCATGGCTGGCTGCCTGCAGTCACTCAGTGTAGATCTGCCATAGGACACAGCTGTGGAAAACGGGAACTGCCAATGTTCACTGGCTGCCGGAACCACCCAGAATAGCTCTTTCACCCTGGGGAGCTGTGGGAGATGGGATCTTCTACTTGGCTGCTGAGCCAACTGAAATAGTTCTTCTGTAAGGCAAGAGCTGAGGGGGAGGGGTGCAGTTGTAGCTTGAATGCCATGGCCCTTCATTACTGAGTTTCTGTACATTTTGCTGAATAAATGCTTCCAGATTTGTTGTGAGTCCTTTGGTCAGCCTCCAGGAGACTTTAAATGATTGCCTTTGCTAATTTTGATCAGCTTAAAAAGTGTTTGTCTGGGAGAGAAGTTTTTCCTTAGTGCCTCATACCACTATGCTGGAAGTCATACCTCCAGTTCTGTCCACTTTTTGAGTTCCATATGTATTTGAGTTATGCTAATAGGCACTTGCAAATTAATGATAGCTATATTTTCTTGTCAGGCCGTTCCTTACAATACCACTTCACTCTTATGTTGTTTTTAATTTAAGGTCTACTTTGTTAAAATATAGATATTGCCACACCACTTTATTTTGGTTAATGCATGAATGATAATTCTTTTTCTACCATGTTATTTTAGCCTTTTTTGTAGTTTCTGTTTTTAATTTCCTTTTCTTTAAACTCTCTTGATTTTATGATTGCATTATGATTTTTATTAAATTATTTTCCTCATGTTTTGCAAATTGTATAATCTCATTCTAGTCTTTTGGGTGATCCTTAAAAAACAATATACACAGTTAACCATGAATTAATTTAACATGTATCTATCCTCCTTCTGAATGCAATAAGAAACCCTAGCAGAGTCTAACCCTTCATTAAACAAGCTCATTCCTGATCTTATTATTATTGCTAGATATTAGAGTTCTGTTTAAAAGTGTTTGTAATGTTTGATTAGTATTCTTATTTTACAGTATATGGTTAATCAAGTTTACCGTTTTTTATCAGGTATCTTGGCTTCTTTTTTTCCTTATAAGGCCTTGCATTTAACAGCAACTTTTTTGTCCATAATTGATAAAATCTTAGTTTTGTATATGTTTTGGACCTTTTTTCAACTACTATATTATATTGTAATTACATATGCATAAGTTCTGAAATGAAATGTATACATTTTCAAAGTTGAATTTGATTTGGGATAATCTCAAATGTTCTAAAAGGTAGTCTGTCTCTATTTAAATATCAAAACTACAATATATGGCATGGAAATCTGGAAATGGCCATCATTAAAAAGTCCACAAATGATAAAAGCTGGAGAGGGTGTGGAGAAAAGGGATCCTCCTACACTATTGATGGGAATGTAGTTTGGTGCAGCCATTGTGGAAAACATTATGGAAATTCCCCTAAAAATACTTACTGTATGACCCAGCAATCCCACTCCTGGGCATATATCCAGAAGGAACTCTAATTTCAAAAGATACATGCACCCCAATGTTCACAGCAGCACTACAATAGCCAAGACATGGAAACAACCTAAATGTCCATTGACACACGAATGAATAAGTAAGTTGTGGTATATTTTTAAATTTTCAAATGCTGTACCTTTTATTTCTAAGAGTTACAGTATGTATTTATCTTTCCAACTCTATTATTTCATCTCCCTATTTTTAAAAAATCTCCTTTTTTAATAGCTATGATTAAATTATTTATCTACTTTAACGTCCTTAAATAGTTATTTTAATTTAATAAAATAATTTAAATAATTTAATGTAATAATATATTAAAGGCTTTGTCAAACTATCATAAATTAATCAGAGGTGAAATAAGCTTTCAGTTTTTTACTTCCTTTCATGTCCTCATTAAGATTACATGTATTTGTAGGCACCACATATATTTTAGACTTTTGTGTTGCAGTCATTTTAAGTCGATTTTGGGGGGATTTCTTAGTGTATTTAGCTGTCATCACAAAAATGCTCAGTGATAAACTATCACAAATCTCAGTGGTTTAAAACTGCAGTCATTCATTCTCATTCATGAATCTATAGGTCATCAGTGGGGGACTTGGCTCTGAGAGGTGTTTGGCCGGGCTTGGCTCCTTGTCTGTTTTACAGTTCTTTTATCCTCATGTTTTCATGGCCATGGTGGGGACTCAAGGAAGGCAGTGCAGCCTTATGAGCACAATTCATGCTTCTGCTTGTATTACATCTGCTGATATCCCCTTGGTCTAAGAATATCACATGAAGCCTAGCTTAGTGAGGTGAGGAAGTATACTTCTCGCAGAGTGGGAGGGATGGAGTAAATATTTTTGAAGAGTAATGTACCAGTTCATTTTGTTCTTGGTTTTTTTTTTTTTCTCTTTTTTTCCTAGATCTGGAATTTTGTGATCACTTCTGCTTGATGTGCTGAGCCCCTATTCTACATTCAAATGTTAAAATGGTGTTTTGGGACTCCTGCCCCAGGTAATTAGGTAATAATATCAGTAGACCCAGTCAGTGAGCCAGCGAATGGTTTGAAACAGTTTCTCATCCTGAGGCTCTGTCTTTCTTTTTCTGCCTCCCTAAGCCCAGAGCTTCCTGTAAAGCCAGAACCCCAAGAAGTAAGTCAGTGATTCTTCAGCCTCCTTTAGTAAGCAGGAGCACATCCCAGGCTCCAGACTCTACTTGCAGTGACGTATTTTGTCTCTGTTAAACTTCCAGATACTGCTGCCTACATCTGTCCTAAAGATCAGAAGGCCCAAATTTTATCCAAACTCACCACCTTGTACAGCTGTTCTGTTTCATATCTATACAGTGAATTGTGTGTATTATTTGAGACAAGTTGCATCTTTCTGGTTTTGTCTTCAATATTTCATCTAGTATTACTGTGGATCTCAAGAATAGGGGAAAGGAACTGTAGTTAAGATGAACTTCTATGTCTTCCTCATTGAAACTCTCCAACTTTTAAAAAAATCCTAATCTTACCTGATCTACCACCCAAAAGAACTCCCTAAGACAGAGAAGCTCAGTCTAAATGGAATGCTCATAATTAGGGAGACTATGACACCAAGAGAGCCAAGTGTTGGTGCAGGGGTAACTCTGAGAAGTTTATAATGTCCCCGTATGATCTGTCTTCATTCACAATATAATGACAAAGTTCTTAGTAGGTTTACTCTCCTATTCTTGATCGAAAAATACTTTCTAGAGGCTAAAATAATATTTCTCAAAATGTATTCTTCAATAAAATTTAGAATTCTGTGGCTTAACTTTAATAATGATTATAAAAATTAATATAAACTTACTCTGAATTATCCAAACACTGGTGTTATAATTAAATTCCATGTAATGAATTTCACAGCCTATGTTTGCTTCTATTTGTATGCATGTGCCAAAGTAAGTCAAAATAAAGTTGAAGCATAGTGTATGAACTAAATTTTCAAAGTAATTTGAATAGAACTTGCATTAGAATTGAGGCATCACAGCTCTTATGGTTTTATCGACATGCCAAAGTCAAAAGGACCTGTCCGTAGGAGAATTAATCCTGGTCTTGTAATTACCAATAGTTCACTAGCAGTCAGAATAAGAGAGATACTCGATGAATTTCTTTTCCATTTCTGTCTCTTATTCTAGCAATAAAATAACTGGAAATTCACCTAACTTCATTTTTAGTAATACCAAAAAGATAACAAAACCATTTTTAACATGAACAAGGATGCTTTACAATGTTATCAAGTGACACATCATTAAAACTGCCATTCAGAAATCTCTCAAAGATGTATTTGGTAAGAAAGAGGTCTAATTGTTCTAAATTATTAGACAAAAGTTTAACTTATTAATGTCACCCTGTCAAACATGTTTATTCAAATAATAATTCTCTGAATTAGAGTGATTGTAGCCAAGATTTAAAATAATTTTTTTTAAACATAGATTAAGGGTTATTAGTCAAAATACCAGGCTGAAAAGATACAAAAAGCCTCCTTCACCTCACTCAAACACACAAACATACTAACTTTAAAAGTTATGAAAAATTTTCAGCTAAGTTTGAATGCAAGAAAGAGGACTCTTCAGGTGATAGAAATGAAGAAAATCTATAGTCATGGTGGACCTGGATTTGATGTACCAGAATGCACAGAATGATACAGAACAGGCAAATCCTTTAATGGTTGGAATCTTAATGCCTATGAAGGGAGAGGTTCCTAGGTCATGGACTCTGAGCATTTGAATAGATGGAACTGGACTCACTGCTTTGTTCTAAGAGGTAGAAAAATGCTACCGTTGATTGAAAAGTGATTAGAAAATCTCTGCTCCAAAGACCAGAATCAAAATGGTTGTGCCAGGACATAGGGAGAAATAGAATCACCTATAAAACTCTGAAATTACTTTGCCCACTAGTTCAGGTTCTGAACATACACTGTCAACTTCAAATAACTGATAGTTATAGAATATTCCACCCCAAAACAGAAGGCAAACTCTTTTCAAGTATGCATGGGACATGCTTCAAGATTAAACAATATTATAGGCCATAAAAAAAATCTCAGTAAATATAAAAGTATTTAAAATATACAAACTGTATTTTCTGACCACAATGGATAAAATCAGAAACTGGTAACAGAAATATGTAGAGTGAATATTGGAAACTAAATAACTCACTTTTAAATAACAGATACAAATAAGAAATCAAAATGAGAAATAAATATTTTGAACTTAATGAAAATAAAAAGATATCAAACTTGTGGAATGATGTTATAAATAGCACTAAGAGAATATAGTTCTCAAACCAAATGTCTTAGCTTCCACTCTAAGAAATCAGGGGGGAAAATGAAACCCAAAGTAAAGAAAAGAAAGGAAATAATAAAGACCAAAGTACCAGTGATTGAAAAAAAGAAAGAAAAAGAAAAACAACAGAGAACATCAGTGAAACCAAAAACTGGTTGTTTGAGAAGATCAACAAAATTGGTAAACCTTTAACACATTGATCAGAAAAAAAAAGAGAGAAGACACAAATTACCAATATCAAGAATGAGATCAGTGATATCACTAGAGACATTAAAATGATAATAAGGGTATATTATACACAACTTCCTGACAAATTTTACAACTTGGATGAAATAAACATATTCTGTGAAAGACACAAACTACAAAACTGATTCAAGAAGAATTAGGTAACCTGAGTCATTCTACCAAAATAAATTGAAACTATTAAAATAAACTGAATCTATAGTTTAAACCATGCCACAAGGAAAACTCCAGTCCCAGATAGCTTAATTGGTGAATTTTACCAAATATCTGGAGAAAAAATTCTACACAAACTCTTCCAGAAAAGTGAAAGGAAAGGATTATTTCCACTTATTCTTTAAGGGCTGAATTACCCAGATACTAAAATTAGACAAAAACATTAACAGGAAAAGAAAACTATGTAACAGTATCTCTCTTGAACATATATGAATATGTCCTTAAAAGAAGTTTAGCAAATCAAATCTAACAGAATATAAAAAGTATAATATATCATAACTGTATTAGTTTTCTATTTTTGCTGCAAAACAAATTATCACAAACTTAGAGGCTTAAAACAACACAAATCTATTATCTCACAGTATCTGTAAGTCAGGAGGCCAGACACAGGTTAGCTGGGTCTTCTGCTCAAGGTCTCACAAGGCAGACATCAAGGTGTCATCCTGGACTGCAGTCTCATCTGAGGCTGACAGTCCTCTTCCAAGCTTATTCAGTTCAATGGCAAAATTAATTTCCTGTAGTCGTAAAACTGATGTCCCCACATTCTTGCTAGCTATTGACTGTGGTCACTCTCAGCTCTTAGTGGCTACCCTCCAGTCCTAGCAGCATGGCCCTCTAACAACATGGCAACTTATTTGTTCAAAGCCAACTAGAATCTCTCTCTAGGCAGCTACAATGATGTTTTATATAATCTAACATAATCTAGGGAGTGACTATCTTACATCATGTTCACAGATCCAATCAGTATTCAAGGGGAGTTTGTATACAGTGAGCTGGGGATCTCGAGGACCATCTTAGAATTCTGCCTATCACAATGAACAATTGGGTTTGTCTCAGAATTACAAGATGAATTCAACATTTGAAAACCAATGTAATTCATTACATAAACATACCTTAAAAAACATGTGATCACCTCAGTAGATACGAAAAAAATTTAACCAAATCCACCAGTCATTCCCGATATTTTTAAAATTTCAGATAACTCAATATAAAGGAAAATTCTTCAATTTGACAAAGGACACTGAAAATAACCTACAGCTAACATTATACTTGATAATGAAAGACTGAATGCTTTCTCTCTAAGTTCAAGTTATAAACAAGGATGTCTGCTGTCACACTTCTATTCCGTATTTTACTAGAAATTCTTGCTATTTCAGAAAGGCTTTCAAAATAAAGAAAAGACATTTAGATTGAAAAGGCCAAGACTTAAATCTATTTTCAGATGAAATGACTGTATAAAATACCAAAGAATCTTTTCAAAAAGCTACCACAAGTAATAAGTTTATCTTGCAAGGTCGCAGGGCACATGATTGATTATAACAGCTAATTATGTTTCTATATGCTAGGAACAAATACTTTAAAATTGAAAAAAAAAATACAACTGATGCAGTATTATAAAAAGGCTCAAATACTCAGCAATGTATCTGACAATTTATGCATAATATCTTACACTGAAACTACAAAATACTCCTGAGAGAAAAAAAGAAGACAAAGTAAAGGGAGCCATAAATTAGGCAAATGGACTGGAAAGCTCAGTATCATTAAGATTTTAATTCTCCCCCAAACTGGTCATGGATTCAATGCAATCCCAATCAAAATTCCAGGTGACATTTTGGAGAAATTGACAAATTTATTCTAAAATTCACATGGAAAAATTAAGGACCTCTAATAACTAAAACAACTTTAAAAAAGAAAAACAAAACTGGAATATTAACACTACCTGATTTAAAGGCATATTATAATGCTATATCAATTAAGACTATGTGACATAAGTGATAAGATAAATGAATAAATGATATAGAACAGAGTCCAGATATCTATCTATCTGCCTATCTATTTGTACATCTTTGTATATATCTGATTATATATCATCATTGTTTTATATCATTATTATCTGATTGTATACATATATTATCTTTATATATATACTGAGTTTTGACAAATGTTCAAAAGTAACTCAGTTGAGAGAAAACAGTCTTTTCAAGAAGTGATGGTAGTGGAGACAAACACACATGAAAGTTTTCATACCATAAAATATCAACTGAAAATGAGTCACAAACCTAAATGTAAAATATAAAACTGTGAAACTTCTCAAAGAAAACATAAAGGAAAAACTTTATGAACTTGGGTTAGGCAAAGATTTCTTAGGTAATAAAAAGTATGATCTATAAAAGAAAACTCATTAATTGGACTTCTTCAAAATTAAAAAATTTTGCGCTTTGAAAGACCTTGTGTAGGGAGTGAAAATACAAGTCACAGACACTTGCAAATCATCTGTCTGACACCGGATTTGTATCCACAACAGATGAAGATTCTCAAAATCCGCTAAGAAAAGAGACAATCCAATACATATGGACAAAAGTTTTGAGTAAACACTTCCTCAAAGGTATATGAATGGCAAATGAGTGAATGAAGGTACTCAACACCATTTTCATTTATGCAAATTTAAATCAAAGCCACAATGAGATACCCCTACACAGCTATTAGAATGGCTAAAATTAAAAAAACTGACCATGCATAGTGTTGGTGACCATGCAGAGCAACTGGAACTCTCTTACTATGCTTTTGGGAATGAAAAATTGTGTAACCACTTTAGAATGCAATTTGGCAATTTTTTTGAATTTAAGGATATACTTACCAAATGATACAGCCATTCTACTCCTAGATATTTACCCAAGATAAAAAAATTATGTATCTGTAAAAAGACTTGCACATGAATACTTGTAACAGTTGTATTTGTAATAGGTAAAAACTGTGAACAACTCAAGTGTCTTTCAACAGGTGAATGGGTAAACAAATTGTGGTATATTCATACATTAGCAATAAATAGGAATGGACTACTGATACCAAAAAAAATTGATGAATCTTAAAACTAATTGCGGAGTAAAAGAAGCCAGACACACATATCCCCTGTGAAAAAAAGTACATAATGGGTTTTGTTTATTGTATCAATTACACCTTGATAAAGATATGTATAGCAATAATCTTTTAAGTAATTTAAAAAGTACTGAAGTATCTCTTTTGCTATCCTTTCCCCACAAAAATACATTAAACTCAAATTGTTGTACATGTGGAGAGGTCACCAAAATCTTCAAGAAAGAGAGAGCACTTTTCTTAAAATTTTCCAGTAGAATAAGAAACCTATCAAAATTATTCATGAAGCTAATATATCTTTTATATTAAAACCAGAGAAGAAAGAACTGTACAGGATAGAAAACAAAAGGCCAGTCTCATTTAGAACGATAGGTGCAAAATCCCAAGTAAAATATTAACAAAGTAACTCCAATAAGAGGTTGAAAATGAATAATTTTATATTGTGCTCACTGCAGTAACATATTGAAAGAGAAAAACCACTTCATTAACATTCATAAAATTTCATCTTTTCTAAAAAAAAAATCCATATGTAAATACATACATACATACACATATACATACATACATACATATACTTTACAACCAAAAAACAGTAAGACACATTCTTACCTGATAAAATATATTTATCAAAACTTTAAAACAAATTTCATACACACTGATAAAGTATTAGAAGAATTCCCATTAAAGTTGGGTATAAGACAACTATGTGTGTTTCCACTATTAATAGTCAAGAAACTGTTGAAATTAAAACTACACACTAAAGTCATAAGTCTGCTATTAAGAATAGTATCACTGCTTTATAGTCAATAAGAAAAAATTTCCATTTCTTTTAACTAATGTTAATCTTATTTCTCTTTTGAACAATTAGAAATTTTTGTTCTTGTATTTGTATACAAGTGATATGCTCATAAATATGTTTGCATGTGTTTCGTTAATAATTATAAAAACTGACTCAACACTGAGGAAAAACAATTTTTCTCCTTAAAAAATGTTTACTGTAATAATTAAGTCTAAAAAACACAGGTTCTAAAGGGATCATCTGTAGTGATATTCTCTAGGCTTCTGCCTTTTTCATGTTCTGTTTGATATTTGTATCAATATTTAATATTCAATGAATAATTTAGATGAAAACATGGAAATCATGTTGATGACATATATATTATAAAGTTAAGAGGAAGAGCTAATGTTGAATGAAGGAAAGAGAATTTTTAAAAATCTCTTCTAGCTAGAATTCTGACTTTCAATCTCAATGAAAATAACCAATGTAATTTTAGAATCCTGTGTATTTGCAAAATAACTATTTTGTTAAAATAATCTAAAAAGATATAATATCTGGAATGAAAGCAGTTCATATGCAAAGGCTTATAAATGAGCTAAACATATGCTCCATAATATCCAATAAGAGTCTAGGGTTGATAGGAACCTAGAAACTGTATCACAAATAACAGCTGATGATGTAACCTGGCAAAAAAAAAAAACAAACCTCTGAAGGGGACGTGCTAGCTCATGTCATATATTTGAAGAACCCTCTTTGGAAGCAGGATTTTTAAAACAATATTTTATATATTTTTCACAAAAATACGTCCTTGACTCATACATCTTGGGGCTAGAGGAAACCATACTGCATTTCGTGCATGTCAGCCAGTGGTTTGGTGCTGCTTTTCTGTGTTCTATCAGAATATGCCATAGATAGAAAGTGGAGCTGCTGTTTTGACTGAATTGAAATATCATCTCATTTTTACCACTTACCATGATTCAGCAGCTATAGTGAGGCAATCCATATCATCTTTGACAACTTCTATGAGAAAGGTGTTCTTATCACTAAAGGGGAGGAAAGCCCCTCAAAATCGGCTAATTCAGACAATCAGATTAACAAATAGGAACTTACTAGTGCCTGATTTTGTTACTGGTCAGTTTGGTTCACGTTGTTAAATTGCTCCTGGGACAGTTTGTGAGAAAATTCTCCGGACAGGTAACCAAAGAATTCTGCTCCCTTCCCCAAAGCTCTGGGAGCACTAGGCTAAGGAAGGAAAGACCACTGGGAAGACCAGAAATCTGAAAGAGAAGTGCTTAGAATTTAACGTTGCCAAGTTCAATGGAAATTTTACAGTGGGAAAAAAAATGTCACACATTGCATAATTTCATCAACTAGTCTCATAGCTGATGTCAGTCAAAAGAAAGAAAGAAGATATATTAGGGAAGGAGGAGGTGGAGGAATGTTCTCCAATTGTCTTATTCTCTTGAATTTCAGGAGCAGAATAAAGCATTCCCTTCCTAACAAACAAACCGCAGGGCTCTTGCATGATGTTGTCTCTCAGATTACTTAGTAAGTAAAGGCCCAGGACCCACACTTAGCATCCTTTGGCCGGTGAATACAGTCATTTCAGTGTTCTCTTTTCCTGATAATGCAAGGTGGCTAAAAAGAAAGTCATCAGGCTTAGAGCAAGCAATCTACCACCCTTAACACCCATCCCATTAGATGCATAATGATGTTTATTATGCTACTTTTATGATCTTACAAGCTTTATTGTTCCCATTTCATCATATAAAATTGAGGCAATGTACTGTACTTACATTTTGCTTACCTCATTTTTCTAGTTAGATATTATAAATGTTCCTGTTTGTATAATAATTAGATTCTGAGGCCTGTGAGGTGATTTTTCCCTTTTCTGTGATCTGATTGAAAGATGGGAAATGAAAAAGATTGATTTGAAAGAAGAGAATGCATCTGGCATGTAGAAATAAGAGGCAGGGCTGGAGGTGGGGTGGGTGGAAACTCTTCTTATTAAAAAAAATTATTCTTGTGCAAAGCACAGAAACAATGCAAAACATAAAATCTCTTTAAAACACCAGTCTCCATAGCCCAGGTGACTCTTTAAGGTGCAAAAAATATGGTAGTTCTAGAAAAATTAAAGACTTTAATGGAGAATAAAATACTCTATTTTGTAACGCATGAGGTGGAGTGTAGATGGACTGAGTAAAAATGTAATAAATCTAGGTAATTTGTTTTGCCCTTGGAAGAATCATCCTCTATTGAAAGAAGAAGCTATTAAGTCCCTAAACCCAGAGCATCTTCACTATTTTTCATCCGAAGCAAACATATGTAAAGGACAAAGGAGAATGCTTACACCAAGAGCTATGCCATTTGTTTCTTGTTAATTGTATTGCTGATTCCATCAGCAACATTAGCTACCTTCAGAAGTCCTGTGGCATTGAGCCTGCTTTGGTCTCACAAATGACTAAAAAGGAAAATTAAGAGAGTAAAAGCTGAGGGAGAAGATGGACTGGCTGTGTCAAGCTGAAGAGAGAAAATGATGATGATACTGCAGGTCAGGATGAATACTGACTATTTTTTAAATAAGGAAGGTCATTGGAAACACTTTTCTTAGCCCTAGCAAGTGGCTGCTGCTAACTTCTGTCCACTCTCCTGTACTTCTGTTGGGAGAAGCCCTTAAGAAGAGGTTCCAGGACTTTGAGCATCGTATGTGCTACACAGACCATACATCGTACCATTGCTTATCCAGGAGCACTTTGCTTGAAACAAAACACATTCCAATGCATTTCTTTACACTAACAATGAAATATCAGAAAAGGAAAGTAAAGAAAAAAATCCCTTTTAAAATTGCATCCAAAAAAATTAAATACTTAGGAATAAATCTGACCAAGGAAGTGAAAGACATATGCAGAGAACTACAAAACATTGACTAAGGAAATTAAAGATGACTTAAAGAAAGATATCCCATGTTCTTGGATTAGAAGAATTAATATTGTTAAAATTGCCATACTGCCCAAAGCTGTGTACAGATTTAATGTGATCCCTATCAAATTACCCAGGACATTTTTCACAGAACTTGAACAAATAATCTTAAAATTTATATGGAATTACAAAAGACCCAGAATTGCCAAAACAATACTGAAGAAAAAGAATGATGCTGGAGGAATAACCGTCCCAGACTTTAGATAAGACTACAGAGCTGCAGTAATCAAAACAGCTTGGTATTGCTACAAAAACAGACATACAGATCAATGGAACAGAATAGAGAGCCCAGAAATAAACCCACAAACTTTTGGTCAATTAATCTTTGACAAAGGAGACAGGAACATACAATGGAGTAAAGACAGTCTCTTTAGCAAATGGTGTTGGGATAACTGAACAGCTGCATGTAAATCAATGAAGTTAGAACAGTCCCTCATATCATACACAAAAATAAACTCAAAATGGCTTAAAGACTTAAACATAAGATAAGAGACTGTAAACCTCTTAGAAGAAAACATAGGGAAAACATTATCTGACATAAATCTTAGCAATGTTCTCCCAGGGCAGTCTACCCAGGCAATAGAAATAAAAACAAAAATAAACAAATGGGACCTAATTAAACTTACAAGCTTTTGCACAGCAAAGGAAATCATAAGCAAAACAAAATGACAACCTACGGAATGAAAGAAAGTATTTGCAAAAGATGAGACTGACAAGGCCTCAGTTTCCAGAATATATAAGCAGCTCATTCAACTTAATAAGAAAAAACCAAAAAACCCAATCTGAAAATGGGCAGAAGACCTAAACAATCAATTCTCCAATGAAGACATACAGATGGCCAGTAGGCACATGAAAAAATGCTCAATATTGCTAATTACCAGAGAAATGCAAAACAAAACTACAATGAGGTATCACCTCACACCAGTTAGAGTAGCCATCATTCAAAAGTCCACAAACAGTAAATGCTGGAGAAGCTGTGGAGAAAAGGGAACCCTCCTACACCGCTGGTGGGAACATAGTTTGGTGCGGCCATTATGGAAAACAGTATGGAGGTTCCTCAAAAGACTGAAAATAGGCTTACCATACGATCCAGCAATCCCACTCCTGGGCATGTATCCAGAGGGAACCTTAATTCAAAAAGATACATGCACCCCAGTGTTCATAGCAGCACTATTTAAAATAGCCAAGACATGGAAACAATGTAAATGTCCATGGACAGATGACTGGATAAAGAAGCTGTGGTATATTTATACAATGGAATACTACTCAGCCATAAAAAATAACAAAATAATGCTATTTGCAGCAACATGGATGAACCTGAAGATTGTCATTCTAAGTGAACTAAGCCAGAAAGAGAAAGAAAAATACCATATGATATCACTTATATGTGGGATCTAAAAAAAAAAAAAAAAGACAAACTTATTTACAAAACAGAAACAGACTCACAGACTTAGAAAACAAACTTATGGTTACCAGGGGGAGAAGAGGGTGGAAGGGATAAATTGAGAGTTCAAGATTTGCAGATACTAACTAATACATATGAAATAACTTAAAAACAAGTTCATATTGTATAGCACAGGGAATAGTATTCAATATCTTGTAGTAACTTATGGTGAAAAAGTATATGAAAATGAATATATGTATGTTCATGTATGACTGAAGCATTGTGCTGTACACCAAAAACTGACACAACATTGTAAACTGACTATACTCCAATAAATATTTATTTATTTATTTACACACACACACACACACACACACACACACACACACACACACACACACAAAACCCACATTTCGAGAAGTTTGCCTGTACATTTTCTTTTGGAAAGGTAGCTGTATTTTAAATAGCATAGGTAACTTGTTTTTGTTATTTTTAATGAGATGAATCTTTGGATAATGAAGATAACTTTCTCATATTTATGTGTTTTTTTCTGTTTTGTTTAGAATTTTTTAAGCCATATTTGTTTTTTAGAATTTGGTCAAGTAGAAAATGTGGCAGCAAAGGAGCGAAGCTACATGAGTCCTAATTCCATTTCCTTTACCAACTGCTTTTGACTGTTCATCTTACCTATTGGGCTTCAGTTTTCTTAATTGTCAAATGATCACAAATTCTCTTTCAGCTCTGTAATTCTAACATCTACAGTACTGAGAAAAACAAAGTTAAAAAGAAATCTCTAACCTCTACCGAGCCGCTATATGCAGTTGTACAGTTGTTTCAATTAGGGGGCACCATTCACTTTGGAGACAGTTTACAGAACAGGGTGCTAAATGTATCTGAGGGCAGTATATCTTTTCCTCAGTTGTCATATGGACCACCAGTGAACTGGTGCATTCCTTAGTTCTTTGCTGTTGAGAAACCACAGGAAAGATTTCATAAGCATATAGACAATGCGCACCATTTTACAGAAAACTAACCTTGAAAAGATAATTTGGGGATTCAGAATTCAGTTGCATATTACATGTCTTCTATTTCACTGGAAGAATTTCCAGTGCATGGATCATGAAGATTGGATAACCGGTATATTAGTAGTGACCAGTGCCAACTGAACACTCAAGGTTTTTCCCAAAATGTTCTGGAGTTCAAGAGATCACTGAGATTCTTTTACTACCCTAACAAGAGTGAAAATCTTCTCCTAAAAATGATCAGAATTTTTTATTTCCTGCCAGCTGGGTGTGGGGGGACTCAGAGCAGTTAACTGACTCACAAAATAAATGAATGGGATAGTTCTTTTAACTGCATTTTGTGGAGTAAAAATCATACCTGCTAAAAATACGAATAGTTTATAAAAACATATGGACACTTTCATTTATGTGAACATTCCTTGGTCTGTGAGACCCCTAAATAACAGAGTGTAGGGCAACATGTACCAAAATCTCTTTATGATGGAGACCTTCCCTTCCCTTTGAGGTCACTGCCTACTAATGAGAGAAAGTAAGATGTAAGTTCATTGAAAAGTTGGTTTATGGTAACAACTACACTGATCCCATGAAGAAGTAGAGGAAGGAAGTTTGTGCTGTCTGGGTGCCTTATAACTTCCATAGAACCGGTTTTCAAATGTCTGTTATGCAAATAAAGTCAAATTAATTAAGATGCCATCTAATGATGCATAAATCATAAACAGAAAGAGTACAGAAAAATATCCCTTTCTGTGTCCTCTGTTCCCCTATCCTGGAGGCCAAACTTTGCCCTTGAATGAGCACAAACACCTCATATCTAAATGACTCACTGTCAGATGCTGGCTCTAAGTCTATTAGATTATCATCATGTCATCTTTGTTTTTGGCAGTGTTTGAAAGCACCTCTAGCAGCTTTATTTGAACACTGTTTTCATATCTAAAAGTTTGAATCTGTAAAACAAACACACAAACATTTTTAGACATCTTCATATCACTTCAAATTTTTGTGATTTGTGTACACACTTTGAATATTATTACTTAAACAACCTCCAGCTGATGTTAGAAAAGTAACACTTTAGAACAAGGCATTCTGCAAATGTTCTATTAAGGATGCTGTTTATTTATATCAGTGTATAGAAAAGTACAGCTGTACAAAACATAAATCAATGTCAAAAGTAAAAGGCATTAAAATTCATAAGGTTCATTTTCCGACAGCCAGAGCAAACTGTAGCTGAGAGTTTGTCACAGACTTAACATCAGCAATAAAATTATATAACTGCTGATGTCACATTCTTTGAGGTACACTCAAAGGCATCTAAAATTTTATAGCTTAGTTTGGCTTATTTTAAAATTGAACATATATTACTCTTAATTTTGTTTCTTATGATACCTAGAAGACCTGAATATAAAAACAGTATCAGAGGGGAAATAACTTGCCAATCCACAGAGTTTTAACCAACACGGAAAAAATATGTACATATGCACTCATCTTGCTATTGATCAGGAAACCACAGGAATTAGTGCTGGTTTAATGCCTATTAAGGGAAACAGTGTTTTCTATAACAGAACGAAGAAGGGTTATTGCTAAGTAAGAAAGAACTAAAAACAAGTCATGCAGATACTAACATTCATTCACAGTGAGGTAATTTTCTGCTTTGGCGTTTACATTTTTAAATGGTGCCATTTGCCTGGAGTGATTTATGAGATTTTTGTTCCTTCTTAAATTTTCACCTGGTTTGGGAAGATATACATTTGTCATATTAGTATCTGGAAACTTTGTTTTCTATCATAGTCCAATTTCCTTGAAGGCAAGGACCACATAGCCACATCTGCATGTCCTCAAGAGTCTGGGATAAACTTGTTTGCAATTTTTTTTTAACTTGTTAGTGAGATGGTGACACTGAGATCCATTACTGTGAAAGTAGAGGTTGAGGTGAATCAGCCCATTTTTCCGTTCCAAGAAGGAGTAATAGTTGCCATTGCTTATGCAGTCCTTACTGTGGGCCTGACACCGTTCTATGCAAGTTACTCGTGGAAATTCTTGTAATTCCCTTAGCAGTTCTATAAGTCCATTTGGCAGGAGCACAGGGAAGTTATGAGGTTTTGCCTACAACACAGGGTTGGAGGGTGGCACAGCTGGGGTTCAAGCAGACAGTGTGGTTCAAGAGTTTGTTCTTTTAAGCACTACTTCATACCACCTCTCTGAGATTTACAAGTGCACAATAATGCTGCAAGGAGGTGGCATTTTGATCCCTAATATCTTTCCCTAAGAAAAATGTAGCTTACAATCTGTAATCTACTAGAAGGTCTTTGCACCAGAAATAACTTCAGAATAGTTTTCCCTTTGGAAGATGCATATATACCCACTGCCACTTCTCCCGGGAATTTTAAGTCATGTATGAGACGTTTTATGCAAACACATACATACACACACTCTTGCAAAACTATATTTTAATGTGGAAAAAAATTATATTATATGTGTGAAATCACTATGGCCATACCGGGAACCTGAATTCAAATGCCTTTCTTAAGACCATAAGAGAGAAAATAGTTTGAAGAGAGGGAGGCAGTTCACCCACAGTCATTACATAATTAGCCAAAGCTAATTTCAGTTGTTTTTCGTTTACCATGTACCACTCGCAGCATCCCTGTCTGTGTTTATTAATGTAGCTAAAATGCCCCATTTTGTATTCTCCTTTGCTCACATCTTCAAGGAAACACAAGGGGGAGAGCCTGCACAAAGCACAATTCCCAGGTACTGAGGCGTGTCCTCCGGCTACATATTGCGCGAGAGATGGATGTGAAGGTAACTCAGCTCCACCAGGACCGGCCTGCAGGACCAGTCCTGATTCGAGCATCGGAGACACAGCGTGTGGACTGCAGCCTAGTCTGACTGAGAACAGCACTGTGAATACAAATGTGTTCAAAATGGCTGACTCTGTACAAGAGTAAATAAGAACCTTTCCAGCTTTTCATTTAGTCGCAAGATCAGGAGGTCTCGTCACCCCAAATGGAGTGGAGAATTGAGGTAGTTTTCTAGCTGAGAGAGGCAAAGTAGGGAGATGGGGGAAGGTGACTTTAGCAGCAAGGACCTTGCCTTTTAATGTTCTTTTTAAAAGAGCTCAGACTGAACTAATCCCCTGCATGAATATATGCCTTAGGAAATAATTTTTATTAATAGCTGAATATTTTTACTTTCATCCACATGCACCCAAATATTAGGTTTATGATATTTAGTTGCATGCATATATCACTGTGTCAGAGAAAAAGGGGGAAATCTAGCCTTAATAAAAAATGATTTATTAACTTCTCTGCATTCTATAAATTTAATATGCTATGGGTTCTTGCTCTCGTTGCAGATTTCTTTTAGAAGTATAGTTCTGAATATGAGCTCATAATATTTCTGAATAATGTATTGGTAAACACTAACAAAATAAAACATCTCTGAAGCACATAACCCACAGACTCACGATCGGGGTGACTACATGGCGGTTAGCTGTGTGCTATTTATTTTGCAGCCCTTTTACTTTCAACCAGTTCATCGCTTTCCTCAAGAGAAATAGCTGAAGCTGGTTTATATTGCTCCATAACGTTAAGCATTGATGTATTCATTTTCTGAACATAAAATAATACAACAATGATTTTTTTGTCACTCTCATTCTAAATCATACTCCCTGTTCTTTGCAGCATTTTTTTTGGGGGGTGGGGGTTAGGATGCAAACTAATTTCATTCATTTTTTTTTTGATTCATAATCGTAATAATAACAACAAAGTATGATCCCTGTATAAATATAAACTTCTTCTCCATAATTGCACATAAAATTCATCCTACTTGGAAACTTCAGAGTAAAAGAATCACTATAAATGCTGGCCTCGGGGAATCTATGCTTCCTGCAAGATTTAAGGTAGAAATATTCAGAGGCCATGTTACTCAAATAAGACCCAACCATTTTTTTGTCATTAGTTTCTTTCCTTTTCTTTTCTGCAGAATATTACCTAAAGGTAGCTCTAAGCACTAAGGGATTGAGGTTTCTGTTTAGTCTACAAGAGAACTAACAGGTTTTTTTCTTCTACCTATGGGTGTCGACTTGGGGTTTCAGTTAGCTAAGCAGCTTTGGACCTAGACTAAAACACTTAAGGGACCAGGGAAAATGTAGTTAGCAAAAACCCTGCAGACTGTGGCCTTAATTTATTTATTTACTTACTTGTTTGCTTATAAAAACATTTTGTTTTTTTAGTTTGGGATTTACAAAAAATTGAAAAAGTAATACAAAGAATTCCCATATGGCCCCCACCCGTTTCCCCCATGCTGTCTCTTTTACATGAATGTAATAAAAACTATGCATTGCTGTATTTGTCTTTTCCTATTGTGCTTGTATGTGCCTGTTCCTACTGAGCCCCAGTAATCATTGTAGATAAAGAAATATATATTTAATATTTTGAATTTGGGAGTGGAAATCTGTAGTACTGCTGTAATAATATCATCCCAACTTGGCTTAAGAGGCCAGTAAAGCCTCTGACTGATACAACCCAAAAGAAGCTGAAAGCTGGCCAACCTCTGATGAAGTCTGACCCTCTGGGGAGGACTACCAGTCAGGTAAATGGTGCCGTCTCTGCCTAAATCTGGAACTGTTTCTAAGGGTCAGGGATAGGAGGGCATGGTGGCAAGAGTTGTTTAACGTTGTCAAATGTTTAAATGTCTGATCTTTGAAATAAAGACTTGCGCTAAAGAATCTTTAAAGTCTCCTCTCAGCCATAGTATTATATGAGGCGGAGGTAAAAGAAGTGTTTTATATGAAAGAAAACAAATTCTTGTCAGTCTGGATCCTTTGTCTTGTGCATTATCAGGACAAAGATTGAAAATATAGAATTTGTTTTCTGCCGTATTTTTTCCAAGATGATAACAAATGGAGAAATTTGAAGCCTCTTTGAAGACTTTTCAAAAAAATGTCATAGCTTATATGCAGAAAACATAAATTTAAACTTTTTTTTTTTTTGCCTTTCCTTCCACCCCACTACACACAGTAGCTCTGAGTAATATTAGCCTCAGGGTGTTCTATTTCCCCCTCACTATTTCTCTATCTTCTTTTTCTATTAGGCTAATAAACAAATTCTGAAACTTGTTTCTTGTCTCCTAAGACCTTGACTATGCAACAGGGAGCACTAGAAAAAGACTTAACTGACTAACTTAAAGTTACCCTGAGGATGTTTGTCCACTTTTCTTTTATTTTGTCCTTACATTGGCTTCAGGAATCTGCAGTCTGTGCTTCCACAATATAGTTAGGGGCAGCAGAGGTACTGTAGGTATGATTTGTACTTATACCTATTTCCCAATTCCATCTGTTTTTAATATATTCTCTTGATAAAATTTTATCCCTTCTTTCCAGTCAGGCTTTTGCCTGATTTGATAGAGAGTCCCTCTGGCTCATGTTGAAATTGAAATGTACGATATCTTATTGTTTGCCTATATACCCAGATGTCCAGGCACTGAGTTTACTTTTATAAATGAAATATTGGAAACAAACATAAAGTTATGGAGATGCAGTTGCAAAGGGACAGGAGCAATGTTACTATATTAGCCATGGTCAACATAAGACTGGAAACTTCTGTATCTCAGGTGGCAGATCTGTGGGCTTCCCTGAACATCTCTAGTAACATTATTCTCTTTGCATGAATGTTTTACACGCTCTGGTCACCTAACCATTGGTGTCATAAAGTAGCATGGAAGGGTTGTATAAAAGGAAAAACACAGAACAGATCAGATCTGGATTTAATTCTGGTTCTGCCTTTTATAAGCTTCTTGACTTTGGTAAATCATAAAACCTCTTGGAACCTCACTTTTCTCACCTGAATTTTAATACTTCCATCATGGAAACGTGAAAACAAACAACCCACTGGAGAGACTGAAGAAGTAGACAGCATCACAGCCCCTGGGACTACAGTAGTGAATGAGAAAGACATTGTCCCCACCCTCCTGGGTTTGCCATCCAGTGGGGAGGGACAGCCCATAAACGAGCCATTAGAATACACTGTGATGATAGATGGGAACATTTAGGAGGGACAAGTAAACCAGACCTGAGAGATTATGAAGGTTTGCTGAATGAAAGCAGTAACATCTAAGCTGTTAAGAGCTAGGTAAGGAATACCCATGGATGTATAAAGGACCTAGCACTTGCCTGGTGCATTATAGGAGTTCAGTGAATCACATTTCTCTTCCCCATCCCTTCTGCTATGAGCCTTGAACCTCTCCAGACAGATTCTACAGAATAAGTTTCATTCATTGGTTTAAAAAATATTTACCGAGTACCTGGCAAATGCCAGACTTAGTGCTAGTGACTAGGGGCAGGTCCGTGAGGAAGGGAGAGACTCAGCCCTTCAGCCACTTACTGTCTCATGGAGTGAATTCAATACGGCAGACCTGAGAGAGCATCACACTCATTCTGGAATGGCCACATAAGATCCATCTATTGGGCTCTTTAGAAAGAACCTGAAGAGAGCCACTCCAGGAATCATCAGTGCTGGAACATCTGGCTTAATACACTGACAATGTAAATTTTGATCTGTGCCTTTAAACTATTCTTTTATCTAAAAAAGCAAAAGCAAAAAATAAAAGTCCGAAGACTTAGAAAAGACACTGCCCTAGACCTCCTTACTCTCTTGGAAAACATGGGTAAAATCCAGCTCTTTCTTGGATCTGGACCCATTCTAAAGGGAGAAAAAGTAAAAAAACTGGGGGAGGGTGGGTGATTTTTTTGTTGTAGAATCTGCCCTTCCTTTTGTACAGAAACAGCCATAAAGTGAAAGATTCAGCTTTTTTCTTTTGGAGGAATTCCTATTCTGATTTCCTAAGCATATTAATTTGCTGCATTTCACTGCAGAAGCTAATTCTTATTTTTTGGAATTAATTGAGCTGAAAGCTGGACTCATGGCAGCCCATCCCTTCAGTGGCCAGCACAGAAGCTGAGGACAGACGGCCATTTCAACTTTACTAGCCTGACATCCTGCATAATCAGTGCACGTCAGCCACAAAGACTGGCTGCCTGTGCTCATGCCCATTTGCAAGTTGGCTGAGCGCCCACTCACAAATTGGGATGCCAGTTCCACTAGGGCACACAAGTGTCAACAAAAGATCACTTCAAACAAGAAACCTGCTCAGTTTTGCAAGAGCCGTCATTTTGTTAGGGGAAAAAAAAGGATAAGGTTTAAGGTGGTTAATCCATATTGCTGACAAGTGGCTATTTACATCCCATCACACCTTCGGCCTCAAGGGAGGTTTTATTTAATGACTTAATGCAATCTTCTCTATCCTTTAAAATTTGACTTTCAATCTCTGCATTTTAAATGAGACAAAGAGGAGACAGTATGTCAATCCTGAGAGTCACTGGAAATGTCCATTTTCTTCATTCCCATTACATGCATCAGAGATGGAAAGAGTAAGCAAAGCATTATCATGTGCATAATGTCTCTAGACACTAATTAGAATGGTGAATAGTGCACCTAACAAAATGCAAATACATTCTTTAATATTCAATTAATTCAGCAAATATTGGTTAAGCGCCAGGCACCCAGTAGGGATTGGTCTCACTGCCTGGAGTCTCTTTTCTTCCAATGGAGCCTGCCCACTTGCTGTCATATTCATCAATCTCACTAAAGCATGGGTTCCCTCTTATTAATTCCATGCTCCCAGTGCTCTTAAGGTTTGCCACTGACTGACCACTGAATAATTTCAAATATTTACATGGAAGTGAAGACTTCCCATACTCTGGCTAAAATCCGTGTTTTTATTCTCATAAATTCTTACAGATTCTCATAAAGGCTAAATTGATGGTACCAAAATGTTCTCCATCTATGCCTTGGATCTCATTGCACCTATAACCCTCTCTTTTTCCTTTCTCCATTTCCACCCTCTCTAAATGTTAAAATTCTCCTCCTCTAAGTAAAGATCAAGTGCCTCCTCAGATCCAACTAACATTTTTCAAGTTCTGCTTTGTGATAGCACAGTCCAGATGCTTTTACAAAAATTACCTCATTTAATCCTCCACTCAGACTTGGGAAAAAGATAGTATTATCCCTAATTTTCGTATATGTAGCCAAGTTGAGAGACACTAAGCACTGGCAGGGCATCTGATCGGTTGCTGGCAGTGCTGAAGCCTGAACTCAGACTCTGCAGTCTCACTGAGCCTTCACGCTCGAGCTTCCATCTCCTCACGGCGCTCTCCCTGTCTTCCTCCCCCGACAACGGTTAGAGCACTTAATCCATGCCCTTCTTTAGATTGCAATTGCTTTATAACTTGCACTGTTCAAAAACTAATTAAAGATATAGTGAGCCACGCGGTCATCTTAATGGAAACTGAGGATGACCATAATGGAGAGAAAGAGAAGGAGAAGGAGGAGAAGCACAGCAGCCTTTTCTGCTCCCAGTACAGGTGTCAGAACGTGCTGAGTACTTCCGGAGACGTCCCCTGGGATCATTACAGCAGACCTCAAGCTCGAGTGTTCTCATCTTCAAAAAATAGATAAGGAAACTGAGGCTCAAGCAATGAAGTGACTTCCCCCAAATTGTAAGCCAGGGAGTTGTTAGGTGAGAATTCACGCATACTCATTCTTTCTTCGTTCAGCAAAATATTTGAATGCCTACTATGTGCCAGACACTGCTCTAGTGCTCTGTATCTGCAATCGAACAAAGGAAACAAACATTCCAGCCCACAAGAAGCCTGAATTCTAGTTAAAAGAGACAGGCAGTAAACAATGAGCTTAATGAAAAAGAGGATATACAGTATGTTAGAAGGTGAGATGAGGGATGCCAACTGAGCAGAGTGAAGGGGATCAGAACTACCAGCAGTGGAGAGTGGGTCTGCGATTCTAAACAGCATGGTCTGAATAGCTTCACTGAGAAGATGAAACTTGAGAAATACACGAAGAACTAAGTGATAAAGGGGAAGGGCATTTCAGGCAGAAGGAAGAATCACTACAAAGGGTCCAAGGAGGGAGCAATTGTACCCAAAAGATGGATGGATAAAAATGATGCAACCTAGAAATCTTTTGATTTGCAACTAAAAAGTATCTTTCTTCCACATCTTAAAAAAACCCACAAAAAGCAAAACAAACAAATAAAAAACCCTTCCTGAAATGATAGGCAGTATTTGAGAGCTATATGTGAGGCACTGCTATAAATAATTCACATGTATTTACAATAACTGCTGACAGGAAACAGTGAGGTAGATCCTGTTATTATTCCCATCTTTGGGATGAGGAAAACAGAAAATATGGTAAGGAGCAGTCAAGTATCTTGCTGGTGGTCACACAGGTTTTAAGGGCAGAAACTATGTGTGAATCCAGGCAGTCTGGCTTCAGAGCCTTGTTCTGAACTGCAACTGGAATTCATTAGTTTTCGTTGCCAAAGACTATTCCACTTCGTGAATATATTCCAATATATTTTTCTATTCTCTCGTTGATGGGCATTTTGAATGTTTCTAGCTTTGTTGTTAGTATAAATAATGCCATTGTGACTTTTTTTTGTATCTGTATGGCATGATTTGTGAGAGTTTCTCTATGTTATGTACTTCAGAGTAGAATTCCTGGGACATAGATTATGTTCCAAAGATACCGTGTATAGCCCTTTCCCATGCAAGACAAGGAGACAAGCATATTTTCACTTTATTTCTCACTCTTTCCCAGAATTACTTAGTATGATTCGGATTTTATTACTGTTTAAGATAACTCATGAATTCTTTATTTAATCTTTATATCTTTAAGTTATTTTTGACCATTGCTTTTTGTGTTTTATCACTGCTACAAAATTATTTAACTCTATTTGGAAGAGAATTTACTTCTCACTGCTTTTTTTTTAAGATAATGTATAATTAAAACAAAGTGAACATTTCAAAAAACTACATGAAATAAATAAAAGTGGTTCATACAAAGTTAAAAATATTATAGTTCATCTGCACAATAAGGTACTTTGTACCACTAGAATAATATTTTCAAACATTATTTTATAAAGTAAGAAATAGTTCTGGTAGAGTGTGAAATAAATTCAGAATATTAAGCTCTATAATCCTAGCTTGTAAATTACATATATAATATTTATAACAATTCTAATTATTATATTATAAATAATATGTAATATAAGTTATATAATTACACATTTGCATTGTATTATAATTTATATGATTTATATATATAAAAAGATACTTTTGCATGTATTTCATGTATATACATTTTTATAACTTCGTTACTAGATTTGCATTTTAAAAGTACATATGTATCTACATATAAATATCTTTGTATGTGTATGTGTGTGTATATGTTATATATACATACATACACATACATTTAAAGGAATTGTAGCAGACTGATTGTAAAAAGAGCCTCAACTTTCCACCTTTCCCTTTGCAATGTATCTTTGGAGCTCCTACCACCAAGAAGTAGAGTTTATTTCTTACTTTTTGATATCCAACAGAATTCAGCTGAATTGACACAGTGCCAGTTACAAGCCTAGGCCTCAAGAGTCTGTGAACATTTCTCCTTTTCCTCTCGGAATGTTTCTTCTGCCAGGAGAATGACAAACCTGGGTTAGCCTCCTGGAAGATGAGAGACCATGAGGAACAGAGACAGGTCATCTAAGCTGAGGCCATTCTAGACCAGTTAGACTCTAGGAAGTCCCAGATGACCCTCACTGCCCCATCAGCTAATGATAGTTGCAAAAATGAGCCCAGCTGAGATCTGCCATCCCCAGTCCAAATCAGAATTACAGTCCAGCTGACCTGTAAACCCAGGAGCATTCAAAATGATTACTTTTCTAAGTCATTGAGTTTTGAGATTTCTATCAAGAGTTAATTAATATAAGAATTTCTTTGAATGTTGGAATTAAAGTGATTTTTGTGTCATATATGTTCTTTTTCTTTTGTTTACATTTTCAGCAATGAGCATTAATTATATTTTGAAAAAAAATTTAACAAAATTCTGCAGATGTGTCTTGGATAACGTGTCTCTGTTCCTTCTAGAACTCAGAAAGAGGTACAAAGGTATCAGCTACAATGAGCAGAAGCTCAAAATCAGCATAAGAATATCTACAGGAGAATGCAGAAAGAAAAAGGGTGGCATTTGACTGTGACTGCAAATCAAAGTGTTGGCAGTTATTTTGTCACTCTGACTAATAACTTCTGCAAAAAAAATAAATAAATTAGTGTGTAAAGTCATATCATTACAGAACCAGAGATGCACTTGAGCCCAGAGGATGGTGAAAACATCCCTGGCATCACCTTTTCAACATTATAGAGTCCTTCCCACCAGAAGTCCAGCCATCTTCTTTGATTCTTTTCTTGTTATGGGCTGAATGTTTGTGCCCCTCGACCTCAAAATTCATGTGTTGAAATCCTAATCCCCAATGGGATGGAATTAGGAAGTTGGGCCTTTGTGAGGTGATTAGGTCATGAGGGTGGAGCCCTTGTAAATGGGATTAGTGCCCTTATTAGAAAAGACACTGGAGAGATGATTGTTCTCTCACCATGTGAGAATACATTGAGAAAGTAGTCATCTGCAACCCAGAAGAGGGTTCTCACCAGAACCTAAGCAAGCTGGCATGTTGACCTTAGATTTCTTGCCTCTAGAACTGTGAGAAGTAAGTGTCTGTTGTTTATAAGCCACCCAGACTGTGGTGTTCTGTTATATCAGCCTGAGCTAAAGCTCTTCTTCCTTTGCTTCCAGTGCCCCAGCTTCAGCCTGCTGCTACACCATGTGTTCAGCACTCAGGTTCTATTTCATGCTCCTGGCTCTTGAATTCAAACCAGGAAATCTGTCACATCGTATAGTTACCTTTTGTGTGTTTGTGTGTGATGAGAGGGTTTTTGTTTGTTTGTTTGTGTTTGTTTTTGTTTTTGCTTTTCTTTGTTTTTATTGAAGTATGGTCAGTTTACAATGTTGTGTCAATTTCTGGCATACAGCATAATGTTTCAGTCATACATATACATACACATATTCCTTTTTATATTCTTTTTCATTATGTTACTACAAGATACTGAATATAGTTCCCTGTGCTATACAGTAGGACCTGGTTGTTTATCTGTTTTACTTATAGTAGTATTGGCAAATTAGCTTGCTTTCTATCTCTTTTACCATTTTCCATTCTGTAATGTAGTTTTGATAGTAGTAGTAGAGTGTAACTTTTTGCCATTCTGTCAGGGGCTATTCCAAAGCCAAAAACAGCTACTGGGTAAACCTCTGATCTTATGAGCAGAAAGAGAGAAGCAGAAAACATATAGGCAGAAAGAAAATAGACATCTGGAAAGACTTCTTCTGCTATGACAAGCAACCTTTAGTGATAACTGGATGTATAAGAAAACTTGAGATTTCTGGTACAAGATGGAATGGAGGAGGATCCTGAGCTCACCTCCTCCCACAGACACACCACATCTACAGCTACATACAGAACAAATCCAAAACCTAGCTGAGCAACTCCTACATATCACGCAGATGAGACAAAACCACACTGAAATGGGTAGGAGAGGCTGAGACACAATCTTTCCATAAACCCCACCCATGGCGTGGCAACCCACAATAGGAAGGGAATTCAAAACCCCTGGAGAGCAAGTGGCTTGAGCCCCAAATCAGGCACTCCAGCATTTAAGACTTCCACCTGAGACATGAGCCCCACAAAACATCTAGCTTTGAAAGTCATTGGGTCTTGCATCCACAAGCCCCACAGGGCTAGAGTGAACCAAGTAATGTTCTTAAAGGGCTCGCACAGCCTCACCTGGCTACACTCCAGGGCTCAGCACAGAGGCAGCCAACTGAAAAACACTTTCTATGTAAGAGACCTGTTTTTTGTTATCTTGGAGCCTCAGCCTGAGGGGCAGGCATCTAATTTAACACACAGTGAAGGGCTTTTTGAAATACTCTCCAAAGACAGAGGCTGGCAGGTGCCATTTTTGAGCTCTCCCTCTGCCTCTCTCCAGGTCACAGGTATCCCTGGAAAGGAGCTTGTGCACACATCTGGCGCCCTGGTTTTTGAGGCAGTGCCCAGGGGACACACCATGACTGCTCCCATTGCGTGTGTGAACTCTAAAGAGGCATGAGACAAAAAGGAGTCCTGCCAAAAGAAAAAAAGAAAAAAAAAAGGTACTTTGAAAATTGTAACATCTGGAAATGACTGCATTAAGATGGAAGATGACATGCATTAAGAGCTGGATAGCCACAAAGAAGGAACTAATCAGTGGTGATGACTTCACCTCTTTTAAGGCCATCTGATGGGAAAAGAGATTCCAAAGAGTTTTCTGTATTTTCTAAACCACCGTACAACAAAACAGACAAATACAAGAGCCAATTCCATTGGCCAAATGAGGAGCTGAGTGACAGGCACCTATGAGTTCACTATACTACTCTCTCTATTCTTTCGTGTTTGAGAAGTTTCACGACATGCAAATGAAAAAATTAGTAAATTCTAGGTCAGTGGTAGTGAAAAACAACAAAGAAAATCTGTCAGTTTCAAAATGTTCCCAATTGGGCATCCAACTGGCAGATGCACTCCGCAAATCCCCACTGAAGTTGTATTTATACTCAAAATAATACACATTGAAAATATCAAAGCAGCCCCCATTCTAAACCCATTTTGAATGGGCCCACTACTGTGATAGAACAATGTGGCCTCTTCTTTTCTGTGTAACTAGAGAGTCTTGATATGTATCCAGTCATAAACCCACTTCACAGAGACCTTTCTCATCGTCTGAACTTGCAATACTCAGTTGCAGTCAGAGTGTCAATAATAAGTGAAACTGTATGTCTCGGCAGCTTGACTCACAGGATGTCCAGAAGTGGTCCTAGAGGGGAAAATGGTAGACAGAAAGAGCTTTTATTTCCAAGGATTTCTGAAGTGTCTTTTATACATTTTAGGATATGTTCCGCAAATATATTTCCATAAAGAAATATTCTGAACACTCCTGGCTTTCAGATGTACTATCTACGGAATTAATCTCTTAGCCTTTTAGAAACCCACAGTGGGCGGCCTGCTTCCTCATCTTAATTTGTGATCTTTCCTGTGGCTATATATACAGGATATACCTCACCCGTGTTCAGCTATATGTAGCGATACGGAAAGAGTTGCTACTCATCTAGGTATAATTTTGCATCCACTAAGTCAATAGGTGAGACATTTCTGATTGCAGGTAAATTCATTATTACCCCTGACACTGTGTATCATCTAAATGAGATGCTCTCTTTTGCTTTAAACTCTCAAAAAAAAAAAAAATGAAAAAGGAGCTAGCAAGACCAAAGCAAATATTAATTTTCTTTTGTTTCAAATCTTTTTCAGGTGTGTATTGATTGGAAACCAACTCAGCAATTTAATTAGAAATACACGCTTTTCTTCTTCCCTTAGGTTCAGATCAAATTTACCATTTTTTTCCCTTAGATTTTCTTATGCTGAAGGTATAAACATCAGAGAAGGCCTGAACTCCCAGGCATTCTTTAATTTGTTCTGGAGTAATTATGCTCTAAAGATCAGAGATAATAACCAGCAACTGCCTGGCTGCATCAACTTGCCCTGGGGGTAGTTGACGACGTGATTGATGAGAATGTTCTGGGGACATAAATCTGAAACCCTGCAGACACCACAACCACCACCACCAACTCTCCTTGTCGTTTACTGGCATTTTCTTAGGAATTCCACCAGAAATGCAGAATGGAACACGTGGGGTGATTTCTGTTCATCAGTCCTAATAAGTTGTATTTGTGTCTTTGAAAACACAATTCCATTTTACTTGCAACTCCTAATTAACGACAACAACAACAAAAAAAAATGTTGGTGAAATTATCTCAAACAGATACCCAATTTCAAAGCAAAACTTCTTATTCTGTTTTGGGGGTACTCTCACTAAAGCAGAGCAGATACTATGTGTTTGTGCTCCAGGGTGGAATATTCCACTCATTCATAATGGCCTATGTATTCAGAAATAGTAGAGCAGAGAACATATTTGTCTGATGAGACAAGACAGCAAGAGGCCCTGGTGGTCGGAGAGGGGAAGGGCTCTTGGGCTGCTGCCACTAGGAGCCTGTGAAAAGCCTAAAAACACACTGACACCGCGGACGATGGCCCTTCACATCCCCTGAATCACCATGGCCAGATGACAAGCACAAAGACTCTCCAGAGCGGTCAAGCCAAGAGACCACAAAAAGGGAGGCTGGTTCCAAGTACAGACCGTACTCATTTATTTAATCCAGCAAAGCCAATCAGACTGCAGTATGTAGTAAAATCTGTATTACTTCCAGATGCACATGTGTTCCTTTGCATAGTGTTAACGTGACATCAGACCACTGAGGGTTCCAGTCTGGTGATCTCGTGTTACTTGCAGTGAACAGTTACTGCTTAAGACTGTTAACTACAGCAAATGCAAAGTGGAGGAAAGGACGTGGGCTCAGAAAGTTATTAACTCATTAAAAATTAATTCTAGAGCATCACATCGTCATTAAAAGAGCAGATTCTGAAACCACATTTCCTGGGCCTGACTCATAACTGCAAGACATCCTAGACTTGAGCCAGTCACCTGAGGTCTCTGGGCTGAGCTTCCTCATCTGTACAATAGAAAAATACTACAAATGTGCCCTAGGATTTGCCGTGTGAGTTAAGTGAGCCATCACATAAGCCTGACAGAAGTGCCTGACTCACAGTGAGACTTCAATAGATGTGGGTTATTGTGATTGGGAACCCTGCTTAGCACTTTTCTCCAGCTTCTGCCTTTCAGATATCAAACTAGGGAGCTAAAAGACAGAAGGGCCTCCTTCCCCAGCTCAGAAGAATTTCACAAACTCTGAAACATCTGACTGGCTATCATGGTTCCCCAGGATTAGATGTAGGGGAAAAGGAGCCTGAGAAATAGTAGAGACTTGAAAAGGCACAAAGAAAGCCTCAGGGAGCAGAAAGGCCTGGAGGCAGAGAGAAAGAGACATCTTGAATGCCAGCAGAAATCAGAAAAGAATATAAGGAGAGAAACAACTCCCTAAGCAAGAACAGCATGGAAGGAAATCTGAACCTTCCATGCAGCACTGAGTCTAAGGTAGTTGTCATGCTTCTGGCTTGTTTACTTTCAGGACAATTATTTTTTCCTTGTGGTTTGAGTGAAGAAAAAGAAGGGGTGAAGCAAAATACTGTCTTTTGTTTTTTCTTACTCTTACTGAGTTTTATCTTTGAGAATTTACTCCCCCAATTATATTTCTCCAAAAAAAAAAAAAAAAAAGGGCTACATACACACCAAAAAAAAACAAACAAAAAAAATCCCCAAATCTGAAGAATGTTTGCAATTAGCATCTGGACAAGATTATAGAAGAAACAGCACAGAAGATTGCAAAGTTGGAATTTCTCTCTTATTAAGCCATCACTTAAAAAATAAATAGAAATTAGGCTCTGGTTGCTCTCTGTCTACAAGTTATTTACTGGAAGGTACTAGGCCTGGGGTGAGTTTTAGCAACCAGCTCTTTGCCGGGTCAGACAATATTCAGAACAGCCTATAATCATTTGCCTTTCTTCTGGGCTGAAAATAACCAACCATATTCACATTCTTCTAAATAATTACCAAGAAAAAAATTTTCACAGAACATCTGGAATTCTGGGAGAGATGTAAAATGAGCTATAAACCTAGAAAACTTTCCTAAACTGAATTATGCCTCTCCATTTCTGTCACTATTTAAATCATCAAATTTTTCACCACACATAGTATTTCTTCTAATGGTTTTTCTTCTCAAAAGGAGGAAAAGGAGACTACTTTTCCCCCATGTGTTCCACATGTTCTGAAATCCCACATCATTTCATAGGCTTCAAGAGAAATTCTCATAAACTTAAACCTTCTCAAGGTGCTAAACACTCTGTGTGTTTATTGACCTCGCAATTTACCGGGGACCAATGGACTGTTCTCTGTAGTTCAGTTGTAGCTTCTCTATAGTTAAATGAATACTAACTCCAAACTTGGCAGTTAACTGGAAGTGGTACATTATCTTTTCTCCACCATGCCCTCAATACACTTGAAAATCCTACACACTGAAGAGAATTATGTAAGAGGTTCAGGACTGTAGCTTCAGAAAGTACACGTTCAATTGTCTAAATTATGCCCTAATTCTCTCTCTTTCCTAATGTTCTATAAATATGACATCCCTGTGAAACCTATTTCTTTTTAAAAAATGCAATTAAAAAGACTCATATGAGGAATGTTTCAGATTTATGTAGTTAAATAAAATATTTATTCTTAGCCTCCTGCATTCTGGCATCCCCCAAATTATTTAATCAAAATAAAATTTTATATCACTAACCCCTTCAGCAGATAAACTACTTTTAGATCCCCAAAGTGATTTATATTATCTATTTTTAAAAATACTTTTTGACATGATAAAAACTATATCTCAAAGCAGCATGGGCAAATTAGCCATTGATTAGAGGAAATCATTATTTTTTATTTCTTGAGACTTGAGCTTCTGTAAGTAAACATTGATAGTTACATCAAGATTTTAATTTTTTTCTTTGAAAATAATAACAACAATAATTTGAAGTGTCTCTTTTTGACAGTTATCTTTGTATCCAATGAGTTTACTGTATCCCAGACACTGTGTGAGGTACAGATGCTAGAAAAATGAGCAAGAGCTAGTTCTTGGTGAGTTTAAAGCATCACAGGATAGAGAAAGAAAATCAGCCACCAGTATATGGTTCTATTAATTCTATTCTAGGAGAACAGGTAGGGTGTCATGGATGAGGGGCACTCATTTCAGTCTGAGAATAAGGTAGGGGTTATTCAGTCAACAATTACTTAGTATTTTTTGAAAGACTTCCTTAAAAATGTGTTTCTTGAGCAGAGCCCAGCAGGATATATACAAGATGATCAGGTTGGCAATTTGGGAGTAAAGATACTGAGAGAAAACCATTCACAAAGGGCTGGAGGGGAGAATATGGCATGTTTAGGAGAGTCCAAAAAGCTTAGCACGGCTGGAAGATACTGCTATCCTTTTAAGTCATCCTAAGGATTCTGAAGATCATCCTGAAGAAGCAGGTCCAGATGTGCCATCACCAGTCTCCTGCCTCTCAGGTCCAACCTGCCCCTCATTGCCCTGCTTGTGACACTGGAACATTTCTCCACTGACAACCAGCATGACATTAGGTCTCATCAATAGAGGATTCTTTTAAGAAGCTTATCTGGGAGTGGTGTTTGCACAACATTGTGAATGTACTGGATGATGACACTGATTCGTTCGCTTTAAAATGGTGAATTTCTAGATTGTGAATTTCACCTCAGTAAATTATTTAAATTAAATAAATAATGAAATCCAGCCCCCCCCCCCAAAAAAAAGCTTGTCTGTGAGGGCAAGTAGGACAGTAACCAGGTTATAAGTAGTTGAAATTTGTGGAAAGGTATGTTTTGCTTTTTTGTTTGAAAAGTTGGGTATTTTATTTTTGCCTGTTATTTTAAGGACGGCAACAGCTGTGCTAATTTGTAAGCTGGTGAGGAGGAATCAATGGAAAGGAAGAAATTGGACATACAGGACAGCAAGATAATGAGTGATGAAGAAAGGTCTCAGATTAGACTAAGCGATGGAAGCTACAGGTGAAGCGATTAGGCTCAAATAGATGGAGAGGAGCTTCGCTTCCTCTGGGGGCAGAGATAAATTTGGAAAGAGAGTTGGAAGGAAAGGACAGAGGGAACCTGAGAGAATTGTCACTTGATTACGCTGCACTATTCCCCCAGGCAAGCCCACCTTGCATTCAGTCCCACTCAGCTAGCCCAGAAAGTTTCTTCCACCCTGCCCGGAATCCAAACCAGCTCCAAAAAACTGAATCGCAATTAGACTACTGATGAATTAATTTCTCTCGCCTCTCTCTTCCCCCTGCCAAGCTACCGTGCATTTTAGTACAGGATTTATTCAAAAGAATAAATCTACTGGTAGAATTTCAGGCAGGCATGGGAAAGAGCAATTTCAAGGGCCTTCATACCAGGCCAGTAATAGGCAGTGACCTACTTTCCCTTCAGGTGAGACAGGTCCTGCCAAAAGGCTCAGCGTGCGCCTCTGTACTGTCCAGGAATTTAGAAAGATGATGTGAGATCCCTCAGCAAAAGATGCAGTGTCAGAACAAGTTTGACTTTCATTATCTGTGTCTCTGGGTCATCTTTGGCTGCATGGATTTAGTATTTTAAAATGAAATCTCAGTAGGACTATGTAAAAGTAAAAAAAAAAAATTTTTTTTTTAAAGCCTGCTTTTTCTCCACAATGAATATGGGAGCAAAAAGTCAGCTACTGTTGAACTTCACTGCCCACCTCAGTTGAGTCACTAAGTTTGCACACTGCCTATCGACCTTGAGGTTTAGCAACTGCAAAGACTGATTTGATCAAAGATGATACAAACTGTCTGATATTCTGACCTCCAGCAGTCACTTTGCCTCTTTGTAGATTTTTTAGCGTCATAGCAAAATGGTCAGGCATTTCTCATAGCTGGCAAGTTCTCCATGGTAATTCTCAGGAGCAGGTTTAGAAACAATGGAGTGTTTTAAGCCTCCTCTCTTGGCTAGCGAGAAACTTTTAGGAAACTGGAATCACTCTTGCCATCCACCCTCCTATCCCTGGAACTGACTGCACAGGACTCTGCAGCCTCACATTAAATGGGTTCAATGCATAGCATTTACAAGAGAGTTCACACAATCTTATGAATTTTTATTCATGGCTGGGCTGTTTCTAAGCCAATGCAAGGTGCACACTGTACTTAACAGACAAAAGTTCGCACCCTAAAGAGCCTACCTACTCCATTCAATTCTAAGCATTATTCGGTGCTTATAAAGAGAGAAAAAAAGGAATGCTAATACTTTATGCCATTATTGTAGGCTCCATAGCATAAGTGGGTGTTTGGCCCCATTTTAAGAAGGCAAAAAAGGATCTGTTAAGTGCTGATTAGTAAATCAACTTTCTCTGACATAATGCAAGACCCACTAACACCTTCCCCTGTCCAAAGGGAAGGAAAAAGTCAGAAAGCCAGGCATGTGATATGAGAAGGCTTTACTGAAATCACTGAGCACCATTAATGCTGAACTTTACCTGAGCCCTGTGCTTCTGGAAAAGTGCTGTGGTCAAAAGTCCCCTCTCTCCTTGTGTTCCAGGGAATGGCTTTAAAAAAAAAAATCTTCCCCATATGACTAAGATAAGATTCTCACAGATGGCCTCCTTGTTTATCTATGACAACGTCAGACACAGACCCTCCAAATTTCTCATTCTTTGTCTTATAAGTAAATATCTGAACTGTTTTTCACCACAAACCAATCTGGACAAAATACTTGCTAACTTGACTTGCCCAAACTTCCAGGCTTCTTCCAGCCCCACAAGACCCTGGACTCTGACCCACCCTCAGCCTGAGCCAGCATCTCCTTAAGGACTACCCCCCCCCCGCCCCCCAAAATCAGCTGACCACAAAGACAAACATTCCCTGACAAACTGTCCAAGCACACCAGCCACTCCTCCCATGTCCCACACCCACTGGCCTTGTTTACTCCTTTCTGTAAAAGGAAAGCTGTTTTCTGTCTGTCCTATGAGAAGCTCACAGACCTCATGGTCTGAGCATTCTCCCATTGCAGTACTTTTCAAATAAAGTCTCTCCCTACCTACATCTGGATTTGTCTTTATTTGACAGTACTCATGTTTACTTGGGTATCACTTTAAACATGCCTTTCTTCATAGAGAGGAGGTTAGTCTGCATCTATGTTATGAAACTAAAACTGAGGCTCAACAGGCTGAACAATCTGACCAAGCATTCTCTGCCTCAAAAACTCAAAGAACTCTGCAGTTCTGATTTAGCTGGGGACTAACTTTGTGTTGAAGAAAATAGCACCATATAACCAGTGCAAGTTACGAAGTTGTCACACCAGGAGAACAAGGGATGTAGGGAGATGGTGTTATAAAAGTGGTACCCAGCAGGGCAGTGTGGTCTGGAGGGAGCCACCGCTGGCCTGGAGATCAGGCGGCCCACGTTCCAGTCCCACATCTACTAAGTGACCTTTGGAAGATGACTTACTCTCTTTTGGGCTTCTGTAATTTTATCTGTGAAATGAGGGGATTGAACTTCGTGATCTCTAACCTCCCTTCCAGCTCTAGAAGTCTCTGATTCTAAAACATAGAGTAAATCATAAAGACGGACCTTCAGGCAGTCAGCTCAGCAAAGGTGACTGCAGTGAGGGCTACATGGTGTTATGGCCAGGGCCGTAATGAGATTTGTAATTAAATATAACAACATGGGGTCATAATCAGATCTCATGCTTCAGAAACCACATTAATCATGATAGGGATCAGGTAGGTCACTCTCCCCAGAACACAATGGGGACCTTGAAAGGGAACGTGAAGCATCCTTCCCCGCGCCGGGGCCAGGCAGCACGCTGCATAGGGGAGAGCCTGGGCGGGGCGGGGAGACTCCAGCTTCCATCCTAGGCTGCACTTCAGTTTCCTCCACAGTCAAATGAGACATTTAGATCGATGCTTTCAAACTTTCCTAAACTTTCTCTCTAAAATAAAGGAAAGTTAAAGACCTCCAAAGGCTGCCAAATATCTGTCAAGTTTTTATTTTCTTAAAAATGAGTGGGATATTTACTCCTACTCCAGATTATATCTGATGCTGTCTTAAACTTACACTTAATTTAAAATAATTTATCACCTCATAAAACTAATGACCTCGAAAGACTGTAAAGTCTGGCTTGTGACTTAAGACAGTGCAATGAGGTGGGTGGGTGGGATTCTGCAAAGAGTAGATGTAGGTGTACCCTGGGTAGACTCTTCTGGAATTGGTAATCTATGATTCTTATACTTAGAAATATTCTTGCTTCTGGAGTAGTACTCTATCAGATTGTACACTCTGGTGTTTGTGTGTGTGTGTGTGTGTGTTGGAATGAAAAAGAGGGAGCAAATTTGGAAGAGTAAGTGGCAGGAAGAAGGCCTTTATAATGACAATTTTTACTCCTAGGAGAAGGAAAAAGAAGGGAGAGCAGACATGGTGAGGCCTCAGACTCCTTGGGGCTCAGATCAAATGTAGCAGATCTCCCAAGCCTGAGGCAAGCCCTGCGGCACAGAGACAATAAGATGGCGCAGCCTCCTAAGCGCCTCAAACCCTGCTCTGTCTGATTCAGAACCAGTGCTTTACACAATCCTGTACCGTCTATATTTAAACTGATGTCAATGAGCCACATTTAATTCACACATACCTATACCATTATCTGGGCCACTTGGGTGCCTCAAGGTGAGCTACACCTCAGATCTAGTCCGGCAGCTGCCTAGGTCTGAATCCACGTGCTGAAAGAACCCAGACTTGTTCACAGAGGTCAAACTGGTTTATCATGGAGCTGTCCCTTCAAGGCCGCCCTGGTGTACCCCGTGATCTTCCCAACCAATCCCCCCAGTTAAAGACTATTACACCTATTACCCTTTCAGATCAGAAACTTACTTAGCGCTCGCCTAATGAAATTGAACAAGTCACAATTCCTGCCTTCGATTACGGAACAGAAAGTTAAATAGCTGATTACAATGTGATTCAATTCATATTTATAGTTTTTCTACTCCCGCCTCAACCCTGGAGCAGAATCTAACAAAAACAAAATCCTTCTTGATGCCTGTGTCTCTGAGAAAGTAGATGCTAATTTAGAGACAACTGACACTCCTAGGCTGACCCTGGTACTTACAACTGTGGACTCTACCTGAAAATGCCACAAACTAGACATGGTAGAGAGACTGAGGAACACCAGGATCTACCATTAATTTGTTATTTGTTGGTTGACTTTCTGAAATAATTATTTTACTATCTGAATACATAGAACATCCTTCAGAAATTGGTCCAGTATAAAAACTGACATAGAGCAATCTCTGCCTCTTTGATCTTATGGTCAGGTTTCAGCAAATTTAACCTTCCAGAAGAGTCTGGAAGAGAAAAAGCCA
Organism: Camelus dromedarius; assembly: GCF_036321535.1. Classification (NCBI taxonomy): domain Eukaryota; kingdom Metazoa; phylum Chordata; class Mammalia; order Artiodactyla; family Camelidae; genus Camelus; species Camelus dromedarius. The sequence continues at coordinate 33,748,040 of NC_087440.1, forward strand.
CCAACTAGTAAAAACGGCTGCCACAAAATTAAAGTCTTCTGAGATACAGAATGCATCAGGCTAATTTTATACATGTTATTTGGTAATCTTATGTTTCTTGGAATGTTTTAGTATTTTTCTAGGTAGGGTAGTCAGAATACTGGCCCCCTAAAGACATCTGCCTCTTATTCTTGAATATACTATGTTTGAATATACTATGAATATAGTATGTTACCTTTGAATACACTATGTTACTAGGCAAAGAGAAATTAGATTGCAGATAGACTTAAGGTTGCTAATCAACTAACCTTGAGATGGGGAGATTTTCCTGGATTATTCGAGTGTACGTAATGTACCTGCAAAGTGTAAGTGAAAGAGGGAGGCAGAAAGGGGGAGAACCAGAGAAGGAACAACATGAGAAGAACTCAGTGTTGCTGGCTTTGAAGGTGCAGACAGAGGATGAGAAGTCCAGGAACTTGTGTACTTTCTAGAAGCTGGAATGCACAGGGTACAGATTCTCCCCTAGTGCATCCATAACAGCATACACTCCTACGAACACCTTGTTTTTAGCCCATGAAACCCATTTCAAACTTCTCGCCTCTAGAACTGTAAGATAAGAAATTTGTGTTATTGCAAGCCATTAGGTTTGTGGCAATTTGTTACAGCAGCCATGAAAAACTAATACACTCATTACATGGAACAGAAAGAAAAGCAACAGCTCAGATAGGGAACGAGGCGTCATTGACACAGTGGAAGTAGACCCACAGATAGCTAGAAGGAGTACTGAAGAGAGGAGAGTGTAAAAGCACTAACTAGGGGAAAAAAAAATCATAGAGACCACAAACCACAATAACCCCTGAGAGAGTGGGGCACAGAACCACTAAGTAGTAAACCGTAGACAATGGGAGCTCTTTGAAAACTACATCATCCCTACAACAGCTGTCTCTGAAGGCATCATTTATTCTAAAGTTGACTGTCTTATGCTCATTAAACTGGCCCTGAGTCACCATGAAAGTTAAGCTACATTCTGAGTATTCTTAGAAGGAAAGGAACTGTAGATTATTTACAACTATTTTAATTTCCAGAGCTAAGAGTTTTCATGTCTTACCTGTTTTAACCTATAGCTGCAACTGTCAATCTTTCTTTTCTGCCCATAAACCATTTGCATGCATAAAAGCTACTTATTAACACTAAGTTACTCTTAATCTGGGGACTCACTAGGAAAAAAGTGAATCTGAATCTCTGTGAAGATGAGGGCACATATAGCTTACCATCAAAGATTTCCATGCCGTCGCTCTTAGTTTTCTCTTCTCTACACTGTCCATATCGCATTTGTCTTCTCCAGGTTTCCTCTACCCATTACGTTTTGGTGATCCCAAATTTAACTCTCACTAGTGTTTTTTCCTTCTTACTTGCTCTATATGCTATGTGAAGTCCTCCAAGCTGATGACTTTCACCACCTGTACTTGCTGATGTCCCCAAGCCTTATCCCTAACCCAAGATTTCCTTCTGAGATTCTGGTTGACCTTTCAATCATTTGAATGGCCACAGCATCAAAAACTCATAATGTGTCCCACTGAAGCTCCTAATCTCTACCTTTCTTTACCTCAAAAGTCTATCTAGTCCTCTATTCTTCACCTCATTGAATTGGAACACCATCCCTCCTGCTGATCAAACCAGGAAGCTAGATGTCATCCTCTCACTTTGTCCCTCAATCCTGACACTGAACTTGCAAATAGGAGCACTTTTCACAGGACTTACACATACCTTATTATGGTACTTTTATGGTTATTATTGCTGCATAACAATTACTCTAAAATTTGGAGCATAAAGCCTCTGTTTTGTCATGCTCATTTATTCTGTGGGTCAGAAGTTTGGACAGAAGGCAGCGAAGACGGCCTATCTTTGCTTCATAGTATATGTGATCTCAGGAAGATTCAAAGGCTGGGGAAGACTCCCTGACTGGGGGCGGCCTCCTCTGAAGACACCTTCACTCACGTTGGTGTAGCTATCTTTGGAAAGCATAGTCTGCAACAAACACTATGCTATTATGGATTTTTCTTTATACATCTGTCACTTTTGTCACATTAAAATTGTTACAGAAATGTATGCTATCACTATTTTAAAATTATTGCAGTTATTAGATGCACTGCTAGATCTTGTCATATGAGGCATTAATAAAGAAGCACATATATATCAAAACTTTAAAAATATTTTGATAAATGTATTTTAATAAGTGTCTTTTGTAATCTTATATATATTTTTTGTTAATTCATTCAAAACATTGTTTTGAAAAAGAGTCCACAGTCAGTGGGGTTCAGGCACAATAGAAGGTTAAGAATTTCTGTGTTACTTTGAATGACCAAATAAATGAATAGCAGAAATACAATATTATTAGAACTTAGTGGTAAATTCTAGCTACACAGATTTTTCTTTTAGTATAGATCACTTCACTTCCCAAAATTGCTGAACAAATATGGTGATAATTTTTTGGGCTAAAAAACACATTTTATGTTGTTTGTTTTTAGTCCATTGTTCATTAGTGCTGGGGAATCCTGTAAGTAGCATACTTATATAATAGTTAAACAATAATTGGAACAATATATCATAGTTCCTGTATTGTAACATTTGAGTAGATCTAGATTCCATACGGAGAGGAAAAACAAACAAAACATGGCAGCCTAAAGAATGTTCATTTCGTCCTGAATTTCCCACAATGAGTTCCTTTGAATGATGGCTCTGCATAATATTAACAAACCATATATAAAAAGAAAGAAAGGAAAAAGGAAGGAAGAAAGGAAAGAAGGAAGACAAAAAAAGAAAATAAGTTAGAGTATTCCCTGGTCACACTGGATGAGGAAACCCTTGGTTAAACCAAATATAAGAGATGTCTCTGCCACTGGACGTCTATGTGTGCAGGGGGCCACTAATAAGAGAGAATGAGAGTGTGCACGGTTCTCAAGCCTGCCCTCTCATGAGTATCACATTTTATGGAAAGGCGATCCAGTCCAGTTCCTTCACTACATATCCACAGAAATCAAGGTCCAAAAGGTAAATGACATGCCTGAGGCCAGCCAGCTGTTGGGGGAGCAGGACCAGAACTGAAACCTGTCTCCTGGCTCCAGTCAAAGGCTGTTCCCACTCTCCCACCAGGCCAATTAATTACGAGTGCAGGTGCCCGCCTGTGTGGAAAAGGGGAACAGTGATACATGAAAAAATCAGTTACAAACTGGTTGTTGGAATAAGTAATCTGAATGGGCAAAAGTGATGAGAGAGAAGTAATTCTTCACAGCTCTGCTTCAGTAAGAATTACTGACACCTTTCTGGTACCTAGGCTCTCTGTGAAGACCATCTCTTCACCTCCCTCTAGTCCTGGGGTCACCGTGGGACTGGTGATAGAGTGAGTCTGGGGGGAAGAGTGGCATCTGGCAAGATGCAGAGCAGACAGCTAAGTTCTGTAGTTGAATAGAAAGCAGGCAGCGGTCATGGGCTTTCTGCCTTTCCTCCTGAGAAACCAAAGACCAGAGTGTGGCCCTAACAGCTGACCTGGAGCACCATTATGTAAATGTCATTACCTGTAGATTTGATTGTTTTATTCACATCTACATATTAAAAAGAGTTTCTCCTCCTTAAAAAGTCACCTTTTAACATAATAAAGCAGGTGCAAAACTGACAGGCTTGTTAATTTGGTTCTTGAAAAGTCTGTGTATCTTAATGCCACATCCAAGGGCAACCACCAGGGTTTGCCTCATTTGCCCTCTTCCTCTACTCCCAGGGTAGCAGGAGCTTAAAGACCAATAACTAGCTTGAGAAAAAGATAAACAAAGACCCCGAGGCGATGAGGAAAGAGGGGAAGAAATGGCTGGTCCAAAGGAGAATGTCTATAGCCCTGAGGTAGAAGGCAATTCCAGATCAGAGAGTGGAGGATTCCAACCAGTATGGGAAATGGGATGGAGGGCCAAGGAGGAGATGGAAGATGGCAGACAAAGACTGTTTTAAACCTGATTCTCAGCCATGTGTGTCTACTTGAATGGCTAACAAAATAGGCCATTGGGATTATGGACTGCATGGCCCCTCTTCCAGTTAAGAAGCATAGTGTGGGAATGACAGTACCTCACGATGGAAATGCTGGGACGTTTGGGGGTACCATAGTAATCTCATTCAATCTATACCATCCTTTGCTTCTATTTCAGCCACTTTTCTGCAAAATTTAATATTAACAGGGTATGTGACTGGATTGCAAGGTAACTGTCATGGGACTGTTGGAGATTCTCCTCAGAGATAATCCAAAGTGGTCTACATTGTCCCCAAAGAAATCCCAATGTTGAAAAGCCTGTGTGAAGAGGTGGGTAGTGAGACACTTTGAGAAACAAGCTAAATTAAACTGAAAACCCCCACAAAGAAAAGGCAAGAGGAGACAATACAAAAACCCTCTTCATCTAAAAAGAACACACCTCTGAGTGTGCAAGCCTCCACGCCCCGTTACTGAGGTGAAGGGAATACATGTTAGCAAAATCAGCAAAGAAAATATTTCTCAAATGCTGACTGTTTCACAGAATAAACTAGAGTAGTGAAGCCAACGATTCTAATAGGAAACAGCAGCCAAATCCTCATTCAGAGATCATCCAGTCTCTACGAATTCCTCTTTTCACAAAACCTTCTCCCCATCTTTTCAGCTGGGTGACTTGAAATCATCTTTCTGAAGGAACTCAGCAAGGTTTTTCATTTTGTCTTTTGACAAAGACGACAGCTAGCCCAGACACCTCGCCCTGCGATGAGCCAGGAGTCAAAGGACTCCCGCCGGGCAGGCTCTGCTGCTGCGTTGGTGGGTCTCCACTTCGTTTGTCCTTCAAAGTCCGGAGAATGACTATTCCATAATTCTCTCACCTGATTAATTCTTAACTATGAGCATAATTACACTCTCCAGAAGGTAAATCGGTCTTATAAATCAGTCGTCGCTGACAGTTCACCGTGCGCAGCGCAATCGGCGCGGGTGGGGAGGGGAGATGCTCGCCCGGGCGCGGAGTCCTCCACCCCCGACTCCCGCCCCCGGCCGGGCCCTTCGCGGAGCCCGGGACCCAGGCCCCAGCGCCGCCGCCGCGGGACAATCGGGCGGATAGGGGCGGCCCGAGGGTTGCAGAGGGTGCGATTTCCTTTTACAGCAAGGCGAAGGGAAGAGGGGGAGAAGGAGGCTTAGAGACTTCTCTATTAAAGCTGCGCTGAACTCTAGCCTTCTGGCAAGCTGCGGCAAGCCGCCAATTTGAAGTGTGTGAGCTTTAATCTGCTTCTGGCCTGGTGGGCTCGCGTGTCCGCAGGGAGCTGGGAGGCATCCATTACGCCGGACCAAGGAGATGGAGCGTCTAGGAAATATGTTAATACAGAGCCCTCCCCGCCCGCCCGCCCCTGCCCTTGCCTGTCTGACAGCCTCGGAAAGTGACATTTCAGGAGTGTGTCGCTCCTATCCCCCGAATTCACGTCTTTCATTGTATTAGACTTTTTTTTTTTTTTTGAGGTCTGTAATGAGCAATTCATTTGTTTAAAATGTGAGATTTGGTTTTGTTTGTTTAAGTCCTCTGGAGTGGTTTTGGTGCACAGAAACACCCACTTTAACTTCTTTAACATGCGAACACTAATGAAAGGTTACTTTGTGTTCAAAATGAATACATGACATATTAGTTATAAATTTAAAAATCTAGTTTTTCTTAGGCTTTTGATTTCCACCTATGAATCTTACTAGCTTCTTAAGTGTAGCCAATTTTCCAACAATTTTCTAAGAGAGACTATTTAATATTTGGTCCCACTCATAAAACTTTTCAAAGTATTTCAAATATTTTAAACTGGATTTATCAATTGAATATTCCTATTTAAGTTCCTTAACTGTCTGATTGACAAACTTTCCTAGACAGTTTAGTATAAATTATATAAATTTATAAATTAAACTTATATAATGATGAACCTCAAATTTTCTTAAACATCCAAACTAAACAGATTTAGCAAGATGTGAATTAAAAATTACAAATATGAATCAATGATGCAATTAACATGTTCAGTTGGAATGATAAACTGACCTGTTACTCTCAGAAGCCCAATTCTCTTAAAAGTTGTAACAGTGAAAATATGAAGTATGCTCAGATTTCTTAATACAAAAATACCAATACTATGCATTTGATTTTCTTAAATGTTTCTATACTTATTTCTAAATTTTCAAGTCAAATATTGTTTATTCATTAAGAAAAAATACATCTTAAATATAGTTTGGGGATTGTCTTTTTAAAAGGATGGCCTCAGCTTGCTAAGGTTTCTTAAATAACCAACAGATATCCATCAAAGCTACAGGTCTACAGTCTTGACAGGAAATGAGGAGTGTGAGGAGTGCCATTTCCTGGTACCTATATCAGCAACTTCCAAATCTAAAGGTGGCCATGGAGCCCATGTCCTCTGGTTTTGAAACCTATTATTACCCAATTTTCAAGTCAGTTTAGAGTTTGCAACCACACACAAATTGACTATAACACTTAAGTGAACACTTTCATATCTTTTACTCAATTTATATATGCTTTCTGGTCTAAACCTACAGTTTTTTGTTTTTTGTTTTTTAATCACTTAAAAAAAACTTTTAAAAAAAAGTATGGAGAACTTCAAACATACACTAAATAAAAAAGATAGCATAATGAAACCCTGATTTCTCAATACCCCCACCATTCAGTTCTCACAACCATCAACTCAGGACCACTCCTGTCCTGTTCTCACCCTTATCACTGCCCTCTCCCACATTATTGTGGAGTAAATCTTGGAAGTCAGATCCTTTTGACACAGGAAAGTGAACGTGGGGCGAGAGGATGGCCATGTCCCAGGTCTCGGCTGTGTCCCTGGGACTTGCCCTGCCAAGTGTGGATCCTTGGCTTCATGCAGGAACGAATTCAAGAACTAGCCACAGTTGAGTAAAGCTGATTTATTTAGAGGGATACATACTCCATAAAATGCAGGCTGTTTCAGAAGGCCAGAAAAAGGCCACAAGGTGTGGGAGTTGGATGCTTAGTTTAAAGTAAAAGTAGATATACACTCCATACACAGAGTGCAGTCTGTCTCACTCAGAAGGGAGAGTGGCCACGAGTTACAGGAGTTGTTAGTTTTTATGAGTTTGGTAACTTCATATGCTAATAAGTGGGAGGACTATTCCAACTACTTTGGAGAAGGAGCTGGGATTTCCAGGGTTGGGGCCACAGCCCACTTTTTGACCTTTTATGGATAGCCTTAGAACTGTCATGGCACCTGTGGGAGTGTCATGTTAATATATTATAATGAGCATATAATGAAGCTCAAGGTCTATTAGAAGTCAGATCTCCGGCCATCTTGGGCCTGTTGGGAGTTGAATTTTCCACCACCTTCACATGTAATTGCTGTTATTTCTTGAATGGCTGTGCCCTGCCCCCTTCCTTCCTGTCTCACTTTTAAAGAAGCACAGTCATTTATCATTATCACACTTAAGAAAATTGACAACAGTCCTGTAGTATTATAAAATATCCAGTGTTTTTATTTCTTTATTTATTTATTGAAGAAATGAATTTATCCAATGGGGTTTCTCTCATTCTAGATTTTGCTGATTATATCCCTTCTGTGTAGATTTACATGTTTTTTCCTCTCTCTATTTCTTGTAAATTATAGTTTTTGATAAGACTACTTTATAGATGGTATCTTCCTCCAAGTGGAAGCACCTAATGTTTGTCTCTCTGTCTCTGTCTCTCTTTGATTTTAGGAAGCACTGATGACCAGTGCTTTAGTTCCATTCATTCTTCTGTGAAAAGAAATAGCCCCTTCTCGACTGTTTCATTCCCCAGTAGGACAGTTCACACAGACAAGGCAAGATAATCCTTTAATCTGTTGCTATATTGATCAATTTTCAAAATATTGAGTTGATACAGTAGGATCTTCCAATGACGATCAGTAAATTCTGTTTTTTTTAATTATAAATGCATGGATTTATAAATAGATCTATTTTTAGATGTCTTGCTCTTCAGTGAAAAAGAACCATTCCCAGCTTATGTAATACACTAGTCCATGCCTCAGGAGCCCTGATTTTAGGAGACAGTTAATAGGAAGACACTGAGGGAAAGGACCCTTATGAAACTTTAATATCCTGTGCTATAGAAAATGAAAGTGATTGCCTCTTTATGATTGCTGTGTCTGAGCAGAAATAAAAATTTTATTGGTGATTTTTATGTCAGGCTCTGTCCAAAGCATTTTAATTGTATTAACACATATTAACTCTTTAAATCCTTATATTGATGATGCTATTACCCCCATTTCACAGATAGACACTGAGGCACAGCATAATTAAGTAATGCGGCCACAGTTATGCAGTAAGTAGAGAAGATGAGATTCAGATTCAGAGCCTCAGCTCCTAGCAACATGTTTTTTGCTTTTGAAACTCACTCAGTGTAGGAATTTCAAAAATGAAGTAACTCATCTCTGTTTCGAACAGCAAGGAACTTTAAATTCCTGCATGGCATTGAGAAAACAAGGAAAGCAATTCATACAAACCAAGCACTAGAGCAATCAAAGATCTTATTTCTGGCAAAGGGAAAAGATGATCTTACTTAGAAATGAAATACAGAGCTTCCACTTTTGAATGTACAGTACTGAAATTTTAAGAATGTTCTGAATTTAAAGACAGTTGGAAACCAGCATAGTAGAGTAGAAAGTTTATTTAGAATCAGACACATCTAAATACAAATCTAGCCTCTACCACTTCCTAGCAATATGTCCTTGACATTTACTAACATGCCTGAAGCTTGGTTTCTTTTCGTATAAAATGGGATGAGTAATAGCAATATCTCCATTGAATTACTGAATTTCTAGATGTTACACTATACACAGTCAACAAATGGTGGCTTCTGACCGCCTTAACTTGTTGGGAATTTTAATATTCTATTTCATCCATTTTTCAGTAAACTTTTTTTTAATTCTGTAAAAATTAAATTAAACTTGAGTTAGTCTATTAATGTAAGCTTTGCTTCTTTTAAGCAAAGGATAATTATTTTTGTCATCTTAACCTGGGCAATATTTTAAATACTTAAAGTAATTCGTTTTATTTCTGCTAAGTTCTCTAGGAAAGAGGTAAGGGAAAAAAATACAAAACAATGACTTTCATTATATAACAATTTGTAATATGATGTGACCATAAGGAGCGTTGAGCAAAGAAGGAAAACTGGCTGTGTAGAGTGGAGAAGTCAAAAGCAGAGAGACGAGACCTTATTTCCAGTTCCTTTACCAAAATAAGGCAGTGGCTCGAGGGGAAACTTCCACACACCTCAGGACAGAAAGGAGTGGAAGGAGAAGTGCTGACACAGTCAATAACATCAGTAACAGAGGCATTGAATTCACTGGCCACTGTGCACATAACGCATGTTTCTTAAATAACACACACCTCCACAACCATGCACGCACACACACACACACACGCGCGAGCGCACACAACATACTCATCTCCACCATCCTATCAACTAAATCATGGCTGATACTAAAACATAGACCCTTTGCTCCTGGTGCTAATCCCATGCACCTGTCACTGCTCACTTCCCATATCAGCACCACGGCAAATCTTTAATGCCATTTTCAAGCCAAACTTCCAGGCATACTGGCATGAATGAGCAGAATGAGGCAGAGCTGGCCTGTGTGCACATTCAAAGTGAACCAGTTAGATTTTACTCAAAACACTATGGTGCAAGAAATGCCACTCCTTCATTTTTAAAAAATCAAAAATTGTATGACTTTATGCCCTTCGCTACTCAGGAGCAAGATTCCCGATGCTTGCCAGAAAGCTTGGGGAAGGCTTCTATTCTAAAGTCAAGAATTTTTACTGAGATTCCAATTGTCCTAATCATATGGTCAATTTAACTTTTTTTAAATTGAAGTATAGTCAATTTACAATATTGTGTTAATTTCTGGTGTACAGCATAGTGATTCATTTATTTATATATATATTTATATATTCCTTTTCATATTCATTTTCATTATAGGTTACTACAAGGTATTGAATATCGGTCCCTGTGCTGTACAGTAGGACCTTGTTGTTTATCTATTTTATATACAGTAGTTAGCACCTATACATCTCAAACTCCCAATTTATCCCTCCCTACCCCCTCTCCCCACTGGTATCCATTAGTTTGTTTTCCATGTCTGTGAGTATGTCTTTGTTTTGTAACTAAGTTCATTTGTGTCTTTTTTTTTTTTAAGATTCCACATATGAGTTATATCATACAGTATTTTTCTTTCTCTTTCTGGCTTACTTTAGTTAGAATGACAATCTCCATGTCCATCTATGTTGCTGCAAATGGCAATATTTCATTCTTTTTTATGGCTGAGTAGTATTCCATTGTATATACATATATACCACAGCTTCTTTATCCAGTCATCTGTTGATAGACATTTAGGTTGTTTCCATGTCTTGGCTATTGTATATAGTGCTGGGATACATTGGGATATGTGTACCTTTTCAAATTAGTTTCCTCCAGATATATGCCCAGGAATGAGATTGCTGGATTATAGGGTTAGTCTATTTTCTGTTTTTTTGAGGAATCTCCACACTGTTTTCCATGGTGGCTGCACCAAACTGCATTCCCACATATGGTCAATTTAAATGAAGAAGATTCTACTTCCTACTTGTCTGTCTAGGACTTAGGGGATTTTTGTAATTATAGTTACAGAGCATACACTATGTACCAGGCACCATCCTAAAGACAAGTATTGAATAAAATAGACAAAAATCCCTGCTCCTCTGGAACTTGTTTGTCCTTATTGTCTGTTCCTCTCTGTTTCTAGTAGAAATTAAGTAAAGAACAATCAGCACTAAGGAGACGTAGCAAAGCAGGGAAAAGAATACAGAATCAGGGTGAAGGGCTGACATGTTTGGAAGAATGGCCAGGGAAGGCCTCAAGGAGAAGGTAAGCAAAGACCTGAAGAAAGAGATTAGCCACATGACTCGGGGAAGAGCAGCCGGCACAGAAGGGACACAGAGCATGAAGGCCACGAGGAGGGAGCAAGCCTGGCTGGCAAAACTCTTGGGAGGCCAATGGGGCAAAAGTGGAGTGAAAGAAGGAGAAAGTGATAGAGGTCAGAGTCAGAGTTAAAAGGGACTAAAGAAGAGAGGGCCCCGCGGACACTAGTAAGAGCTCCCTAAGGCGACGGCATCAAGGAGGGACACGGGTCCCTGTCATCCCACCCATTCTCTGCCCACTAGTCTCCTCCTCCCAACATTTCCACCTGAAGCTCACCCTTTTGCAGGGACCATTCCCTCTACTCTAAGAACCCCAGTTCATCCCTGTCCCCACAGGGAAGGCAGGACTCAGGTGCAGGCGGTCAGCCTAGAAACCCAAACGAAAGCCTCCGAGCAAAGTGCCAGACTCCTCTGTTTTCTGCCTAAAGTGAAAGGACCTCTTACAACAGCCTGATGCAAGAGACCAGAACTCAGACCTCTGTGGTTCAGTCTTCCAATCCTGAAAGGAAAGGAAGAGAAGAGGAACATTACCCTCCTGTGGAAATGAGGACACAGAAATCAGCATCTCAGCAAGTTCTTCTGTGGCCCTAAGGGATGTAGCAGGCTCTGAGGAGAACACCTGCCATCTGGTGTGTCACTTACCATGGTCTATGGCAGTTACTGATTTACCATCTATGTCATCATCCTTAAACTATGAACAATGCTGGAAAAAGACTGAGCTTTATTTAATTTTTCATCTCTAGCTCCTGTGGCATACCTTGTCACAAGGTACGTGTTCATTAAATGATTGCTGAATAAGTGAAATTAGTGGGATCATGGATATTCAAGTCTTAGTAGAAAAAACTGGTTGCAAAAGAAAACCAGTTTGTAATAAGGCATAACCATCCTGAATGGGTGCCTCAAAATGTCCTAGGGGTTCTGTGTCAGGAACTGCCAGTTGTCCCCCAATATCCATTCTCCCACATCTAAAAGTGCATTATTTTTAGCTGGACTCAGGTGCCCCCAGAACAATGGCCATTTTTCCATCATCTCTTACATCTTGGTGTGGTCCAGTGATCAAGTTCTGGCCATGGGATATTTTGTTTGGATGTGGAAATGACGTGTGTCCTTCAAAGGAAGAAAAATGTAATCCTATAACCCTTGACACTGGCTGGAATGAGGATGTGATAGTGGACCATCCTGTATCAGGCTGACCAAGGAATACTCTATGGCTGGCAAAGTAAAGAGAGAGTAGAGTATGGCCGCGGCCCCGATACTGTCAACTCTCGAAACCAGCATTAGATTGCTTACGCCTGGACTGTGAAAATCCTTGTCATTGTGGGTCTTGGTTACAGCAGGTGAACCCCTATTCTAACTAACACTGAAGATCATTCAGTTTCTTACTTTATTACTTCATTAGGATTGACTCTTTTTAGCACTAATACAGAGCTTCTTGCTAAGGTAAGTTGAGACTAAACATTGAAAAATGCTTGACAGACCTTCAAAACCATCAAAATGAATAATGTTTTAGAAAAGATCATGATGGTTTAATCCTTAATTTGCTACAAAATAACTGGAAAGATATAAATTTGGGCGGAGATCCTTTCTCACGTGTAATTCAAATATAACACTGTTTATAAATGCTACATTTCTTCTTCAATTTGGCTGAACTTGAATGTATGAAAAAATATATTTTTTTTTTCCTACTCCACCTCCCATTTCCTTATATTAACCAGACCTGAGCAGTGGCGGGATGGTCTAAGTTGACACAGCAGACAAAGACAAGGTCAAACATTATATGGTAAACTGATCCAGTAGAGAAAAACAGGGTAAGCCTTAGTCCTATAGAGTCCATAACCTAAATATTTTTTTCTGATTTATCCTCTCCTCCGTCACCTCATTGCCATTGCCTCTTGGTCCCTGAAAATAAATTCACTGTCTCTCATCCCAGCTCCTTCCAATTGGGCCCTTGTAAATCAGAGTGCTGTTTACAAAGCGGAAATGTGACGATGTCCTTTGGCCTTTCAAGGATGCTTTAAAGTTCCCTGGTATCTTTGAGATACGGCTCCAAATCCAGAAATAGAGAACTTCTTGTGGTCTAGTCTCTGCCTTCTTTGCCGCCCATCTTTCCTCATAGTCCCTTCACTTCCTGTCCCACTGAACTACATACCAGTCCACAAACTCTCACACTCTTTCTCATGTTTATGCCTTTGTGTGTGTTCTTCCTACTGACTTTAGCAGCATTTCTCCCAATATGTCTTATGGCAATTTCCTGTTCTTCATTTTTTTTAATATTTTCTCTGGTTTCACCCAATGAATCGTTCTCCCACTGTGTTCCCAGAGCATCCTCCAGATACCTCTGGAATGGGACTCAGAACCGCACTGTGTATGTACCTGCTCCTCTTCACTAGGTCTTTACATGCTCTTGAAGGCAGGTGCCATGAGTCCATTTTTTTATCTCTGGTATCCAGCCAGTTACTTTCTCATCTGGTATCTGGTGCCTGTCATAGAGTAGACCCTCAGTAAACATTAAATAAATGAATGAGACATGATTATTCAACTCCTTCCCCATGTCAAAAAAAGAAAAATCTCAGTTTTTGCACATTAGTATTTTGGGCTTTAAATATCTGGAATATTGACTCAACTCTCCCTCTTCACTTTTCACTTGCCTTGGGAAGTCAAAAGGGCAGTTCAGAAAGGACAGAAGGCATCTACATAGGACCCCGCCAACACTGATCACTTAACCAATCCAGAGAGTGTCTACTCGAAAGCAGCGCTGTTGCCTTCACTATTACAGTAATCCAAATCAGAACGGAAGGATTTTTGTGCACTCAGAGTTCTTACTTATGACTGTTAAGAGGATAGCAAAGGGATACAGGCAAAATTGTCATAGTTACGTGCAAAATAACAACTTTAATTGGCAAAATTAAACTTCTAATAGCCAAAGCTATATCAAGGTGGCTGAACTCCTTTTGGAGCTGAAGTGACTTGGATAATAGAAACCACAGCTGATGTATTCTGAGGTCTTCTGTTGCCATATGTGATCCACTCAGAGTGACAGATGGGTATTGATATTTTTTTCTCAACTGCACAAAAGCTAGCTGAAGCATATGCAAAACTCTTAATGGCATTAAAGTTTTGCCAATTAAAAACATGTTCAAGCATTTGATACAGGACTTGATAACATGTTTCACAAGTTCCATGCTGAATTTTGAATCATGATTTTTATTAATTGTTTGTCAAGCTAGTGTGACCAAAACAATTATCACAGGGGTCATATTTTCAGCCCTTTGGTCAATTTGGCACCTGTCTAGTTTAATGATGAAAAAGCAGTAGAATCATTAAATAGTTATAGAAAAATTAAGTATTAAGTTACAAATAGTTTACATGGAAAGAAACTAGGTTTTTTGTTTTCACTGTATCACATACATGACTGAAGATAAATTTGTGGGGGAGGGGTTTAAAACTAGGCCGTTAGTAGAAAAGTAGCTGTCCCCAGCTGATTATCCAGTTAATTTATTTCTTTAAACTAATCATAAAATGTAAAGCCATTCCTAGTGGACGGGATAATTTTAAGGTATTAAAACCATGTTAGACACTTTTTGGCTTTGTTTTTATTTTCTAACAGTATTTCAAGGGACTTTTCATTTGTTCCCCACTCCTTGGACTCCTAGGCTATCGATCTAGTTTGCTCTCTGGACATTTAAGATCTTGAGAGAAGCATTCTACCTTTTGACCATCCTGTTTCTTCATTATCTATGCACAGGAATTTCAAAGAGTCAGTGGACTTTCTCCAAAAGATAGTGGACATTTTCAAATGGGTCCACTTGCACATTTCAGTATGTTTGTTGGTTTTCTTATTAACTGATTTCATCAACTTCCATTTGCCAAGTTACTCCCTCTTTTGCAATGACCTCAAGAAGATAGTATGAAGAGGAGGAAAAAGGAGAGGCAAAACAAATCAATAAGAAAGTTTCCAAATGAGTCAGCATATGATTATTTTTAAATCCCTCCAGAATCAATCAGGCAAATTTATGGAAGTGATTTTTGGAGTTAATTTAGTTGAGAAAGAGCATGATATCCAGAGAGGTGAAGACAGTTGCCTAAAGCCTCAGAGTCAACTGACAGATCCCAGATTAGAACTCCCATCTTCTGACTCTCGCAGGGGAAGTAATGCCTTTTCCACTACACTACAGAACAGCGCACTGCTGGATAGAAACTGCTGCTCTGCCTTCCAAATGGAACCATCGCTTTCTAGATCTATGCACCATGCCTAGGTGCTCCGCCGGAGAGGATAATCCTGATGGTAGAAACCACAAAGCCACGTAAGATCAACAATGACAACTACAAGGAAAGACCATGAATATCTCAGGCTAGAAAAAGATTGAGCTTTTCAGACTCGAACATTACCCTGTGCTCTGAGAGGGTTTATTAGTAATGATTGGCATTTACTAGAGGCGATCAAGTGACCATCTTCCAAAACCCTTGTTTCCTACCATGTGATTAGACATGAGCAGAGGCAATATTCATAACGAACTTTCAGTAGACTGAAAGGGGAGAAAAGTCAAGTGTTCTCCAGCCTCAGTTCCAGTTTTCCAGGCGAAAGAGTCTCGGCAGCCGGCTCTTGTTCCTCAACGCACATCGCTGGGTCGGGAGGCTGGAGTTTTACAGAGATCAACAGAAACTTTCATTCCATTCAAGCATGGAAATGTCGCCAAAATCCAAACGCCCGAACTCTGCAGAAATGAGAGAACAGTTGGCTCCTGCATCTGAAATAGGCTCTGGCAGTGGTGTTGCATGTAGCTAGGTCGCATTTTGCAAAATAGAAGCCATTATCTTTAGCATATCAACCAGACAAAATTAAATTGTAATTACACGGAGACATCCAAAAGCAAGCTATTTTGTCTTCAGTTAAATTCAAAGAAGTGTAATCGAGATTACCAATTTGAAAAGAAGTTTAGACAAGCAATAAATGCGGCTAGAAGAAACATGGAATTAGGCATTTAAAAGCCACCAGTCTGAATTTTAATGACTGGTAAATAATATTTCAGAAACCCAAGTAATGTCCTATGGTACACTTTTCCAGCTTTAGATTATGAGAAAGGGATGTGGGTTTTCTTAAAGTTTCACTGATTTGTTAACCAAATTCTTTCATTAATAGATTTTCATTTGCTTTTTAAGAAGTAAATGTAAAGCTACTCATATTCCTGAAATGTTATAAGGGGCTCATACACTGTTAGAAAATTGCTTACCCAGGGAAATAGATTAATGCCATTTTAGTCTCCAGTCGTCTTTAACATGAGAATTTGGCCTCTGCTGAGGGAGAAAATATTTTTAGAATAGATAAAAATCGAATCAGTCACTGTGGAGTCTTGGAAACAATAACGTGTATCTCTTTAAGATGGTCCAACAGAAAAGGTAAGCTAAAGGTCATCCACCGGGTGTTTCCCAACAATCAAATCCTTCCTTTGGGAACGTTACTGGTTTTCTGTTTTACAGCCACTTGGTTAGATTCTGATCAAAGGAGTAATAGCCAGTTAACTTTGCAAACCTTAGTCTAAAAATTTGATCTACCACACCTGAAAGTGAACTGCAAATGAGTTTTTAAAAATTCCACCTCTTTCAGCAATCTGTGAAGGGGTTGCCCTGGCCAAGCTGAAAGGGGAATCGGCAATTCCCCTTCACAAAGACCCTCTGTCCTCCTTTCAGCTCTGAAGATGAGCGCCCTGGCCCCTTCTCAAGGTGTGCTGCCGCAGTGGAATGTGGAAAGCATTTTCGGGAACTTTCTCTACAAAGTCCAGGTAAGTTTGTGTGACTTACACATACACGTACATATACTGTAGGAGAGAGACAGAAATTAAATAATGTTCTGGAAAAAATTAAAGCAGGGACTACGAAAAGGTACAAAAGGTTCATGTATGACTGAAAAATTGTGCTGATACACTGGAAGTTGACAGAACATTGTAAACTGACTATAACTCAATAAAAAAAATTTAAAATAAAAATACAAAAGGGATTTTAAGTATCATGTTATTTACTTTATGGCTAATATTAACCTTATAGCCACAAGAAGTTGGGGTCTATTTCCTCACATATTGATTTTGGTGTAAATGTCACAAATAAGGCAATAGGCAGAATATATTCATTGAACACTGTGCTGACAAGTCCCCCCGCCAGCCCAGGTCAGGTGCCATTCAGCCTCTGCCCATAACATGAAGAAGCCTTTTAAGTTCAATCGTACAAATGAGGAATTTGAATATAGTATTACCTTCAAAGAGTTTCAAATCCAAAGATCAGTTCCTCTCTTTCTGCCTCTTAGGCGTGTATACTTGGCACCACCTTGATAGAGCCAGGCACTTTTTGCCTTGTACCCAAATAATCCCAATCTCCCCTTGACTGGCCTTCCATAATCCATGTTTTCATCTCTCCAGCATTTGCCCTCCATAGCAAATCCAAGTTATTGGATGCAGCCAGAAGGCCCTCCATTTATTACATCCACCAGGTCAATCTGACAGTGTGATGATCTATAATGGTCCTTGTAAATAAATAGAAAGCTAACATTTGAAAGAGATAAGGAAGCTGCCAAAGTTGGCCAACATCCAAGACAGTAAGTAGTTTGGTCAGTAGGAGAAACCTGGATTCAAGAGCATACTCTAGACGCAAAAAGAAAGAAAAAGTGGTATATGCATGTCAGTTCACCCTGAATACCGACGCCTTGCTGAAAATAAACCTAGTATGGGACTAAAAGCAGCTGGCTTTTTTACTTTTTTTTTTTTTTATCTTATTTATAAGCCCATTAAATGGCTTAACTAACAAATGCACCAACTCGTTCTCTGGCCTGGATTTGAGTTACACTTGGCCTTGACAAATACTGTCCAGATGTTGGCTAAATTGTGTCTGCTTTCAACAGAAGGTCAATAAACTGAGAAAACTGGCTTTGTGTTTCCTACAAATTTATTGATCCAAATCCTAGAAATGAAATTAAACCACAGTAGGGATAACCAGGACTTAAAACAGGGAGAAAGGGCCAAACATTTTTCTCCTGCTTTCTCCAAGCGGCACTATAATTTGTCCACAAATTAATTTACATTTTGGAGTGGGCCAACAGTTGTTAAGGAATAGAAAAAGGAGAGGAAAGTGACGATGGAGAGTTTGAGGGGAGAAGAGGACAAAAGATGGGAGATTGAGAGACTATGTAAAGGACAGGATGCAAGACAAAGTTAAAACAAGCTGAACTTACCCTTAAAACAAATATACAACCCTCCCAGCTCCTCTCTCGCCACTTTTGCACATGTACCCACTCCTTAAATTTTAGGGCTACTATCGATGCCAGTAACGTGCTATGCAAACATCTGTGCTTCATTTTCATAACCCCTCCACCAATAATCCGATGTTTCTCTCACTTAACAATGCCAATGCTTAGGATTCTAAAACCAAGTCAGTGAGCCAGAGAAATGTAATGTCACAAGAGCTCTCTAGGCATCATGTGATCATCTTTAAAACTATCTTAATTCTTTCAGATCATCAGAAAGTTATTCGATATAAATATCTTACTATGCAAAATGGCATTCTACAAAGAGAAAGGCAGCATGATGACATAAATAGGACACTAGGAGCATTTGATTTGGCTGGAATTTGATTTTTTTATTCTAAAATATACACACAAATGAAAGAAGCATTCAAATTATTCAGAGACAACCACATGTTATGATGGTTTCCATAATATAAAATATATATCATATAAGTTGTGCCAGCCTTAAAGAGATGTCTGTTGGGTAAGAAAATAAAAGTATTATTTTATGTTTGATTTATTTGAAGATCAGCCTACTACAAATTTAATTATCCAGAAAGGAGATTTAAGCCAGAAAATTATGACTTAAACCTTTCAGCTCAAGTAAAAGAGTCAAACAATGCAAGATTTTACATACTTGAAAGTTTTGAAGCCAAAACATTGCATTCACTTAGAATAGCTTGAAACACATGGCGGCCAATTAGAAGCAGAAAACACACACATTGATAGTAATGAGAAATGGCTGTTGAAAGAAGAGACTATAGGGGAAAAAGGAATAAAACTGCTGTGGCATCATTTGGAGTGGAGGAAAATAACCCTGAGCCATACTAGTGTCTGCTGGCCTTGCTAAGTTATAATTAAGCATAATATTTTTAGCACATTTTGACAAAATTGAAGGTTGAAGAAAATATTTAGTATTATCAATGAGACAAAAACTTTTAAATTTTTTTATCAAAAAAACTACTATAATATACTGCTGATGCTTAAATGGATGAAATAGTAAATGGGTATGAAAGAAAACAAAAAAAGAGTATTCAGATGTTAGAGGATGATGGGGCACCAGATTAGGTCCGTAAATACATGAATGCCAATGCATTTCCTCACTTCTTTCGAAATCATTATGGAGGTGGTTTGGATACAATACTATTGTGTATGGAAAGCAGTCATTAAATCATAGATGAAGACCTGAAAAAGGAAGGTAGGCAGAGAAGGCACCATTGTTCTGCTGAAGACAAATGATTGCCTCTTCCACAATGGAAGGGCCTCCTGGTCAGAAATAAGGGTGGGCTGGACTGGAAGGAAGGAAGGAGTGGTGGGACGAAGTGGAGACAAGACCCCTCAGAGCTTTATATGCATGTAAATAATATTTAATCTGGTTATTATAAGCAAGAGGAACCACCAAAGTGTTTTAATCAAGGGTGTGGACATGACTGTGTTTGTGTCTCTAAAAGTTCCCTCTGAAAGTAGAATAAGAAGGGATGTGGATCCTGGGAAGGTCCAGGAACAAGATGCTATGTAATGGTGGTAATGGAGTGGCAATACGGAGGAGATGAAGGATTGCACAATGGGGTGTACATGCAGAGAGGAGTGTGATGATCCTAATTTGGGATGCTAAGTGATTCTTGGCATTAAGACAGCGAATATGGAGATGAAGTGGAAATTATGAGCTTAGTTTTAGACTGACAAGCTTGAGGAAGGTTTAAGAACTCTCTGAACTAATGTATGCAGCAGGCCATACAAATCTAGAACTTAGAGGGTGGGTAAGGGCTATTTATATAATGTGTTTTAGACATAGAACTGTAGAAATACTGCTTATAATTCTGCTTAAGGAGACTACTTCCCTTTTGCACCATAATTCAGGTAAACCCCAATGTTACAAACTGAATGTTTATGAACCCCCCAAAATTCATAATGGAATTAGTGCACTTGTAAAAGAGACTCCAGAGAGCTCTCTTGCCCTATCTCCACCACAAGAGGATTCAAGAAAGTAAAGGCAGCCTACAGCCCAGAAGAGAGCTTTTACCAGAACCTGACCACACAGGCACTCTGATCAAGGACTTCCAACCTCCAGAACCGTGCGAAATATTTTTTAAAATTGTTTATAAGCCAACCAGTCTATGGTACTTCGTTACAGCAGCCTGAACTAAGACACCCAGCTGGGGTTGCAATATTTTAGCTGTCTGCTTAGAACTAGTGCCAGCTATTGAACAGAGCAATCATAAAATCCTCTAGGCTGAAATAAGAAACCTCTGATGAAGTTTCAGGTGAAATTGTAATTGGGCAGGTATAGACCTATGAGCAACCTGATACAGGTTTTTATGATCTGTTTGGGTCCAGCCCAACAGTGCTCAACAAGCTAAGAATTACTTGCACTTAATGTATGTTAATGCAAGAAACCTGCACTCTCAGGGGATGCACTTTGCTCCTTGTGTGGAATAAGCAGATGATAAGCTCCACGAGAACAGGACCGTGTCTGCCTTGGCCGTGGCACCCAAAAGGCACTCACTGATTACTGCCTGAAAAGATGATAACCCTATGGTGTTTCTGCATAAGAAAGCTGGGACTTGTCATCCATTTCAGAAAGGAATGTGAGGCCTCTTGGAAAACACTTCCTTTCCCTTTAGGAGATCCCAGTAAAAATTATCTCCTTTTTATAGCTCAGGATAATGTCTGTTTCTGACATCAAACACTACTACATCTATCAAGTTGTAGTCTCAGGACGAGGACACATGAAGGAATCAGAGTGAAGAGAATCACAGAGAAGCAGAGCTTGGAACCTCTACCCATGGAAGCTTCCCATGTGAGATGATGAACTTTATTATTGCTCAGATCAGGTTGAGTTAAGACACTCTGTTATTTATCGTCTTAGACATTTTAAGTTACAAAATACCACTCCCACTTGAAAATAACATGCTGCTAGGCCTGATTAACTTGGTCAATATGTCAAATGATATCCAACTGATGGAACTTATCCCTAAGTTTTGGATATTCTCATATATTTCAAATTATTAAAATCAAGGAGCCACAATCAACTAGCAAGGTATTGTATCAGCATCCTGTGTTTTGTCAGACTTATCTTTCATATTTTCATCATTTTAGACATACATAATTTACCAAGACTAATGATTTCAGTTTTTTGTCCTTCAGAGATTATCAGCATTAGCATCATTATTACAGTAAACCTGTATCTTGTACACTAGTAGGATGTGGTAGCGTGGCCAAGGTCTTCATTAATTAAATTGTGTCACAGACCTCATTATAAAGTTAACTTCTCCCTAGAGCACAGTAATAGTGTTCATCTACCCTGCCAACTGAAGGCAAACTTTTAGGATTGATAGACACAAACAAAAGTGTGTTAGCAAAATCAATAACTATGTCCCAAGTGTCATAATTTTTATTAATTTGGAAAAGAAGGAAATTACTTCCAGAAAGAAATAGAATTAAGGTCAACACCTTGATAACTGCACTGCAGCTTATGGCTATACCTAGATACCATTAAAATATCACCAACCTTTCTGTACTAGTTGACATGAATTAAATGAGAAGGTGATAGAAACACCATGTGCAAGAGATTGATTGTTTTAATGGCCCTGATACTCCATCCCGCCCTGTACCCACACTCTTCCCCATATGACTTTATAATTCTAACTAAAGACACATAGTCTTTTTTTTTCCCTACTCCTTGGGTCTGGGATGTTCTTGTGAATTATTTTGACCAGTAGAATGCAGTGGAAATGAGGGTGTCCCTTTGAACATAGGACTCAAAAGACCTTGTGTGTTTCTTCTTTCTTTCTCTCTTGGTTCTCTCCATGAAAACATGCCTGTGCTAGCCAGCTGGAGGATGAGATACATAGAACAGAGTTGAGTTTCCCCAGTCATTTCAGGCAAGACTATCCTCGATCTGTAGGCATGTGCCACACAGACATATGAGTGACCATAACCTAAATTATCAGAGGCACCTAGCTCATCCATATGTCTTCTTAAATAATATCAGCAAACATCAGCTGACCTAGGTGATCATCTAAATCTCATATTTATGACCTATATAAATTATTATCGTTACTTGACACTGAGGTTTTTGTGGTTATTTATTTTATAAAAGTTTAACTGATACCCCTGCATTCATTTCTCAGGTCTTTTATGTTAGCAATAATTTCTACAATGCCCTATGGGATTTTGTTTTGTTTTGTTTTTTGTTTTTTAGTGCAGTATTATACTTGTTAGGAATGGAGATTTCAGATCCTTCATTTGAATCTTGCCACCTACCATACTAGCCTTATCTTAAAGGTCAAGGAGTCATGAGATGGTGAAGAGATTCTGACAGTTGCCAACAATTCCCATTCTAAAATCCACCCTAAACTGTCCTACTACCTCCTGACTGGGGCAAAGACATCTCAACCCAGTATGTCTGCCACTAAATTCATAATTTTTTCAGTAACTTATTTCTCATTCCTTATGGCCTATCTCAATACATGTCATAACCACCCTCACATTTGCTCAAGCCTAGAAATGGGTTTTGAACTTCTCTCTCTCTCCCTCCACCTCCAAATATAGCCAATCACAAAATACTGTAGATTATACATAAAAATATCAAGAATCCATCTACTGCTCTCCACACTGGGTACAGTACCCTGTTGCAGATAAGTTTATTTGAGCTACTCTAAACCAACTGAAGCAAGTAGATAATTCATTGGAGTATGTGGCCACCTCCCAAATTCAAAAGCAAAGCTTCAGATATTAGCTCAGAAATGGTTGACAAGAATCTGGAGATCTAGGCAGCTGGCATTAGTGGAAAATCAGTGGTCTTGGATCAATTATTTTAATCCATTTTTCTAACCACTTGTCACTCTATTCAAGATGTAAAGCCAACATGGAGAGTCTGGTCAGCTTAGCTTGGGTCAAATGCCACGCTTGCCTAAGGTAATACAAGGCACCTTACCTGACTGTCCCACCCAAATAGAAATCAAGATGCTGTTAATCAAACACAGGAGACTGAATGCTGCATGGCAAGAACAGCAATGTTGTCCACTCCTCTGGCATATCTGATTTCTCTCAAATAGTCCTATTTTAATTGTCAAAACCTCTGTTAATTTGTGTTTATACCTTTGTCATGGAAACCTGGCACTGCTAGGAAATAGATTAGTGTTGTAATTTGACATCTTCTAAGATTATTCTCTGACCTTGTCTTTAAGCATCTTCAGCATGTTGGCTGCACAAACAAGTCTTCCTGCCTCAAGGTTACACAAAAACTGTTTCCGAATGCATGTAAAGTGCCAGGCATTCTAAGACTAAGGTGTAATCACTCGCCAACCCCTGCCCCCTCCTGCCCACCCATTCCCTCCATAATTTGTCTCATGAGCAGCTTTGCCTCCGCATATCATGGATTATTATCTTCCCATACTCAAATATGGTAGGGAATACCATTGTTCCTATAGAACTGATCATCAGTTCTCAGTGTCCCACGTTCTTTATGCAGGTATATGGTACCTATTTCTGTTGTTTTTATTTTCATTTTGTGTTTTTTCC
This sequence comes from Camelus dromedarius, assembly GCF_036321535.1. NCBI lineage: Eukaryota > Metazoa > Chordata > Mammalia > Artiodactyla > Camelidae > Camelus > Camelus dromedarius. The sequence continues at coordinate 33,771,811 of NC_087440.1, forward strand.
TCTAGAAAGATGGACAATCTATAGATGGATTACTTCAGGCCCTGTGTCTGTACATGGTTTGGTCGTCAGGATGTGGGTCAGAAGCTAAAACCCTTCATAGAGCTCTGAGTACGTGCCACTGTGGTAGACATGGTAGGCTGTGCTCTCAATGGCCATTTCTTTCATTCCCTTGCTACAGAACAACGTGCCCAAGGTAGTGAGTCTTGATTAGATTAAATCAATCACAGTGTGCTTTGCTGATTTGGGCGTGTGATCCAGTTCTGCCCAAGAAGATGTAAGGGGCTGTCTGCTGAGAGGATTCTGAGGAATATATTCTTCTGTTACACAAAGCAGTTTTTTTCCCTAACTCACTGAATAGTCATAGAGAATTGCAGATGAGTCCTATAGTTATTATTATTCAATTCCTTTATCAGGATTAGGGGAATTACAAATGCATTTTGAGTCTCTAATTTTTATTTATTTTTGCTAATTTGCCCATCCCCTCCTACCTCCACACTCCTACGTATTGCTACTTGACAAGAGAGATACCTTTCAACATACATGAATTTATCTGTGAAAAGCAGATTATTTTCAACCAACTATATTTTCTGCTGAGGCAGAGGTGTCACCATCATTAGATGATCTATTTAGAATCAGATATATATATGGAATGAATGAGTGAAAATAAGTGTCCTGAGGTAAAGTCCACTTTTATAATTTGACTACATTTTTGCTAGTATGGATATTCCCACCTCTCACTACAAATAAATAGAAAAACTGGTTAAAGCACAATATCAAAAAAAAAAGTTACTTTTTCTCTATAACCAAAAAGAAACAAATAAACAGGTACAACTCAAAGAAAGCCAGGGCTATAATCAAATTTCCTGTATATAGAATAAAACATTGAAGAATTACTGTTTCTGTGGAAAAGAGAATTAGAAAATTCCCACCTACTAGCCTGAGATGCTCCAGCTAAGCTTGCAAATTACCTGGAACCATAGGTGGAGAAAATACCATTTTTAAGAAATGAAAACTGCAGACTAGTAGGTACACATGAGTATAAAGTCCAGATTGATTATATCTGTTTGATCAGGTTTTATAGGCACTTAGGTATCCATCACGTATCCATTCTCCCCTTCTTTCTTACTAAGAGGTTGTCTATGTTATTGAGGTTGAGAGTGTCCCCCATTAACATAGTATACTGGGGCGGCGGGAAGGTTTACCTTACAGTGAGATGTGGTTACTTGAAAAGTTCTGGCTAATTGTCTAAGGCCTGATGTCTTGGAAGTCTCCTTAGATGGCAGGCAAGTACGTTCCCCTCCCCCCACTTTCCCCTACTTTCTCTCTTGTGGAAGGAAGCAATAGTTTGAGCTCTAACAGCTGAGGTATGTAAGCTGTGTATTAAGGGTGGTGAAGAGGGAGAAAATGAACCTGAGTCCTTGAGGACTTGGTCAAGATATATGGCAGCCATGGACAGGCTACCTGCACACTAGTTTTATCCAAGAAAATTAATCTTTATATCGAGGGTCCCTATGAATAGCAGCAAAATGAACTCCCAGCTATTTTATATTGGATTACCAAACTGGAAAGTTTACATAAAAATTGTTCTCAGACATTTGTCAAAAGCAAAATGAAACTGCTTTATGAAGCAGTCACTATTCTGAACACAAGAATTTGTGCGTGTTTGCACACACACATATACCCCAGCTGATCTCAGAAAAATAAATACCCACCCACCCCCACACACACACACATGCATCACAGGGGAAAAAAGAACTGTCCTCTAGGAGAAAGCAGAGGCAAAACAGGAGATGTAACACCCCAAGATGTGAAACTATACAACAAGGAAAAGAATCCATAAAGTTTTTTAAAAGTAATCACTATAGAGGTTAAAGACAGATTAGAAGACATAATGGAAGATAAGAACTATATTATTTAACACTGGAGGATTTAACCCAGAGAACCTTAAAATAAAAAGTCTAGCCACTGAAATACATACACATGCACGCATGCACACCCCCCCATACACACAATAGGTTAAACAACAAATTAGTCAAAGCTAAAGCGACATCTAGAAAAGCATTTGGGAAATGTGACAGAACTGTCAAGAGAAATGGAGGGTAAAATAAGAAAGTCCAACATATATTAATTGAATATACAGAAAAAAAATTAGAGACTTGTGGAGAGGCAACATTTGAAGAAATAATTGTCAAAATTGTCTGGAATTAAAGTAAGATCTAAATCCTGAAAAGAAGTCACATGAGTACAGAGCAGAAAAAGTAAAACAAATACCTAGCTATAGTGTTGTGAAAAAGCAGAACTTCAAAAATAAAGATAAAAATCTTAAAAGCAAACAGCAAAAAGTGTGGACTGCCTAAATAAATAATCAGAACACCTTGGAATAATAGCTTCAAAGTACTGAGGAAACTAACGGACAGTATAGAATTCATTAGTTAAACAACTGTTCAAGAAGAACAAAAATGTTAAATATCCAAATAGAGGCTGAGAGATTTTACTACTTACAAACCTTTGATGAAATATGAAATTTAGTAAGAACAGAATAGAAACTAGAAAGATGAATGGGTTCAAGAAGCAAGACAAGCAAGAAATTGATGAGTGTGTTGGGATCTAAACAGTCATTAGATATAAATACTACTAATAATAATGATTCATTTGGTAAAATTATATGGAAGGTGGGGATGGGAAATCAGAGATGAGGTTAAGTTTTTTCAATTGCTTGAAAGCAGTCTAGAGATGAGAATTTTAGAATGTTTAAAGCCCACTATGATTATGTACAAATTTAAGGGTAACCAAAAAATAGAAGCATCAGATCTAGTTTCTAAAATGAAAAAATACACATAAAGAAATCAAACCCAACAGAAACCATGAGAAAAGAATAACAGAACAACAAAAAAAAAATTACAAGCATGACAATATAGAATCATAAAATAAGATAAAATGGTAGAAACATTTCAAATACATCAGTAAGCATAATAAATACAGATTAAGCTTGTCTATTAACAGATTCTCAATTTGAATAAAATAGTATTAATATTAAGCTGTATTAATTTTATAGTAGACACATAAAATAAATGACAAAAGAGACTGAGAGTAAAGAGCAAGGAAAAAGACATAACAAGGGAACAGTGCTCAGAAGAAAGATAATGCAGCACTTACAATTGGAGAAAAATAGGCTTTAACATAAAAAAATTATTCTGGAGTATGAAGGTGTAGTTGCTTAATAAAAGGAACAATTCACAAGGAGCATATATTGATTCTGAATGTATGCAATTTACATTGTAACTACATAATATACAAAGCATTAATTGCCAGAATTTTGAAACTTACCTTTTAAATTAACAACCATGATTTGAGAAATTATCATGACTCTCCTATCTCCAAGAATATATGTAAGTTATTTATACAATATAATAATGTAGTAGAGAATAACCTTTGTTTTGTTGGAGGTTTACAGGCACACCATGACCTAGCCCACGGGGATGGCTGAAAGAACAAAGAATGCCTGCAGCAAGAAGATTAAACAGTCAACCACACCCCCTCCCTTATTTTCCTTTACCCTCCCTTATTTTTTGTATAAAAGGAGCCAGTATTCTTACTGGAGCAGGATGGTTCTCCTCAAGACATTAGTCTGCCATCCTCTCCGTCCGCCGGCTTTCCACATAAAGTTGCTATTCCTTGCCCCAACACCTGGTCTCCCGATTTATTGGCCTGTCGTGCGGCGAGCAGAACGAGTTTGGACTTGGCAACGATAAGTATTTATAATTTAGACATATAATGAAGTATTACTCAGCTATAGAAAAGAATGAAATTATATCATTTGCAATAATTGTGGATGGACCTAGAGAGTATTATGCTTAATGAAGTCAGTTAAACGGAGAAAGACAGATACTCTATTTATCACTTATTTGTGGAATCTAAAAAATTACATGAAAGTATATAACAAAACAGAATCATACTCACAGATATAGAGAACAGACTAGTGGTTACCACGAGGGAGAGGGAAGGAGGGAGGGGTGAGATGGGGCATGGGATTAAGAGACACAAACTACTATGTATAAAATAAATAAGAAACAAGGATATATTGTATTGTACAGGGAAACATAGCCATTATTTTTTAATAACTTTAAATGGAGTATAATCCATAAAAATACTGAATCACTATGTTGTACACATGAAACTAATATAATATTGTAAATCAACTATAACAAAAATTTTTTGAAAAAGAAAGATACTTTATTTTATATATAATAGCAACAACCAATTAGAAATGGTGTGTAAATATAAATCTCATTCATAACAACAGTAAACTTCGAGGAACCTGGGAATAAATCTAACAAAATAAATATAAAACATATAAGCAAAAATTTGTACATTTTATTGAAGATCATAAAAAAATAGATACCACGTTTTTATGGAAACTAAAAAGTTGACCCTACCTAAAATTCACGGTGAAGAGTAAAGGTCCGAGAATAACCGAGGTCATTCCGAAGAAGAATAATAATGCAAAGGCCCTGTCAGAGAACATTATGTATTTTCAATAACTAACTATAGTAATTGTGGAAAACTTGGTTGGTGCCCATCTCAGGTCCTCAGGGATCCTTTTCACTGGCTGCTGTGGTTGCTGCAGCTCACTGCTGGTTTCTGCACAAGTTCTAGGTAGGATTGCCCTTGGGCAATGAAGCTGCCTCCAAGAGGAGCGCCTGGGAGTCACCACCCCCACCCAGCATGGCCTGGAGCAGTGATCTTCTGTCCCGAGGCATAAAAGCCCTACTCCCTGACCTCAGGACAGAGGGACTGCCATGCAGCTGCTGTCCCAGAGTTCCTCGAGGGATCAGGCTGAGGCTTGGTCTCACCTGAAAGCACATTTTTACTGGGCTTCTTTTCTATCTGGTTTCCTCACCTCTCTACAGGTTTTCCTGTGTGTCTACCCTTAGTAAATTCCTTGCATGAGAATTAAGAAAGTGTTGATTGACACACTATAGACAACTCAATCAATAAAGCAAAATACTACATTGAGGAGGAGATCAGCAGAACCAATAAATATGTGGTAACATACTCATTCTCACCTAGTAATCAGAGAATGCAAATGCAAATTAAACAGTACTCACCAGATTGGCAAATTCTGAATGTCTGAAAATCCTAAATGCTGATTAAGATGTGAGCAAATGAGAACCCTTATACATTGTTGGTGGGAAAGGACATTTGTTAACCCATTTGAAAGAACAGTTTATTAATACCTAACAAAATTGAGATGCTCAGAAGGTATAACCTAACAATTCCATTGTCAGGTATATACTCAGGGGAATACTTAGACACATGCATAGAGAGATGTGTGTGAGGATATTTACTACAGCATTGTTTACAATAGTGCAAAACTGGAAACAGCGTAAACATTTATCAAGAAAAGAATGGTTGCAGGTTGGGAGTATAGCTCAGTGGTAAAGTGCATGCTTGGTATGCACGAGGTCCTGGGTTCAATTACCCATGTCTCCTTTAAGGGGGCAGGGAGAATAAAAAAACTTTTTTAAATTTAAAACCAGAGAAGAATGGATAAATTGTAGTGTATTCATAATGTAGCATTTAAAATAAATGATAACCAAATTTAGATGTGAGAACATGGATGAATGTCCAAAACAATTTTTAGTGAATATGCAAATTGAAAAAGGGCACCTTTTAAGGGAACTTTAAAAATTTAAGTATCAAACCAAATGTTATAATATCTTGTTTATGGACATAAGGATATACACACATACATATGTACATATTATATAAATATGCATATATAATATGTTAATACTGTGTAAAATATGTCAGGAAGACAATTCAGAATAGTAACATACCTAAGGAAGAAATGAGAGGAACAAGACTGGAAAAGGTACAAGGGATTTTCAATCCCAGTTTTAATTTTTATTTTACAAAAAATGATCTGAAGTAATATGGGAAATGGTAGCAATTACTTAAATCTGGGATGAGATGTCTGTGTATCTGTTACATTCCTCTCTGTCCTTTTTTATATGTATGAAGTATTTCATAATAGAAAATGAAAGAGAAATGGTACTCAAAATATAATCAAATTCTAAATCTTGTTTTCAACATAACCATGTGAATTGATTTTTTAAGTCCTATTCCTGATGCAATTGTGAAAAAGATATCCCACATTATAAAATAGTCTAGTATTCATCTTCCTAGATTTCGTCCTTTTTCTTATATTTCCTCAGAAAAGTAGGAAGATAGCTTGCCACCTTTCTTTGGAACATCAAAAGATTTCCTTTTTCCTTCTTTCCTCCTTCCCTCTCCTCCTTCTTTTCTTCTTTTCTTTCTTCCTTGCTTTTACAAACAATTACAGTCATCTCAGCTCTTAATCATTCCTTAATTATTTTCCTAAGTCCTAGAATTGTCAAAGAAAATACAGGAAGCTCAGTTAAATTTGAATTTCAGATAAATAATGAATAGTATTTTTCCATAGGACATATTTATACTAAAAAGTTATTTGTCTTTTATCTGAAATTCAAATTAACTGGCAGCCCTATATTGTTTATTTGCTGAATCTGGCAACCCTATTTACTTCAATTTACCATAACTGAAGTTTATTTACATAGTTACCTATCTCACAAATATTCTTTTTAATTCTTAAATGTGCAGACAGAATAGGTCTAATAGCCTTCTCATCAGATGAACAAGGCAATCTGTCAAGGATAGATACTATCTATTTATCTATCAGGGATGTTAATATCCTTGTACTAGTTCTAGTATCTAAGATGTAATCATGAATAGTTCAGGTGCAAATTAATTGGATCTTACATACAAGATTCTCAGGGGCACGAGCTAGTTTGAGGCCTGACTGTTTGAAGCACTCTACAATCCCTCCAAATTTTACTTTTTGGTCTTTGCAAATGAATTCACTATTTGGTTCTGTCTGGGCTTCAAATTGCCTCTAAAAGAATAATTTTTGCTCATGTGACAGATTTGTCTTGTTTTGTTTCTCTCTCATAAAAAAAAAAAATCACCTCCTAAATTGTCTCTATAACGCACCCTAATTCCCTTTTGTTTCTGTAGGTGACTTTCCAGAACGTGATCTTTCAGATATGCCTCTTAGCTTTTACCTTCCTACCCCATTTCTTTCCTTAACCAGTTCTCTTACAGAGTTTCTCAGCCCCTGAGCATAGTGGAAAAGGAATGTCACAGAGAGCTTTGAATAAAGCAGCATAGTATGTGTTCATTACCAGTTGGTTAAATGAAAGAAGGAAAGAATAATGCCAAAATCAGACATAACAATGGTCCTTTAAAGTGTTAACAATTTGCAAAGAAATGATAGCAATTATTTAAATGGTTAAATAGGCAAAAGTTAGCTTTTGGGCTCAGTATCTCCCTTTTCCAGTGGATTATTTCACAGTGTTCCTGTAGAGATGCCTTGAAATGTGTTTAAAGCACCCTCATTTGTTTTGAAATTGCCTGTGACTTAAGAAAAATAGAAATCACTATGGTATTAGAGTGGTGGGTTCTTACATGCCTCCTCCTCTTTGAAATAGCTTTCCTTTTTGCAATGAACAATTAAATAAAATGACAAATTTGTATCAATCTTTATTTTCAAATTGGTTTTTGTTTACATAGGCTAAATAGTCTGAAATAAAAACCTTATGGTATTTGTTATTTCCTATTTTCTGTTTTCCTTTTTGTCTTTACAAATTTTTAAATCTTACTATGAAATCAAAAACACTCATGAATAAATAAAGGGTAACAAAGAGGAGAAAATAAAAAGCAAACAACCATACTTTTTTTTCTGTCCATAAATAGCATGCTGTTTATAAAATAAATTTTTTATAAAATCATATATATACTGTTTTGGAATTTTTCTTAATATACAGACGTTTCTCTTCTTATAAAATATCCCATCACATTTTTTTCCAGTAGTTTCCTAGTACTGCATTATCTTTTTAAAGTGAAAGCTTCACTTTTTTTGAAAATTTTTCATCCTTTGAAACTCTGAGCTTTTATCTATAAAATAGAATTTGTGGAGAGAGAGAAGCAACGAAGGCTGAGCTGTGATGGAGTGTCTATGAAAAAGAGTATGTTCTTGTCAGTGTAACGAATTCTACTGAGGACTAGAGGACGGTCACAATGTGAAACTATGTTTTACAACTCCAGGGATAAAAATCAGTGAAAGGAAAGGTGAAAATGATGAAAGTCAATGTGGTGACACTGTTAAAGATTTACCTCAATGTGCCTTTGTTGGTTAGAACTCACTGTGCTGCCTGCAAGAGGGGAGAAAAAAAAAAATGGATTCACTTTATTGCACTCATCTGTCATAGATAATACCCTGTACAAAGAGGTGGAAGGAAATGGTGAACTTATAATCAGTCTGTGTACACATACAATAGGAAGGCAGTCTGGAAACCCAGCAGGCCTGGGAAATGAGTGGCTGTCATAAAGGGGACAGTGACACTCCACTGAGATCAGTGAGCTCCAAGCTCCAAAGAGAGGGGCAGGCCAACTTGATCTTTCTTTGTGTGCAGACCGTTGGGTGTGCTACATGCACCTTCAGACTTGGTGGGGAGTCACATTCAATTGCCAGACAAATGCAACCCACTCTGCCACCAACAGGAGGAAGTGAACTTGTCGCCTTTAAAGGATTCCACAGAGACTACCTTCCCCCCTGTAATAGTGATGGATGGTGTCTGCCTCTTTCTGACCAACAGGGTATATTCCAAAGCAGCTGAGATCAATGCCGGTATGTCAGAAGCAACTGTTAGAAGCAAAATTTCTAGCAGTTTCTGAAAAAGCTAATTTATTTAGGCAAGGTCTGTAACTTTCTAGCTCTCACCGCAATAAAGGGACTAGAATGTTTTTCTTATGAATCTCTCCTTCATTTTTCTGTATTCTTGAGAATTCTCTGAATCAAAAAGCAGTGATAGTCTTTTTCACTTCCAGAGCTGTGTATGTCGCACAGCTACTTATTTTTATGGCATAAGGTTACGTTAAGAAGTTTCACTGTCAGATAATACTGTGTAAGAATGATATTCTATACAGTATCATTATAGATATAATATTCTATATTATAGATATTATATTCTATAATGTCAAATGAATACATTGTCTGGCAAGTGACTTAGTGCCAAATTCTGTCTTTGAATATTTTACCCTGGATGGTCAACTTTTCAGCCTGTCCCCTAGTACTAACGCTCATGTCACTTAGCCCTCCCCTCAGAATCCCTACCCGCATCCCCTAGTGGAAGAGTTCCAGTTTGCACCATTCTGAACTTCAATATGAGGTTCTCTGTGGAGCCTTCATATGTTTTATTCTCTTCTAATTTCTTATGAATGCACAGAGAAAAGTGTGGATACCTGCAATATTTTGCAAAAAAGGAATGGTGACCTCCCTCACCCCCTTTTTGAATTATTGTCATCCTCCCCACCAGGGAAGCCTCTTGTCCTCCTGCATGCCTTTTTCATGGGTAGCAATTTACTCCATCCCTCCCTTGGAGGCTGTCCCAATGACAGTATGAACCCCGTTTCATGATGGCCCACCATGAACGACACACCATGGCTAAGAGATCACATTATAATTACTGACCAAGGGATTACCTGTTTTTACAGAACTGTACACTATCCCTTTTACAAGCCATTTCTCAATATTGCAGCCCATGTTCCACCAGACAAATAGACCATTTCATGCACTAAATAATTCTTGACCTTCATGTAGTACAAAACAGCTTAGAAGAATGTCTGAATTTATAATACACAAAATGAGATGACAAATCAGATATAATGTTCTTTATTTTGTTTTTGAAAAAAAAAGTGTTTACATTTCTAAACTAAAGGTGTTTGGGGAATGCCGTTGTCAGAGAAGCAGCAGAGGATGCATTTATCCGACCTATCGTCAGGGTAGGGCTCCTCAGGGAGGCTGGCGTGGAGTCAAGTTTTTGATAAAAGAATACATGTAGCTTTGTAGACGAGGATTAGAAGGCTATTCTGAGCAAAACGTAGAGCTGCTCCTTGACAGGAGTGAGAAAATAAATAAAACGGTGGCAAGGGTGAATGGTTTCTCTTTACCCCTTGAATCTCTCACTGTCCATCTGACAAATCATATCTACCCCATTTTCCAAAGCTCTCCTCAAGGCTTAAGAAAACAACTCAAATCCACTCACATTATTGTGTCCGGTCACAGAATGAGCATCCTCTTTTCCCCAGGATGTGTCTTGCAGGTTATGCAAAATTTAATTCAAATCCTGAGCTGACTGGTTGGAGAGCATGCACACATCATACTTCGTGGGACCGTGTATCACAGATGCCAAGGTGCATGTCAAGCTGTTCACACATAGGCTCCAGGAAAGGCAGGACTTGTACACAACACGCTGAAGTTTTACTTCCATTTCCGATGATTTCTGGATTTCTGAAGATGCATGTTTTGGCAAGCTTCTTGTTGCCACTATTTCTCCATTTTCTACTTTGTGAAATAAAGGTAATTAAGGTTACTCCAAGTGTTGTGATGATTAAACGGGCTCGTGTCTGAGCATCTTTCTGCACAGCGTTTGGCACAGCGCTCTGAGTACGTCGTATCTTTTATTATTGTTATTTTTCTAGTTAACATGGCAAGTCTCCTCTCAAAAGGAACTTGGTCACGAATTATGAATGCAGGAAATACAACGGTAGGTTCATATTTTGAACACCAATTATCCCTGACTTTGGAAAAACTACTAAAATTTCTGTTTCTTACTGGAGAAGGGAGAAGGCCAGGATACACAGTCTGCATGTGTAGAAATAGGTATGGACATCATCTACTATTGTGAAATGTTTACATTTCCAAAAGGTTCCTCAATAATTTTATCTTTATAAATGTGGAATTAGGACACTCAGTATTTAATAAGTACCCCCCCCAATAATAGTACTTTTGTTTCAACAAAGAGAGTTTTAAAATTTTGTTTTGATCTCATACTTGGAACTCTGTCATCCTTACTCACAGTGTGTGCAGATTGCTGGTGGTCCTTCCAAAGGAACTTGCTTCCCAGATGCTTTGGGTTCAGCCCTCGATGAGGAAAGCGTTATTACTGCTCAGTAAAGTTTGATAGAGGAAAACTATTTGGACAGTTTGTGCTTCATTAATACAAGTTTGGTTTGTTAAATTCCCAAGTATTGCTTTACAAGTCTTCAGATTAAAAATTAATTACAACAATCATCAACAAATATAAAAAGTCAAGAAAATAATGAAAGGCCATCTGCCTGTTTGGCTCTGGGAAGCACAGCACAGCGGCAACAGCTAAAAACTACCATCTTTCAAGTAAGCTCTAAAAGTCACCCATCACATATTCTAATTCTTAATTATTTTGTGTTAAATATCTACATTTCTTCTTAAAACAAATGAACTTTTAATCTACTCATACGATACAGCATTATCTCAAGCAGTAATGGGTCATGTGAACACAAAAACACACTGGCACTGAAATTTTCAAAATGGTTGATTACTGTTCGGTTCCTGTTTGGAGACAGCATGTGCACAAGGACAAATGAAACCCTTCTTAGTGGTTACTTCTATTATAATTAAACTTTTAGGACATTATGACTGTAGGTAAGGCATCACATATATGTATGCATGGAAAGAAGAAACTTGTTACAGTTATTTACATAAGATTGATTATAATTATATTTAAAATAGTCATTTGTTGACATAAAGTCATATTGTTTTCTGCAAACAACTGTTGTTTTCAAACATGTTTTATCTCTGGCTGTCATACTGACACATTTGTCATACATATAAAAACAGCAAATATTTAAACAACAAAGATGTTAAATCTTATTAGTAATCAGAGAAATGTAAATTAAGATGGAAAACAGATAATATTATACCCACTAAATAGACAAAATAGAATAAACCTGATAATACCAAGTGTTGGTAAGACTATGGAGCAGTGTGAGCCTCCATAAACTACCAGACATTCTGGGAGTGTTTACTACAGAAGCTTTCCTGGAGGCTGACATCTTGATTGGATCATTAGCACCAAGACCTAGCACCACCCAACAGCCTGCAGACTCAAGTGTCATGAAGCCCCAAACAACATACTGGGTGGGAACACAGCCCCACCCATCAGCAGACTTCCTGAGCCTCAGACGCCTCTAGACACACCCCTAGACATGGCCCTACCCACCAGAGGACCCGGACCAAGCTTCAACCCAATAGTGGGCAGGCACCAACCCCTCCTGCCAGGAAACCCGCATAAGCCTCTAGTCCAGCCTCATCCACCAGGGGGCAGATACCAGAAATAAGAATCCAAAGCCTGTGGAAAGAATCCACAAACACAAGCCAGACTCTACACTGGGACCAGCTGGACCCCAGCCCTGGGGTGACAAGAGAGGTGTGTATTGCTGGGACACATAGGACGTCTCCCACAGAGTACCACTTCCCCAGGTCGAGAAATACAACCTACCTAAAAGTACAAATAGAAAGATAGAAAATATGAGGCAGCAGAGGAATATCTTCCAGGCCAAGGAACAAGATAAAGTCCCAGAAGAAGAAATAAGTGATGAGATAGGCAATCTATCCAAAAAAGAGTTTAGAGTAATTATGATGAAGATATTCAGAGAACTCAAGCAAAGTATAGATGCACAGAATGAAGTTTTTAGCAAAGAATTGGAAAATATAAAGAATACCCAGAGTTGAAGAACATTTCCTAAAAGACACCAAACTTCAAGTTTTGAGAAACCCATATCACTATGGTACATATATATTTACATACTGTGTAGTAAGATAAAAATTTGATATATTTTTTATTTAGACTTTTTAATAGGAATTACAAATAAACTACTAATTTAAAAATATTCTAAAGAGCACATGTTTTTTGTACAAAATTTTTACCTTATGAGTTATAAAATACCTTAGGTAAGACCACTGAATATATATATTGTATAGAAAAATGAAATAATATAGGAAATCACAGCTAACAAGTAATTTTGCAATTATTTTTTTTAAAAAACCCTTTTCCTTTTAGTAAATGTGGGAATATTGAGTAAAATATTTCTATTACTACTAGTTGCTGGTATCTGGAAAAAAAACACGCTATAAGATAAAAATTCCATAAAATTTTGGAAAAATACAAACATTACTTTGAAAGAAAAATGGCCAGTGAAATAACTAAGCGAGTTGTCCATAAATAACAAAAAAATCAAAGTTCATCATGCTGCAGCAGAGATTCACAGTCTCTCAGGTACCAAGACTGACCTCAGAAGAACAGGTCAGTAGTACTGCAGTCATCCTGCACCAGAACAAGAACCGCAACAACAAAAAACACAAATGCAAATAAAATGAGGTGCCACTCAATTTAAAATGGGCTTGCATTTTGTAATGCTGCGTCTACGTTTACAGTGCCTCTTCTGGCTTGGGTAAGCCAATCCTAATTGCTTTGTTGTGGGAAACACCCTAGACTAAATTTGTTCTCCTGTACCAAACGCTGAAGCCAGCTCCCTTTATGTTAATTCTGCCTCTGTACGGCTTCTTTTCTTTATTTTGTAGACAGTAGTGTTTTATCTGAGCCTCTTCCTCAGCTCTTGAAAGACTGAGCCTCTGGGTGAAAGAGCTGCCCCCTCGCCAGATCCACTTCAATTAAGAATTGCAGTGCCTTCTGTGTGCAAGGTTCTTTGCTATGTGAAAGAAACAGAGGCAATGTTATGTAACTAACGGGGGATCTCTTACTTTGCACAGACACTGAGAGTGTAGTAGAGAACAGACTGGAGAAAGAAAATTTTGAAAAAGACGTCCCTTTTTTACTGCAGTGCACAAAATTAACTTTCAGGAAAGGCTATACTTAAGGAACAAGATATCTCAGAAGATGCATAAAACAAACAGAAAACACAATAGAAAAACAGAATCAATAAAACCAAGAGTTAAGCAAGAAAAATTCAAGTTCTGTTTCAAAACATCATGAAGAAAATTGTCTCCATTTTCAGTACTTTCAGTTTTTTTTTTAGTGTGCTTTAATGCACTTTGTCTTACCTGTGTGGAGAGAAAAAAACCAGAAGATTGCTCTTAGATGTATTTTTGACAAAGCATCATGACAGACACTCTGTTTTTGAGGAAAGGGACATCCTAAAACTCAAATATTTAAATATTCAGAGACATGCTCTAATTCTTACAGAAGAAAGAAGAATGGATGGTAATGGTATTTTTATTGCCCAGACAGAGAAGGCATGAGAGAAGATTGATTTGGGAGAAAGGAGGCAAGATGAACTATTGCAGGATGTGAAATTGAAGGCTACTTCCTCCCGATGTCTCGGGTGAAGGAACACTTGAAAGAACAGCTTCCCAACAGGCACCAGCAGCCCTTCCTAACACTGGCTCTATGTGCTTCTGTAAAAATGTCGGTGTGTCAAACAGTGGAGAAATGTAATCATTATTTTTAGAAATTTTTAGACATTTTCCATTTCCTAGCTGACTGTCATAATTTATTTCCCACAGGGTTGTTCATCATCCATAAAAATTGTGTAGGGTTTGTGAAGCAATCTTGAGTCTGCCCTCTGGGATATTTTGGCGTAGGACTAGAAGAAACCTATAGCGATTTGATTTGATTTTTTTTTTTCATTCAACCTGGAGAAGAAAACTATCTGTTGATGAATTATACTGAAAGCACTCAGAACAGAATCACAACTGCAAAGGCTTTATTTTTTTTTTAACGTCTTGAAAGTTTAATATTCCAGAGGTCATCAGGTAGTTTGGGCGCGGTGCAATTAGACAGTGGTGTTCAAGGAAGGACTGTCGGACACTGCAAGGGGAATGAACAGAGGGCCTGGGGGTGTTGCCTCGAGGGATGCAGCTGAGAGTAGATCTTGTTTTGGCCGCCCTGTGCTGTGCTGAATGTTCTGTCAGAAGAATATCCCTCAGTACTTTGCCTGGAGAAAGCCCAGAATGGCTGTGGGACCCCAGATTACAAATCAACCACCATCGCTGCTTAAATTTGAGTTTGGATTCCTACATTGGGCGGAAGTTCCAGTAATCGTTGTACAAAACGTTGAACCTGAGAAAACCTGGCGGTTATCGCAGGTTTTTCTCTATTCCTTTTGAACTAGTATTCACAGAATCTTAAATAATTTGCATCTGAAAATTTAGGCTACAGCACTGCATTATCATTTGACCAGTTATTTTTAACATAACTGACAAATTGCTTTTCTAACCAGGTGAAAACAGTAAAAAACAAAACAGAACAATGGTAATGGAAGGACCCCTCTGAATATTTTCTTATTTTTTTCCATGCAATCTTGTCTCAGAAAATTATGGCATTGTGTTAAAAAAAAATATTGAGTCAGGCTTATTCTCTCAATTCAAGCATAGAAATATTTATTCATAGAAGATGGTGGTACCTTGTGTGTATTTACTAAACTCTCACTCCACGTATTCCCAGAGCTTTAATACAACAGAAAGAGGACAGAGTAAACAGACTTGGATTTAAATCCTGGCTCTGGCTCTGGCTCTTATTAGCTGGGGCACCTGGGATGATAGCTTCTTCCTCTGGGCCTCTTTTCTTATTTGTAGTGTAGGTAATACATAACATAGGCTGGATAGTTAACTACTGCATTTGGCTCAGGTCATGCACTGAAAGTCGGTGTGTACAGTGTTCTTGGCTTGAAATCAGTTTACTATATTAAATGTCTTATTAAGATACATGCAGTACCATCTTAAAATCATAAATATTCTAGGAGTTAAGTGGGTAAAAAAGAAACCAGGGTGTTAAAGACAAAGACACACATTGCTGATTGGGTAACACACAGCTGAGTGTACTCTGTGGTTAATTTCAGCATGGCTATAGTTGCTAATGTTATTGCGTACTTAGTCTTCTAAACACTTGATATGAATTAAATCAAGCAAGTCTCAAAATAATCCCAGGAGGTAAGTATTGTTACTATCTTCCTTTCACATTTGAGGAAATTGAGGCACTAAAAGATGATGTAACTTTCCCTAAATCATACAACTAGTGAGCTGGGATTCCCAATTAGCAAGCTGCCACCAGTCTCATAACCACTATTCCCTACTGCCTCTCCATATATTTTTCCCAGTACACATTAGACACATACCTGCATGTTATACATATTGAATAATCACACTTTAGGTGGGTTAAAGTTAGAGTGAGGATTAGGATGAGGTCAAAAATAAAAACTTGCCCTTACATTGTACCATGTTATGACACAATCTGTCAGAAGCCAACAACATTTCCTTTTCATTCTCTAGAAAATGCCACATTTTAGTAAGTTTAAGGAATGTATCATATGCCTGTCTGCATATGAAACTTGAAAATTCCCTAGATGGTTAAATATAAAGAATAGAGCAGTGACCCAAATTCCTAGTAGTGGGAACAGATGTTTTAGAGAGAAGCAAAAGCACAACTGCCTGCTCAACTTCACGAGATGTGCAAAATTCCCAAGAGGCCCTGAATAAAGACCGGTCTAATTTGAATGGAAACCCTACAAGGAGAGTCTTTAATCTCAGAAGAAAACACCAAGAGATTCATCTACAGACTTTGGGGAATGAACAGAAATTGTCTAGGCTGTAAGTATAAACAGCTTTTTTCATAAATTCCAGTTGTTAGAGGCTGAATAAAAGGCTGTGTTGGACGGCAAGCTTGGGCTCTCTTTGGCTCACTGGGAAAGAATGCAGTGCTCACTCAGTGACCGATGTCTGACATGCGGAATTTGGGAACGGTAGCACAGATGTCATGTCTTAGCCATCCCTGTAGAGTCAGTTCCTTTCTTACCTACTTCTGCCCCTCTGTGACCAACCAGCCTCTTCACAGACGCACACACACACACACTCAGTACTTACCACCCCTAGGATATCCTTCAAATGAAATCCTGGGCTGGCCTTCAGACTCAAACTTCTGTGTTTTGCTTGATTTCTAATGTGGGTCAGCTAATGTTTAACAGCCACCTGTATCTGTCTACAAAGAATGATACTGATATTGAACCAAGAAAATAGAAAATACATTTTCCTGGTATTAAGAGCTTACGATCAACATGTTTATTTCAAAGACCTTTGGGGATGAATAATACCTGTAGGAGCTTACACAAAAATTGTGCTAGTTTGTGCATGAATGGCATCAAGTAATGTCGAGTTTGATGGATGGATGACTGGGGAGCTGGGGGATAGGAAGAAGGAAAGAGTAGGGGAAAAGGTAGGAAGGTACTGAATCCATTTTGGAGAAAGGAAGATTGGAAGAACTATTGAAAGTGTGGGAGAGAATACTCAGAGAAGGACGTCCATAGGAGAAAATCCAAGAGGACCTGGGAAAAGGAGACATGCTGGGAGAGACTTAGTGACCAGCACTGTTTTAACTGAGGACTACCCTGTGTCTGACTGTATACACATACATAATCTGTGCTCAAAGTCCAGTGGGGACCCCCGACACACGCCAGTGAGGGAGCCACTGCTGGAGGAACCCAAGGGCAGTTTTCTCTCATTATTATTTGAATACATCAGCTTCTCCAAGGCAAGCCATTTATTTCTCTTTTTTGATTCTTGCTTTTTAGGGAAGAGGAGACACAATTGTCAGTGGTTTATATTGGAAAAATCACTTAATAGGCTCCCCCTGATTCAGACTGAGCCCCCTCCAAAGTGAGTGCAAAATGGCTTTTATTAAAGCCACTTCTAAAGGGGCAGCATAAGAGCAATGCAATAAAACTTCTGAATGGTCTTTGAGTCACCATTCATAAACGAAAAATAAAAATTTGATAGTCTTTGCTATGGCTTAGTGCCATCATTTAAAAATAGGAAACTGGTCTTAGCAAATGCCCCTGGGTTGAGAGACAAGTGGTAAAACATCAACGGCCTCAGTATCTAATGATGCAAAACCAAAACTAAATTATTAATGTTGCTTTAGTGTGACTTTGTTCCGGCTCTTGAACAGAGCTGTTCAATGGACTGGAGAGAAGAGCGGCTATGTTTTTAGGTAACAGAAGCCCAGGTAGTACCTTGTTTGTATGTCACATTTCCCATTTCAAACGTTTCTTGGTATTCACAGTTGGGGTTGAGCATTATGCTGATTTCAACCAAGGCTAAACATCTCTGAAACAAGCTAATTCGGTTTACAGTAAGTGGAAATGAAACCAAACCAAACAAAAACACCTTGACACAAACCAAGAGAACATTCTGACCTTGGACAATTGGCCTAGTAATAGCACAATAATAATCTTTCAAAAGCAGGAAGATCAGTTATTGGCTGTTGTTAGTCCTGTTTTTGGCTAAGCTCTGTTTATAGGATACAAAATGCAAGGAAGATTGGACAATTATCCATCGGATTTGATCAGGGTAGGCAGCCAAACCAGCTAATTCTGCAGGGAAATAGAACCCTGACTAGCTGCACTGATCAAATCAAGAGGATAACTGCCAGATCTCCCCTTTACTTTATGCCGAGTAGATGCTGCCTTGGGGAATGGCTTACATTCAAAGGCTCTGACTGTTTGAAGTCCCCCCAAAGTCTGTTAATTGGAGCTCTTTGGATACTTTGGACAGTTAAAGTTGCATAGCTTGGGCTGACTGGCTAATGAGTTCTCAGATGCCATATATTCAGCCACCTTAAAATGGTGAAACAAAGATCTTCATAATAAAAATTATAATTATAATAGCTTTATTTTTCTGCTAAAAAAGGAAGTAAGACAAACTTGCATTTGAGAGTCAGCTATTCTTTCATCTGGCAAACCGGCCAGGAAGTGTAGAGATGAATTTGTCAGTCCACAGTGGTGCCTCAGGTCTGAGTGCTACAAGTCCTCCAGGGTCACAGCACAAGGTTTATTAATGTCAGCAGTTACCAGGAGACTAAACAACAGTGTTGGTGCTATGGTCTAATTTTATCCCTGAAAAATTAACCTGGTAAGTTTTTCAGGGACATATATAATTTTTTTCTCTTTAAGAAATTATCTCCTTTATAAAAGGAGAAGCAAGAATGAGCAGACAGTGCTGGATAAATCTCAACAAAGTTAAAGGGAGAAGGTGTTGGGGGTTAATAAAACTAACAGCTCAGCACAGGTAGTAAGTTGAAGGGCTGTATGTCTTAGTTTATTTTCAAGAATGGTTTACTCAGCCTAAAACACAGATCTAAGTCAAGATTGGTTAGACTGTCCTCTTGCAAATATGTAGATGGTTACCCCTAATACTCGCTCTTACTCTCTCTTCTCATGCTCAATTTTATGTCATCATTTCTCTCACCTTGAGTTATATTACCACCACCAAAAAATCTCCATGCCCACAAGATTCTTAGGACAAAGGAATGGGTAACTTTGACATAATCCTTTCTGGACAATTGCCAGTGGAAATAGTACCCATGAAGAAATATGAACTAAACTATCCCATATTCTTCTCCTGAAGGCCAGATTAAAACTGAATCAGCTCCCGTAAAACAGCAAAGTCAAACAACTATGAGTATTGATTCATTTGCATTCATTATCTGCTAAGGGATATGGGACCAAATCAACTTCATTCAGAATCTAGAAATATTTAGAGAAAGAAAGAAAAGGAAAAACTTTAGAAAAAGGTCATTTACCAGAAGTAAATGAATTAACTGTTCACTTTACCAGATGTTTATTGAGCATCTATTAAAACCCAGCATTGTCTTTAAGCATATGAAGCATTTGAAGGAAGCAAACAAAAGTATAAGTTGTTCTAACTACCTATATGCTACTTAACAGTTAACCATTTTCCATTAATTAACATGAAAACCCAGTGAAATGACTATTATTTTTCATAAGTGAGAAATTTTCAGCTCAGAGAAATTCAGTGACTTGAATAAGCTTGCTCAACTAGTTGCCAAGAAATGCAGCCTGACTTCAAGGAACCTCACAAAGAATTAACTAACAATGCAACTAGTAAAACTATGCCACCAGGAAGTGTGCCTCTGTGAATGATTGGCATGACGTTAACAGCGTAAGATTTCAGAGGCAGGAAAGATCAAGAAATATTTTATGGAAAAATTGGGACTTTAGGACAACAGGAATGACTGGTAATTGGACAGATAAGTGGCAGGGAACATTTTGGTGAAGGGAAATACTATGCATGTTCTGACTGGTTCAGAATTTATAATGTTGGAGGCGGATCTGCAAAAGTAATTTGGGAGTAGACTGCAAAAGGGATAATGGGTTATGGAGTTTGTGCTTCTAGATTTTAATACCTACCCAACATCTAGATGATGGGTAGGTATTAAAAGTATTAAATAGGGAATGGACATGAAAATACAGTTGGAGGAAGGTTACTTTGGCAATAGTCTGCAATCTGTTTGTAAAAAAGAAAGAGATTTCAAGCAGAGGCATCGTAAGAAAAGATAGGATACAGTCTTAGTCTATTCAAGCTTAGACCCAACCATAGGTGGGTGATGTGGTGGTATTTACTCCTTGCATTTGTGGACGCTGGGAAGCCCAAGGTCAAGCACCGGCAGATTCGGTGTCTGGTGAAAAGCCCACTACTTGATTTGTGGATGGACACCTTTTCGCTCTAACCTCACATGATGGAAGGGGTGGGGAGTTTTCTGGAGTCTCTTTTATAAGGGCACTAATCCCCTTCATGAGGACTCCATCCTCACCTCACCTCCCCACAAAAACCACTTCCAAATACTATCCCATTTGGGATTAGGTTTAAACATACGAATCTGGAGGGGACACAAATCTTCAGTCTATAGCACTCTGCCCCTGGCCTCCAAAATTCACATTCATCTCACATGCCATCAACTCAGAAGTCGAAGTCTAAAGTCTTGCCTAAAGATCTAAACCAGATATGAGTGAATTCAAGGTATAATTCATCTTGAGGCAAATTCTTCCTCAGTTATATAAATCAAACATATTATATGTTTCCAAAGCACAATGGTGAGACAGACATAGAATAGACACCCCCATTCCAAAAGGAAGAAATCGGAGAGGAGTAACAGATCCCACCAAGAAAGCCCAAAACCCAACAGGGCAATTTCCATTAGACCTTAAGGCTCAAGAACACAGTCAACCTTTGAATAACATGGATTTGAAATGTGCAGGTCCACTTAAACACAGATTTTTTTTTCAATAAATATGTACTACTGTACTACATGATCTGAGACTGGTTGAATCTGCGAACGTGGACTCACGGATACAGAGGGCTGACTGTAAAGTTCTGTCTGGATTTTCAATGCTGTAAGGAGCAGGGAATTGGAGGTGGGAGGGAGTTGGCACCTTTACCCCTGGCGTTGTTCAAAGGTCAACTATAATTCTCTTTGGTTCCATGCTCTGCCTTCCAGACTCACTAAGGGGGCAGCCCTGCCCCCTCAGTTTTGCCTGGCAGTCCTACACCCATGGCTTTGGGTGGCCCTGTAGCAGTTCTTTGCATACAGCTCTCTGGGGTTGGAGTCCTAAGCCTCTGCTAAGAGGCTTTGTCCTTTGAAATCTTGGCGGAGACCAACATGCCCCCACAGCTCTGCTCAGCACAGCCTAGATGCACCTGAGCCCACAACTGGGGTGGCTAAGGAGGATGGCAATGGAGTGAAGGGAGCAGGAGCCTGCATTGTGAATTGGCACACAGCAGGGTACACCAAGGTCCCCATGGGGCACCAGTGGCCCTGTGCACTCTGGACCTGTGATTAGAGGCAGCTCTGACGATCTCTGAATTGCCTTCGGAATCATTCTTCCATCTCTTGGGCGATAGCTCCTGGCTTCTGTCAAGATGGCTGATTAATCTCCTTATCAAATGGTCATATGGCCACACACCTGTTTCTCTCTCAAACAGGCTTTCCTATTCTTTTTTACAGGGATAGGCTGAGAATTTTCAAAATCATTACATTCTGCTTCCCTTTTGATTAACGATCCCATCTTTAAATTATTTCTCTCATCTCACATTTTACTACAAGCGTCCAGGAGAAACCAGGCTACTTCTTCAACATGTTGCTTAGCAATTTCTTTAGCCAAATATCCAATTTCATCACTCACAATGTCTACCTTCCACAAAACACTAAGACACAAACACAGTTCAGCCAAGTTCTTTGCCACTTTATAACAAGGACCACTTACCCTCCAGTTTCCAAAATACATTCCTCATTCCCATCTAAGACTTCGCAAAATGGCCTTGGCCAAATAGTAGATTTCTACTACTATTCTCTTGAGGATTACTTGGTAGCCTAAAAAGATGGAGGCTTTCTCTACATCTCTCCTCTTTTCTTTCTGAACTCTCACCAGAATCACCCTTAACCAAATCTATTCTCAACAATGTCGGCTCTTGCTAGCATGCATGTCAGAACTCCTCCAGCCCCTACCAATTGCTCAGTTCCAAAGCTGCATCCACATTTTAGGTATTTGTTAGAACAGCACCCCACTCTCAATGCCAATTTCTGTCTTAGTCCGTTAGGACTGCTATGACGAAACACCATAGGCTGGGTGACATATAAACAGCAGAAATTATTTCTCATAGCTCTGGAAGCTGGGAAGTCCCAGACTGAGGTGTTAGAAGATTCAGCGTCTAGTGAGAACCTGCTTAGTGGTTCATAGATGGTTGTCTTTTTGCTATAATGTGACCTCGCATGGCAAAAGGGGCAAGGGAATTCTCTGAGGTCTCTCTTATAAGGTGGAGCCCTCATGACCTAATCACCTCCCAAAGGCCCTACTTCCAAATACCATCACACTAGGGATTAGATTTCAGCATATGAATTTTGGAGGAGACACAAGCTTTCAGTTCGTAGCTGATATGTTTTCCTAAAATAATGGAAATTGTCCTGTAGGCTTCTTCAAGCAGGGATGAGAGGGCGAGAGGAAAAATTCAAGCTGGGTAGACAGCAGAAGAATTATATAACTAGGAGACGATTTCATGAGACTATTTCGCCTATTATGAACTAGTTCATACAAGAAGCATTAGATTTTAAAGGCCCCAAGTATTCATCAGTATTATGAGGGAAAGCAGCACTCATCAGTAGAGGGTGATGGATGGATGGGGAAGGAGTAGAACACTGAGATCCATGCATAAATGGTGACTGAGCGAGATGTGGCAAGAACTTAAATGTGAAACTCCACACAATGAGGGGAATCATTTTGTCGGAAGAACACGCTGATAGGAAGAAATAAAGGAGGATGACGCGGGAAGACAGGGAATGTTGCCTGACGCACAGAGTTCTCGGATGATGGAGCAGGCTCCCAAGGGAAGCTGTGGAAATTTTATCAGTCAGGACATTTAAGGTGAGTTTGAATGAAGCAATAAAACACCTGCTGTGAGAGCAGTTTGCATCTGCATGAAAAGGACAGGATGGTCAAATGGATCACCTTCACCTCTAATGTATCTGACTCCACATTAAGTTAAATCAAACATCAAAATGGCACTTGCCTTGGTGACAGCGATTTTCACATCTCCCAGAATGGACAGTGTTCTCCTAACTTCCACTTATATACCCCTTTTCCCAATCCCCATAAATGCTGTTTCAGTTTTTATCACCCTTTCAGAAGCTTCAAGCACTTTCTTCTCTGTTATCCTATTATTCTCAACAGTTGACCTTGCATCTATTTCAGAGAAAATAAAAGCTGTCTCTCTCTCTCTGTCTCTGTCTCTCTCGCTCTCACACACACACTCTCTTAGCTTCTTTCTCATGGTAGACTCTACTGGTTACTTAGCCAGTCACCAGCCTCCACCTCTCCCATGCTTATAGAACTCACATTTTCAGGTGTCAGGCAGCCTTGTGTTTGGGGAGGGGTGCCCCTTCTGTAGCCTCAGTAAGTAAATCATACTTAATATATACTGTGGCCATTCAAATTCTTCTCACCAACGGTAGGTTCAGTAATAACAAGTGTCACACTTCTGGCCAAAGATATTAATAGTAATCTGTTAGGAAGCTTCCAGTGATGTTTTCCTCATTCTTCAAAAAAACACAACTCTCATTCACACTAAGCTATTTGCGTTATGGTCACCAAAATCTAACTCACAAAACCATTAACGTCTTTCCACTCCTTATCCAAGTTGACATCTTTGAGGCTTAGACGCTCTCCTCCACTCCCTCTTTGAATACTGCTATTCATCATCTTGTTTTTCTGGTTCTGTAGCTCAGAATCTTTCAAGACAGTCCTTTTCCTCTGTTAACTCTTTATATGTTAATGTTACCAGCATTCCATTCTTTCTTATCATTCCCCTTCTTTTCACTTTACTTGATTTCCTAAGGAGAGCATCTACATTTCCCCAGCTTCAATGGTGACCACATTATTATCCATTCTTTCTTGAGTGCTGGACCCATATTTCCTGCTACTAGACACTTTCATGTGGATTTCATGCAAATAACTCACTCAATCTCTCTAAAATAAATGTATTACCTTGGTCCAAATTGGACCTTCTTATTGACATCTCTAGGATAATCTCACAGCATTCATAAACTGGGAACTCTGGATTTATTTTAGTTTTCTCTCTGTCTCGCAAATCCTCCCTTCTAATCAACCAACGAATTCCATGAATTCTAGCCCTAAATGATTGTTTTCTATCTCTTTCTATTTGTTATTCATGCTGCTCTACTTCAGGTGAGACCTTTATTTTCAACATTAAGAAGTGTGCTCTAAAGCGATAGAATCAGACCATTCAAGACACTGATGATGCTGTTGAGATGCGATCCCACGGGACGTCTAACAGAGTCACGTAGCACTGATACTATCAAGATCGCCTTCATCTCAATCATGCTAAAATCTTGAAGGCCTACCCTTTACTCCAAGAGCCAGAAGTCCTCAGTGTGGTGGAACAGGATCTTTTATTTGACACCCATTTCTTCACACAGTACTCCGAAATGATCACAGTCACAATTTTCACTATTTCATCCCTCAATTAATCAAGATCAGGAAGCATATGTTAACCAGCAGCTGTTTTCTGTGACTAAAGCAATAAAGCACTTTTGTTCATACAACAAAACCCTCCCTTCCTGCTGGTGTACCTTTTCTATATCACAGGCCATAAAATAATCTTTAGCAAAATAAAAATATATTCTCTTGTGTAAACAGACAAGAAAATCATTCAGCACATCTTGCTTTTATATGTCACACACATATGCCAAGAAGTGATTCCCGTTCTGAGTATCGGTGGCATCACCCAGTGATATATTTTGCAAGCCTGGAAGAGTAGCCTATTTTATATAGAATGTTCAGGTAGCATTTAAATTAAAACTCACACAATGAGCAGGAGAAAAGAATTCTAAGTAGATGGACCAAAAAGGGTAAAGACACTGACGTAAGGGTGATCTTGTTCAAAAAACAGGAAGAAGGTCGGAGGCCTAGTTAACACTGCGTATCGTGTCGTTCTTTTTTGTAAAACCCACCGTGTTGTGAGTTGAGGGAAAGGGTGGCTGGAAGATGACTTGGGAGACAAATAGCACCCCAGAGAGATGACCGATGTGTCAAGCCCCACAGATTCTTCAGCCCTGGCTCCCCCCACCCCCACCCCCTCCACCACTCCGGCTCTTGGAGCCCCGTAGGGACTTTTGGATGAAGTAGCCGTGGTTCCAGGCTACTTGCCCCTCACCTGGACTCCTGGAGGCCTGATCTGGGTGGGGCCGCTGTAATACACAGGGTCACTATGAGGGGGGCCAGCTGGCCTGTAAGGTGGAGCTCTGCCTCTCCTTTGGAAGTTCACTGAAGGCTGGGAATAGCGGTGCTCTGGAGGTAGTGCGCACTCCCCTGTCTGTAACGTCCTTAGCTATTATCACAGTGAGCACAGCACTTTAGGGGGTAATCCACTGACACAGTCGAGCTGGGCTCTGAGACATACCATAATGAACTGCAGCAACTGCAGCGCTCCAAATCAAAGGCTCCCAGCCCCCACGAGGGGAGGGGACGGGGAGCACATCCTTTCTGTAAGTAGATTCTTTGCCAGGCAGCCTGCCTACTACCTTAAAAGTAAAATCCTATTATACCTGTGAAACCCCACCGTGAGGGGCAGAGTCAGGCAACCATCACAAAGCAACGTGGGCAAATTCCTGGGATGCCAGGCCACTACGCAGAGCTTTCGGGGCTAACAATTATCGCATCTACTGAGTATCTTGAAAAGCACTCAGAAAGCTCAGGTCGCAGCATCAACCCCCGGCAGGCACTCGTGCTCTCCTGGGCCATCCCCCAGGGCCAATTAGAACAACAAAGCCACGCACCTTGCAGAAAATTCTACCTTTTTAATCCAGCTGAAGAAATACATAGATTGGAAAACGAAAGCAGTTTTTGGTAGACTCAAGCAGAGTTTTTTGGTTTTGTTAAACTGTGGTTTCTGCTAAGTTTAGAAGACAATCCCTATGCAGTGATGAATGGGGAGATTTAGAGCAGGTAGAAAACAAAGTCTGTCGTAGACACACTGGGACCCTGACTATATTAATGAAAATTCTCTTTAGAGACTGTTAAATTATTTACTTGGTTGTGGAACTTGTAACCTTCCTTATCCTCCCAAAAGCATTCCTTCATTAGGATTCCCTGAAAATCAGAGGGGTAACAAGTGAAGAGAATGAGGTCAGAGCTTCTGTCCAGTAACTGACTAGCAGTTGTCCATCCATAAATTGACAAAGTAGAACAGACACGTCCTGATGTGGAGATCCAAGGAATCAGAAGGATTATAATCCTCATTCTCCATCTTCTGTGCCTTCCCTTCGAAACGTTCCGTCGTCCAGATCGCAGTCAGGAGGCAGGCCCTGCAGGACTGAGCTGGAGGGAGCAAGCCTCTGCCTTGAGAACAGGGAAGAAAGAACAGGAAACCTCTCCAGGCAGTGCTCTTCCCTGCAGAACAGGGGCCGTGAGATCACTCTCTCACAGAAACATATTTGTTAGGATTGAAGTCATCTGACCTCAGGGTCAGTGCAGGAAGGATGACAGCAGGAAGGAATTGCCCGTTCCTCTCTTCCTTCACCAGACTCTCCTCTCAAGATTGTTTATTATTATTCTCCTATTTTTTTCCTGCTATCTCGATGTTAAGGCTGGTATGTTAACAACCTGTCAACATGTCACCACTAACGTTCAGGATAAAAAGCAAAGTGTGACCAAGCTCTACCCTTTTCCTAAAATTTCGAAAAGTTCACATAGAAAAAATCAACACTTATGCTTAGATATTTCAGATATAAATCGATTGTTCACTTCACAATGGACGGCTGATCTGTAGATGCTCGTTCCTTCTTCTACAAATGGATTCATCGATCCAGACAGGTTTTCAAAATGTCTAGTGATTCACCATTTTGGGTTAGGTTGACCAGTTATAGCATGGCTTACCTAGATTTTGTGAGAAAGCATCTGAATTGTTTCTCCTGGCGAATGCGGTTATCTTTCTGGACTCACTCCTGACTCCCTCGTCTCTCTGCACTTGCCATATCCCTATGGCACGTTCTCTCTGAACAAGTGTTGCTCCTGGGTAATAGCTGAGACCTTGTTCGTTTTTGAGATGTGTTCCAGGATATTTTGTTATTTAAATTATATCACAGTAGAGTGTTGCTTAGGTACAGTAGTTTGTTTGGGGAGGCATCAAAGAGTTAACTTTGTTTTCCATTCCCAGTTTAACAAAGTTATCAGGACAGACTTCAACCAAGCTTAGATTTTCAAATTGCCCACGTTTTGCATTCATTGCAGGTTGATTACAATATGACAATACCTTTTTTCTAGATGATGTTAAGAAGATAACTTTGGAAAGTTCATATTCCATTCTTATTCTGTTCTTTCATTTGTATTGAAATTGAGTAGCTTTCAAGATGACTAAAATGAGAAAGGTTAATTTTCTTCATGAGCAGTAGACTGAAAAACAGCATTCTTATAAACTATTATCTTGGATACAGACTACCATGAGTTTGAAAAATAATCAGTCTTTACTGCTGAGAAAGCGGGTCATTGTTCTTTTTCTTATTTCAAACGTATCCCACATTGCCCTGGAAGTTCTGTCTCTCCTTAGCACTGTCACCAGAGATATGGTGCCTGCCCTCTGTGAGCTTATGATGGGCTAAAAAAACGGGGGCCCCAAACGATAAAAGGCAAATTCCAAAACTGAGTTAGAATGATTCTGTGAACTCAGTGACACCATTTGGAGATCAGTGACTTAACCAAAGGCAAACTCCAGGTCTCCTAGAGTCCAGTTAATACTGTTAGATATTAAAACAAAATTCAAATGAAAATGAAAGCCTTAATATTTTTAAACATTAAATTACAAGTTTTTTGATAAGTAATTCATAAGGCTAAAAATTAAAATCATACGACAAGCTATAAATAAGAGCTCTATTCCCACTTGTGTCCCTCTCCATTCCTCTCCCTCTGCTTCAGTGCTTTAGATAGTTTCTCGAATATCTTTCCAGTGTTTTCTAATGCAAATGCAAGCAAGTATGAATATTTTAAGTGCACACAAAAATATAGCTGACTCTGGACAATTTTTTGCACTTTGCTTTTTCCACTGATAACATATCCTGGAGATCTTTCAAATCAGGATATAGGGAAATTTTTCATTCTTATAGCTAACAATTATTCCATTGGCTGTTCACCTGCTGTGTGGATGCACTGGTGAATTTCACCAGACTCCAATCCAGTTCTGAATTAGGCTTAAAAAAGTAATCCTAACTCTTGTTAGCTAAGGCATTTACAGCAAAGACACTTCTTTGTAGGCAGACAAACTAAAAGAATGATTGTGAGAATTGATGTTTGAGGCACAGGAAACTTCTCCTTCTAACTGGTCTCACTCAAAGGTCAGCCTAAGGAAGATAATCTAGACATCTCAACAAGGTGACAGACGCTGGGCCCTTGGGCTGTGTTCATAAGAAGACTACATTTTCTCTAATCTGGTTGAATCTTGGTGTGTTTGGTACACATACGCATGGGCACAATGCATGTACTTTTCTGAGACTTTAATTCACACATTAAGGGGAAAGGGTGATGGGCAACTGGTGATGTAGGTAGTGACAGTCCCTACCGAGAATCAAAGATACCGCAGTTCTTTATTTCTCCCCAAAGCAGCTGCATGTTGAAGTTATCAGACCATATCAGGCTTAAGGGACATTAAATGTCAGGAGAGCAGACCCGCTATAGAAAGCTGATGGGAGCTGCGGGAACCTTTAGTATCAAATGTTCTCCTGTATAATAATAGGCAGCGGCATCAATCTCAGAAATGCTGCTACAAATGTCAAAGAAAACCTTCCCCATCTATAGATTAAAATTGCAGATAAAAACAGAGGACCAAATCAAAGCCCTAGTATTCCCTTTTTGAAACCTCCCTGCCAAAAATGCAATTTCTGAGTTATCAAAAAATAGAATCTCTCAAACAGCATTCATAAAGTTTCACATTTTGGTGTTATCACAGAGGCTTATATTGAGAAAATGCTATTTCTTCCTTCCCTTCCCCTTCAAGGTTGAAGCAGCATCCTATCTTTTCTCTCTAACAAACAATGTTGACCTCAGAACCGCAAGCTGGGAGGCAAACAGCACTGTGTTCTGCACAGCCAGAGAGCCATACACCAACGTGCATCCACCATTTCCTAGAAGACCCCCTCCTTGCAAAAGGATCTGGGAAATAAACTTCTGAAAGTGACCTTACGAAGCCCACATCAATGACCCCTGAATAAATTTCCATCCGATGGAGCAAGTTAGACACCATAAATACAATGGAGTGTCAATTGAGAAATCTGGGTTTGAAAATATAAACAACAGAGTTTGGATTTATAAGGCCTCTTTTGGAAGTGACAATTTAGACATTAAGCATTAAGAGTCTGATCTATCAAGAAGTGGGTTAGGTGAAGAGCTTTTTTTATTTTTTTCTGGAAGAGAGTCAATATAACACAAAGATTTTGATCAGCTTTGGGTAAGGTACACGGGTTCACACACACGCACATGCACACACACACACAAACACACACATGCCTAAATAAAGCTATTACTCCAAAGGATACCTGCTGGGATTAATTTAGCAATTTGCCACAGATCCTAGAGCAGGGAATGTCTGGGTAACCATCAGTGACTCTATTCCTTCTCCACACCTACATTTTAAAAACGACCCTAATGCATTTCCCTGACAAATGGTGTTCGGTATAATGTCATTTCCCCGATGTCGCCCTCAAGAACGCCTTGCTCAGATATCCCTTTATGACTTTGGTTACGGAAAGGACTCCCTACGTTTTTTTGATAATCGGCAGGTTTATTGTAGAAATACAGTTACAGGAGTTCTTAAAATTGGCAGAGCATTTCTGTTTAGAGATTTGAATCTGATTTCCCCAAGCTATGCTACTGTTTTCCAAAGCACCTCTGGAAATGCACTTCTTAAGCATTCATGTGACTCAGTTCCCCTCTCTGAACAGTGTCAGGAGGAAAGCTTTTTGAAAGATTTTTGGTATTATCACTGAGATCAGAGTGGTTTCAAATGTTCTTGATTAATCTCTGATAAATGCTCAATAAGTGGTACTACTTGTGAAGTACGCCTTTGCGATAGGCCGTCTCCCGAATTGTCTGCAACTTGGATAATCGCTCTTACAGCTTCTATGGTGGTGGTGCTATTATGACCATTGTTACTTCAGATATCAAATCTTAGGACAGAAAATTTTTTGCCCAAATGAATGTTATTTATTAAAATGAAATTATAAGTAGTTTACATACCATCTTAAATAAGATATTGTATTTAATGTATGTGGTGCTTAGAAATAGATGGTTCTTTTCAAAAATCAGTGGCTTCTAAAGAGTACCTGGCTGGATTTTTTCCTTTTCCTCATGTTCTGTACAATGTCACTTTTTAGTTCAGCTCTTTATATCCAATATCACTTTGGATGAATATCAAGTAGTTCTGTTACTTTAGCTCCTAAACTTCCTTTCCACAGCCCCAAAGAGTTTCAAGTGTGCTGAATTTCCACCAGCTTATAGTTCAGAACAAGAACTTGGGAGAGGTTTGGGCTATAGGTTTCTCTTAATTAGCTATCCTTCTAGTTTCTCCTGTTATAGATAAGGAAAAACAAAAAACAAAAAAACAAATGACAGTGTTAGAGCTTTTTTCCTCAGAGAACAAGCTATTGGTTGTACTCATCCTCCAACCCAGGCAAAGTTTATGGGTGACGGTACATTTCAAAACCCTTTGCTTCCCTCATTCCTTCAATCTTTCTATTTTCTCTCACTGGAATGTAAGCTCCCTGAGGGAAGACATGTTCATGTCAATCGTCAGGAAGGAACAAATTTTCCTTTACCCTTCTAGGTTCTTCTGGCTGGTCTAAGAATTAAATTGACATGAAACAGATTAACAGGAGAAAATCAGATGGTTGTTTAATAATACATACACATCAGAGAGAGCCAGGAAAACTGAGTAACTCTCTGAAATGGCAGAATCCCTCTCTTTAACACCATCCTCAGCTAAAGACAAAAGAGGGTGTTGAGAGTGGGGCGAGGGAGGTCACCAGGAAAAGCAGAGTGAACAAGGGTAAGGTTGTGATGCAGACTTCAGTCCTTGCCTTCCCTACTGAGTTTCTAGAGATTTGGTCATTCTCCTCTTCCTGGAACAGTGAGGAAAACACACTTACAAATGAAGATATCCTTTACAAATGTAAATGTTTCTTACGAAAGAAACTCCTACTTGGCCTTTCAGAGTTTTTCACATGTCTGCTGTTTCTTAGAAAACAACCAGCTTAAAATAATTATTATGCCAAAGAGCTATATTTTGGGGTGGTAAATTCTGTGCCCCTACACAGTCTCTTTTTTCCCCATAAGCAATTAGAGCAATGTCCAGCACATATCGGTATTCAGGAAGTATTAGTTAAATAAATGATTTTTCCCTTCATAATTGTTAGCGAATTTTCTTCACTTAAGCTAGCAGGTTTATAAAACTTCAGTGCCAAATCCTTTATTCATTCATCCCTTCATACATAAATATTTACTGAGAGTCTGATGTGTGTCCCGTGAAGGGGAGCAGAGTTTGCCACCCTAAAATATGCCTTTTTGGCATAACAATTATTTTAAGCCAGTTAGTTTTTGAGAAACAGCAGATACAGGAGAAGTTCTAAAGATCAAGTAGAAGTTACCCTTTTGTAATGGAACATTTATAAGGGAAATCTCCATTTGTAAAGGAATCTCCCTCTGTAAGAGGAAGAGAGGAATGGCCAAATCTCCAGAAACTCTTATCGATGGAGAAGGCAGACACCTAATTCTGCATAATACCATACCCTTGTTTACTGTGCTCTACGTGACACCCTCCAATAACTGGGCCTCCCTCTCCCAATATCTTTCTTTTGTTTTCAGCTGGTGATGGTATTTAAGGTGGTGTCTTGAGCCATTTCAGGGAGTTACTCAGTTTTCCTGGGCCCCTCCCACGTAAACAGGAAGTACACATGTTATTAAACTTCTGTTTGTTTTTCTCCTATCAATCTGTCTTTTTATTACAGGGGGTCTCAGCCAAGAGCCTAGAAGGATAAAGGAAAAGTTATGTTTTTTCTCCCCTACACAGTCATAATGTGAGGGTACAGGCACTGGTAAAGTTAATCCAGTGTTCATGGGATTTCCATTCTGGTAAGCCAGCGGACAGTGAATAAGTAAGCAAACAGACATAAAATTAAAATTGTAGAGTGTGATTAGCATTTTAAGAAAATAAATGGGTACTTTGATAGAGAATAATGGGAGAAACTACTCCTAAGCTTTTAGCAAACCTCCCCTTCCCCCCCTCCCCGGTCTTCTTTCTTTTTGAGCCTGGGATATTAAATGGCATTTCTTGTCTTTTCCTGAATCTTCTAAATAAAAAGAATATTTTCCAAAAATTTTCAGACTAGTTTGTTTGCTACAGCATAGAGTTTGTGAATCACAGAAACATCTAACATAAACATAGAAGAACATTAGCTTGGTCATAAACTCTAGGTTTACTTAAAAGAGAAAAATGACTGATTTTAAAAACAATTATACCTAAACACACAATATACTGATTATCTTATTAGTCATAACAATGGTGTGAATACAAATGAATGAAAGATGACAAATTCAAGAAACTCTTCAAATTGGGATTCTTCCTTTTATTGTTCACCTCTAAGAAAATCTTCTTAATATGCCATACTTCCCCCATTCCTCTACAGTTTGACGTCCATTACCTTGTAGTGTGTAACCTTTTGATACTGGCTTTTTCCTCAAGGCATGATGCCCTTGATATCCATCCAGTTTGCTGCATGTATCAATATTTTGTCCTTTTTAGTGCTGAGTAGTATTCCATGGTATGGATGTACCATAGTTGTTTAACTCTTCACTCACTAAAGGACATTTAGGTTGTTCAAAGTTTGGGGCCATTACAAACAAGTTATTATAAACATTCAATTACAGATTTTTGTATGGACATAATTTTTCACTTCTTTGGGATAAATATTCAAGGGTGTGATTGCTGGGTTATATGGGAAGAGTTTTTTAAAGAATCTGCCAAGCTATTTTCCAGAGTGGCTGTATCATTTCACATCCCCACTGGCAAATGTATGAGCGATCCAGCTTCTCTGCACATCTTGCCAGCATTTGTATGGCACTGACATAATTTTAACTGTTCTAATAGGTATGTAGTGATATCTCATTATGGTTTTCATTTGCATTTCCCTAAAGGCTAACGATACCAAATTTATTTTATGTGCTTATTTGTTATCTTCTTTGACAATATGTATGTTTGTGGTGTTTCCCATTTTCTAATCAGATTGTTTATTTTTACTGTTGAGCTTCATGATTCTTTACATATTATAGAGACCAGTTCTTTGTCAAATATTTCCTCCAAGTTTGTACTTTGTCTTTTTATCTTCTTAACAGTCTTTTATAGAGCAAAAAATTTTAATTTGATGGAGTGCAATTTATTGACTTTCTAATTTACAGTGTCCTAAGATCTTTCCACCTAGTCTTAGGTTCTGCAGACTTTCTTCTGCTATCTTCCAAAAGTTTTATAGTTGTATATTTTATATTTAAATCTATGTTTAGTTTTTAGTTTAATTTTGAAGTAAGTTGCAAAGTTTAGGTCAGGTTTTTTTTGTTGCTGCTATTATTTTTTTTCCTTCAATTGACGTCTAATTGCTTCAATACCATTTGTTGAAAAGATAATTTCTCCTCTACTGAATTGTTTTTGCACCTTTGTAAAAAGTCAGTTGGCCAAACTTTTGTGAGTTTATTTCTGGGTTCTCTATTCTGTTCCTTTGATCTGTGTGTCTATCCCTCCACCAGTTCTACAGTATTTGTTTTTTTAAAGGTTTTTCTTTTTTAATTTTTATTTTTGACAAGTAAAATTACGTATGTTTAAAGTGTACAACTGGATGATTTGATATATGTATAAATTATAAAATTATTACCACAAAGAAGTTAATTATTAATCCCATTCATGAAAATCTCATAGAATCCAAAATAAAATAGTTTGATCATCACTATTCTTATGTTCTGCTGTGAAAAAAAATTATTTTTTCTTAAAAAACATGGAAGTGGCTTTAGTTTTAAAAGCATCTAGCTCTGCTATGGTTGCTGACTTGCTAAAATTCTGCTAATAGTAAATTGCTTAGACAGGCCCCAGATTTACATAAACACTTAAAAATAATCAGAGATCAGAGTCAGCTCAAACATCAGACTCAGGCAGATGTCAATTTCCCTCTTCTTTGCATCAACTGAAAATCAAAAGGGCTAATTTTACTAGTATCAAAAACACTTCCCCTCCTTAATAACCCCATGTGACGGAGGCCAAATCAAATGTGATATTTGCTTTTACATCAAAAACAAAGTGAACTTTTATAAATCAGATTTTATGCAGTCTGTATTGCAAGGAACCAATGAGAGAGATTTATCTCAAAATCCATAAATCGAACACAAACTCACAGAATAAATT
The DNA here is from genome assembly GCF_036321535.1 of Camelus dromedarius. NCBI lineage: Eukaryota > Metazoa > Chordata > Mammalia > Artiodactyla > Camelidae > Camelus > Camelus dromedarius. The sequence continues at coordinate 33,806,540 of NC_087440.1, forward strand.
AAATCAAGTATGAAAGAAAATCAACATCTAGGTTTATGGAATAGTAAATATATAAAAAGGATGAAAAATAATACAGCAAGGCAATCAAAAATTCAAGCAAAAAAGGCAGCAAGGGATAGGTTTTGCAGAAAGAAAAGTGAAACGAAATGAGAAAGAATGGTATTAAAAAATTTCCACTTAGAAATGAGAAAGGAGCATGATGTACCTTGTGATATCAGCACTGGGGTAGAGTTTCTGAGCAGTGATCTTGTTTCCATCTCTTCAGGGACAGGAGCCCTTACTTGTCCTCAGGAAATGAAGCTCGTTGGGAAATTATTTTATAACTACTTATTTCAAAAACATGTTTTGCAAAAGCACTAAAGTTGAAGAAGCTGCAGCTTTTCTAAAAGGGAAGTGACGGTTACTATTGGCTGGCTGCGTATTACTGAAGATTGGAATTGTCGTGCTATCGTTCTGACAGACTCTGCCACAGTGGCTAACTAACCCAACAGAATTGACAAAGAAGTTGTCACCGTACCCTGAGAGCATGTGCCTCTAAGGTAATAAACATCTGGCTCATATGCGTGTGCGGCAGCAGTGCAGAGGACACCGGTGGGATAGAAGACAAAAGAAAAGTGTGGGTTTTAGTTCTGTTATGGTGCCATTTTATTTGGCAAAGAGGGGGAAGGGGAAAAAAAGGAAAGAAGAAGAGAGAACAAGGGTAAAAATGCTCTTTGTCACTGCCTTCCTAGACTCCAATTTTCCACTGCGCTTAGCACCTATGATACTAGGTTGGCACTTCCAAGAGAACACTAGTTCAGCAGTGTTGGTAACAGTTACCATTTGCTGAGCACTTGTCACATTTGGGATGCGTCTAAACATTCCAAAAACATGATCATGTCTAACTCTCAAAACAACCCTACAAGATATGGTTTTTATAGGTGAGGAAAACTAAAGTCTTCAGGGGGCTAAGTAGATTGTCAAAAGACACATAGCTACTAAGTAGCAAAGTTAAATTCAAAAGCCCCTCAGTTTACCACTGTGGTATACTAGCTTAACATTTTAATGTAATTTCTCATAAGAACAAGTCTTTTTTTTTCACTCAGGTAGATTATAAGCTCTCTCAGAACAATGACTGGACATTGCATTCGTTTTGTTTCCTCATTTGTTATAAAGGTAATACTGAAGTGCAGTCGCCAAGATTCTGTCAAGCTCTCCCACTCTGTCTGGATGTCTGCTTCGTAAAACTCACAGCACTTGGAGAGCATCCATTAACGTAATAGATGCTCAATACAGTATTCAAAAATGGTTCCCTTAATTAATAGATAATCCCCCCATTTAAGGTAAAGATGCTATGATATCAACAACCACTGGAGTCTCCGTTTTGTTTGGGTAACTCAAAATGTGTAAAATGAGACGGTGAATTCAGTCGTTCTGCACCTCATTAATGAATGAATCTATAGACTATTTTATGTGATGCCCATTCCAATTCTTTTCAGTTACGGTACTTCTTAGTTTGTCTATATCTAGTTTCCTTCTCACAGTATAACTCTTTCCAATCCCATGTAACATTCCTGTTCCTACCCAACATTTCGCAAAAGGCATTGACTGTCAGTGATGAACATATCTCATTCTATCGTTGTCATTATATTTTGAATCACAAGACACAAGAGATAACATTCCAAAAAGATCCCAAATAACAATTTAAAAAATTCCAACCCATTCTCTGATGTGCCAACATGTTACATTTCAACATGCTCTATCAAATCTTTTCAAAACCACACAAGATTTTTCTGAAAACACTTAGTCATGAGTCAGTGCTTGAAGACACGTATTCGATACTCTGATAATCCAGTAATGAGAATTCCCCCAAACTAAGATGACTTGTTAATCTCATAATCCATCTTTGCTGTGAGAGAAAAATAAGTCTGAAAATTTCTAAAGATTTTTGGACTTTATTCAAAATTCCAGATCACTTATTTACATTGAAAAAAATATGTAGCAAGCTCAAAACTGCACAATTTTCTTTGTGCCGTGGCATAATTCAATGACAGAGGTAAGTGGATAGTTACAGAGCTAAAGAAAGATTCTGGGCAGCGATGGGGCAGAGGGAGGCAGGTAGTGATCGTGACACTCTTGAAACAGGTAAAGATTTAGAATCATAAATAAATGAATAAATATTTCCCACAGATAAGCAACTGTAACCATTTGGATTAACATTTTAGAGTATTCACTATTGTAAAGAAACAGGCTAGGTGCAGGCATCCAGCTAAGTATGGGTCCTGAAAATTCATAGAAATTAGGCTAAGAAATCAACCAGTAAACACTGACTCCCAAAAGACTTAAGTCCTTACCTTTGAATTTGTTCAGCCTTTAAAAGAAATAAGCATAGATTTGTTACACATGCTTATTCTTATTTATATGTGTGTGTATCTGCACAGATGCAAATACGAGTGTCTTTTACCTTTTGTAAGATAACATCTACTCCTTAAATTTGGTCGTGGTGACTGAGAGATTTTTAGCAAAGCAAGAAATTTTTCACTAAATATTTAAATCTAGCAGGGGTCGGCAGAGCTGAGACATTACAACAGTCCATGAAGAAGAAGAGTATGATGCAGTGGAACACCTCATCCTTCCATGTCATAAGATGTCACAAATACTGCAGGATTCTGAATCCAGACGGCAAGAAAGCAGAAATCTCAAGTTACAACATGGTTAAAGAAAACAGAGCCTTGTGGGTCTGTGATGTGTTAGGTCTGGAGAAACCAGCAGAGGAGACGAGGGAAGAAGCCAGCAAAGCAGCAGAAACCCATCTGCAGGTAGTAGGAGCCTGCTGCCTGGCCAAGACTAATTTTGCTTTAAGCAGAAATACATCAGTTACCCAAGGAATTAGCTCAGACACAGAGACACATCTCTGTTTTAAAAGTGGAACATAAACCATGGCAGAGAGAAACAAATTTGAACCTAGATCACAAAGTCAGAAGACCTTTGGGGTAAGTGTCTGTTGTGAACTGGTGGATATAATTTGTAATTATACTTAAGCAACGTTGTTTTAACCCACTTATTTATGACAAAGACAAACACAAAGAAGTTATTTCTAGAAGTTGAGCTGTTTTAATATTAGAATGAAGTAATAAGCTGTGTCAGGACGTCATCATCGCTCTGTTATCTCTGATGAGCACACAGAACTCAGCTACTGAGGGGCCCGGCTAGGGGCCTATCAATAAAAACAGGTGAAGAAGCAAATATGGTGAAGGAGTATTTAGGCTATAAACACTCACGAGTTTGTAAGGACGAGAGCTGGGGACTGGACAAAGCTACCCTTTGCTGATCTAGCTCCCAAAGACCTTGGGGCACAGCTTCTGCTGTGCATGGCCCGTCAACAGCGGTGGCACCACGGTCCCCTAGCCAGGTGCGCTAGCAACAGGGACTTTCATTCTGTGCTGGTAGCTGGACATCAGCTCTGGGTTGGCAAAGCCCCTCTATCCTGAGAAATAAAAACTTGTAGAAAAGGTACACCTCAACTATAGCCAGACTTCATTCCTTTCATCTCTCCTTGCCTGGAACAACAGTATAATTCACCACTCATTTGTTTGTAGTATGTTATATCTTTCTTGGATTATTAAGAGACATTATCCCGTATGCCATTGGCTTGTGAAATCCCTGTAGTGAACCCGTGTTAAATAAACTATTGGCAAAGACAGTCTTAGTCTCTGAGCATAATTTGCACCCCCTCCCCCACAAAAACTGTCCTTAGTAATCGACAACTGCAATCACCTCGAAATCTGAAGGCATTTTATATCAGTTCTTGCTTTTACATTGCCAAATTCTGGAACTTTTCTTACACTTGTAACAAAGTTAGGGGCGCCAAAGTAAACGCTTGCCTGAATATAAGAGGCCATCTGGGATTTGGTGAGGGAAAATCCAGAGAGGGATTTGGTGAGGAATCCAGAGAAAGAGACCTCCCCATTAGGGACCACTCCCCAGGTGGCAGCAGTAGCCGTGGTAACTCAAGGATTTATAACAAACCATGAAGTTCAGGGGTCCAAAGTCAGAGGCTTTAACTTTGTTAACTTGCCACACCCTTTAATCCTGAAACTCTAAAATCTCTTTACAATTACAAGCATCTGTTTGTGGTCACAGGTCTGTCAGTATACATAGGCCGATAGGTTTATGTTTCAAATTTTTTGCAAATCTGAAATATACTATATATGCTCCATCAGTAAATACATATTCATTATCTGAATGTGCTAAAGTCCTTATTTGAACTTCTTCCCCTTTGGGAGATCTCCAGTAATCAATTTTGGCATCTAGACTCACTTCTGCATAGGACCAATGTGCTGGCTCAGGTTTCTTCCATGATACATCTTTGATAATGTGGGAAACTGCTATATTTAAGGACCTAAAGTGTTTTAAGGAAAACTTCTTGGAGTTGGGCCATCCAAACCAGATAGCAAACATTAACACTCAATTGTCTTAAAATCTTTATTAACCTCACATTCCAAAAGACCTCCGATACTTTCACACAAATGAAATGTCCATTGGGATGAGGAAGTCAGGAAATAGTAGGCCAAGGATGCAGTATCTCTGTCAGGATTTTCAACCAGGTCTGGAACTGACTCTTTGTTTTATTTATATTGAGCCATTTTATTTCTTGAGGCCCGAGCTCTGGGGAGCCCACTCCCTATGCCGTTTTCTTAGAAATACGCCTATATTCTGAAAGGAAATCTTCTGGGAAGAGAGCTAAGAAAATAAAAGAGAAAGCAGGAATCAGAAAGCAAGAAAAGGCATAAGAGAATAAAAGAATAAAAACAGAAGCAGATAAACAAAACAGTTGAAGTCTAGAAAAGAAGAAAGCCCAAATAGAGAAAAAAAATCTCTTTGCCAATTCGAAATAAAACTCCCCAGGCTTATTCTACGATTCTAACATAAGTATTACATCTGTGGCAAGGAGCAGAACATTATTAAAATTTTAATATTCTAACACAATTTCTCCCTTCTTCCAGAATATCTAATTCCCATTTCCCTTATTACCTGCATTTGAGAAATACATTAATTTTTTCTAAGTCAATTTACATTTTTATAAAATTATATAAAATAGCTTTCCTTAAATATTTATTGGAAAAAAGTTTCAGAGAAGTGGAGTTTTTTGAGACAGTAAGCTGTTTTTATAATCAATCAAAAATTTCATTTTCAAATGAGTAGATAATCTAAGTTAGACGTATCTATTGGCTGTTATATCAAAATGGTTAAAACTGGTGAGAAGTGCTGGACGAAAGAAAGGATATTTGTTTTTGTCGTTCAGTAGCTGTATGACCCAGGTCCTTCTAATGTTTCAGTTTGATTTTTTCGTAAAATTTGAATAATAATAGTACATTCTCAATTTCAAGTTTAAATGACATAATGATGCATGGTACCTAGCAGGCAATAAATTCACAACAAATGCTAGATGTTAATGTAAATATTATTATTTTTTTATTGTTAGTATTATTGATATGATTAATAAGATGTTTTTCTAGAGAAAAGAGGTGATAAGTAGATAGCTCATTTTGATTCCTTATATTCTACTGACTCTCCACTCCAGAGACCATGATGAGAAGGAAAATACCTTGAAATGGGAATGAGAAAAATCAACTGCCCTTACTGATTCAGTAGTCCCAAATTTAGTCATGTTGTACAGGTAAGATAAAGTGGTTGAAAGTCAGTAAGGCAATTTTTTTCCCCCAAATCAATTAATGTGGCGCTAACATTTGAGTTCTTTGAAAAAATATCTCACAAGACTGACAGACATACAATGATTGATTGCTCCCCAGATTTAAAGGACTCAAACACTTTATCAATGTCAAGATTAAAGGAAAAACAAAATCCTCATTACATTTTTATTAACTTTAAGATATTCTCTAATGGAGATTTTTCACCTGGTAGAGTCTGAACTACTAAGTTGGTCTCCAGATGAATTCCTGCTTCGGTCACATTTGCCCATGAAATTGAGTGTGTTAATTTGGACACTTCTTTTTCCTTAGGGTTGCTGCCTGAACTATTTTCCTTAAAACTCTCCAGAACTTCAAAAGGAAATCTACGGAGATATGAAATAGGAAAGTAAAATGCAGAGAGAGAGGATGACAAAGATAAAATATATTTGAGAATAAAGGCAGAAAAGTTGGATGTGTAAAGCAGAGTGGGGATGACAAGGAAGTGCAAGGCCTAAGGATAAAAAGATATTTGTTCCAGTTTCAATACATATTGCACAAGCTGATAGTAAAATTCCAACCCTATCCGTAGGCAGACACAGCAAAGGATGTGGCAGATTCTAATCAATGGAATTCTAACGTGCATTAAGCTCTATGCTCCAGTTTAGATAATTTCAGAAGTAAGATATGTTTCCAACAAGGTCTGTTTCCCAAATCATTTGCTAAGAGCTTTCCATTTTCGCAACACCGTCTTCTAACAGTTTCTACAATTTCCTGAAAAATAGATAAATAGAGAATTCAGCAGGATGAGAACAACTGCATGAATTCAGTGCTTCTTGATTGATCTACTCCTTCATTTTGCCCCCAAGGCAATTCTTAATATTACAAGGAATAAGAAAGAGAGAGAAAGTAAACAAGAGAGAGATTAAGAAAACTGCGGGTCTCTTAGCGAAATTCTTCCTTCTGATAAAATGAATAGAGGAGAATTTTAACGTCACCAGTTTTTTAAATGCTTCATAATTGCATAGTTCCATGCATAAAAACCATCCAAAATGAGCCAGTATTATCAACAGGTCATAGAGAGAGGATAAATTGTATAGGTGAGGAAAAGGATGTACTTGTTAAGGACAATGTGGCAAATTACTGACGTCTGGGAAGGAGTGCTTGATTCTCAGGATCATGGTTAAGTTCTGCACTACTGCTAGAGAAGTTTTATACGAAGTGGCCTTTATGGACTGAATTGTGTCCCCCTGAAATTCCTATGTTGAATTCCTTACCCCCAGTAACTCAGAATGTAACTGCATTGGAAATAGGGGCTCTGAAGAAATAACCAAGTAAATGAGGTCATTAAGGAAAGCCCTGGCCCAATATGACTGCTGTCCTTACAAAAAGATTAAGACGCGATTAGGACATAAACGTGCACAGAGGGAAGACCACGTGAAGACACCGGCAGAAGACAGCCACCTGCAAGCCAAGGAGAGAGGCTTCAGAAGAGCCCGATGCCTTGATCTTGAGCTTCCAGCCTCCAAAATAGTGAGAAATAAATTTCTTTTGTTTCAGCCACTCAGTTTGCAGTACTTGGTTTTGGCAGCCCAGCAAACTCATACCGTTTGGCAAATGTTAGTGTGTGGTAATTCTTGATTTTTTTTAAGGATCAATGATAGGACACAGGTTATCCAGCCTTTTTTATTTGTTTCATTTCTATTTCATGAACATACTTCTCACAAATTGTGTATAGGAATTAAAAGAAAAATAAGTTTGGCAAGATTTGTTGGAGGGAGAGGATTTAAGAAAAAAATATCTGTCTTTTCTCTCTTTGAACTCCACCCAGGCAGAGTGAAGTACTCCTCTCTTCTCCATGCTCCTGTTATGACACTTAGAGTATAATGTTATAGAGCTTTTCTAGATTATAAACTTTATGCAGAATTCTTTTTTTTTTTTTATCTTTGCGGGTCTATTACTGCCCTCATTGTGCCTGGGACATAATGTTCCTAGTGCCTTGGGCAATGCTTGATACAAAATGAGCACTTAGAAAATAGAATAGGTTCTCAATAAATATTTGGTGAATCAAGGGACCCTACAACATTGGTAACTTTCCTCTTTTTTACTGACAGAGAAACAGAACTTAAGTAATCCCAAGGTTACATTAATTTTGGTGTTTGAAGGGCTCCCCACCCCAAAAATCACACTCCTCTTTTCTGAGTTCTGAGCCATTACTGAAGACAAAGGAGTCTGAAAATAGAGATCAGAATACCACCTTTATTATTAAGACTAAGTTGGAGAACACGATGTATAAGAACCAAGGGCTTCCTAATACAGAACTCTAAAAGTCAAGAGTCTTTCCTGTTAGTTTCAGACAACTGAATTGACTGGAGTTCTCACCATGTAAAATACACAGCATGGAGGGAAAAACAGAATGATCCGTCCCTTGGCAACTGAATCCCATAGAAGGGAAGAAGCAGGAAGTGGCATTTTGACAATCATGAATAAAATAAGCCACTGCACCTCCCCTAGAGAGTAGTATGCAGGACGATAAATAAAAATCAGGAAAGTGGGTCTAACGGAGCACCCTCTGCCAGGAAGGAAATGCTAGGAAAGCCCCTCCTTCCCAACCAGCCCGGTGTGTCCGCCACTCAGACTCAAGTCCTCTGACACCAGGATTTCCCTTACTGTGTTTGTCTCTATATAATGATTCATCAGAACCGGGAATATGAAGAGAGTCGACCTAACCTGAATTTAGGTCTCTAGAACTGATTAGTCTTTAAAACCTTTGCAGCTCTAACATAAAGGCTGTATTATAAAACTCCACATTTGGCACATGGTAGAAACCAAATGAAGAGCACAATGACTATTTAGTAAAAATACCACGAAAAGAAACAACCCTGGAGCATTTCTGACTTGGCACAAACTTGAAAGGGAAGCGACTGGAAAATGAGAGCTGGGAATTAAGGGAGGTGGAGAGGCAGGGGTGGGGAAAGAATTTTTTTCCTAGGAGATTTACAGCTGGATTAGTGCAGCTACTTGCTGTTTTCAGAAATGAGGAACAAGAAAATTTGTTCTGTGGTTTGTCAAATGATCCTTCCAATTAGCCCTGAGTGCAATAGTAAGGAATTATTGCCTACCACCAGTGCTGTGCTGGTACATATTTAACAAATGGTTCTTAGCGTAGGAGGAGCCCTGATTGGTAACATTTGCCGATTCCTGTGGTATGAATACTCCAACCATGGCCCATTTCAAGCTCCTACATGACATCAACCAACTCACAAAATTCCTGAAAATTAAACAATCAGCTCTCATGAGACAGTACAGGCTGGGTCCACTACTGCCAATAAAGACAGATGCCAGGGAGCTAAAAGCTCCATTGGAAAGAGCACAGATCACTACCTGAGGGTCTCAGCAATGCCACAGACCAGGTGAAACAAGACTCTTGGGAGCCCACAGAGTGACCAGGGAAACACACACCTCTCCTGCTTTGCTGGGGAGATGGGTTGAGTTCTGGCACACTTCTGGCAGAACGGGACTAGGCTCCAGCTGGAGGGCACTCTTACGGCTCGCTATCATTTTCTAATTCCACACATTTGAAATAGAAAAAAATTTTTTTTAAAAAAGTAGAAGATATACCAAGAACAGATGTTCAAAATATTTCCAGTATTGTCGAAAATAGCAATACTGACTATAACTGTATACCTGTAACTTACATAACATTGTACAGCAACTATACTTCAAAAAACTCACATTAAAAGAAAGGAAAATAGCAATACTGATCTCAGCTACTATCCTAATTCTACTAATTAGGACTTTAGTTTTCACTCATCAACAACCTCTAGGGTTGCTGGATGTGAAGGAGACTTGGACAGAACTGAGGAACTGCCAAGGTAATTAGTACAAATAATACACTGAGCATTTCCACTGACCACATACTAAGAATGATAAAACTTGTAATTTACATCCAGGGTGAGTAAAATGACTAAATGCAAGCATTTTCCATATATAAAAGGCTTATAGTGCACAGAGGCACAGGACGAAACTTTAATTTTAATAGTTCTTTTTTTGGTTCTAATTAAGTCATTTGTGGATGTCTTTGTGGGTGCACAGTGACTTTCCTCAGGTAGTTAATTAGAGACTGTGTCTAACTGAGCACAATGGAGACCCGGAAAGGTAAATTAAGATTGGGAAAACCTCAGATGACAGAAGAGATTACAAATGCTATTAAAAATTTAGCAGCAGGAGGGGGTAATGGAATGCAAACTTTTTATAGTTCTTAGATTTTTTTCATACTAGATTTACTACTATTATACTGTACTTGGAACTATGCTGAAGAATACAGAAGTTAAATGAGGAGTTTTTGGCCTCCTGTAATTTGATAACATTATGCTATCTTCAGCCTAAGCAGTTGTGGATTGTGTCCTCTCCCCTTCTCTCTCTCTCATGCTTAGAAATTGGTCGATACAGTCCTCTTTACTTCTGGAAACTTTGGGTTTAGTCTCCTTAACATTTGCTCTCTTGGGATTATGGCAGCCTCTGGAATGCCCACTTTGCATCTTTTGCATGTGTGCCTTTTAAATCTGAACACATCAGAGATTCCCTGTGCCATTACAAGGACTTATGTAGGTGCCCCACTGGAGGGGCATTTCAGAGACAGTTGGACTTGCTAGTTTTCAGGTCACAGGTCACACTCAGAAAGCCTGGGCTTTGGACTTAGACTAATGAGTTCAGATCGTAGCTCTGCTCTTGCTGTCTGTAGAAGCTGAATTCCCCCCTTTGTAATCTGATAGTAATAATATGTTATGATGTAATACTCATGACTTTTAAGAAAATATTAAATAATTTTTGTTCAGTTATGTAAGTGTCTAGCTCAGTGCCAAGACTCAACAATTTTGAGTATCCGCCCTTCTGCTGAATTTTTCTAAATCTATTTTCCTAATATCTAGGTTTATTTAACATAGGACTAGGTTAAACATCTGTTATGTTAAATATCTGATATGATAACCCCATATCCTCTAACAATCTATTGCTTGTTTTGGTTAGAGGGAAATCTAAAGCAGCCGCAGTAAAATGAGAAGGAGAAAGATTATCTGAATCACCTGGGGGGATTTTGCAATGACAGCTCTTCTCCCTCCACTGCCACGCCCAGTGGATTTAGTTCTACTGGTTGTTTTCTCAACCCTCTGAAGAAAGAACAAAGTATCACCTAAGCAAGGCAATAATGTATCAAATATTTTTTTGTCGCAGAATGAGGCTTCAACTAACATCTGAGTGTTGATGTCTTTCCACGACTAATAATAAGGTTGAGATTTTATATTAGAACAGAATCATATGGTACCCACTCCCCAAATTCATAAATTTTTTTTTCAACCTCATGATTTTCTCTACTTTTATTTTTATTCAAATATCTCTATTAGGCCTCTCTCTTTTGATTTGTTCTAAGAAATTTTGTATCTTTTCTTTTCTTGTTTATATATTATCTTTCCTGTTTATGAAATCTACCTTTTAAGCAAACTACTTTATTTAAATAGTCATGGGTCATCTGTTCCAACATCAAGATCCAGTAATGCCTACCTTATGAGAATATTTAGCATATTACATTTTAGGCACACTTTGTAAACTACATTGCATATTGACCTTATACTTGCCTGAAGCTATTAGTTCAGCTCTTGAATTCCTTTTTTTTTTTTTTTATTCTACTGTGAAACACATCTCATGATGTAACCATTGCCAGCCACACAGTAATTTTTACAGCGTTACCTACTCATATTTCTCCATTAATGCCTTCCTCTCAAATTCTAGTATGAAGTTATTTTGAACAGAACAAAAAAAAATTTCCAATTCCATTGTTTGGGTACCTTAACTGATGGTCCAGCATATCAAATTCTGAAGCCTTGTGCTCTTCCAAATATTCTTGCTTATTTTCCAAAGTCACAGCCTGAAACTTATAAAAAAGAGAGAGAGAAATTAAAGTGCAGCCTGCCTCCTTTTAACCTTTAGGTTTCTAATGGGATTTCAGATTTGCCAGATGAATAAATGAGAAAAGTTCCCACAGTATCATGTAAAGCAGCCAAACTGGCCGGTAGGCCGTGAGCTTTGTAGGCTATGAGTTTTGTAAATTTCACCAGCCTCTCCAGCAAATCTCAGCTATATGCTCAAGGAATATCCACTCACCTTCTAAGTCATTTCAAAGCTGGAGGCAGCGACCTTTGTGTGCCTCTGCAGGAAAAACATCCGCTGATGTCAGTACCTGCTCTTTACAAGTGCAGGTCCCTGTGAGACTTCCTTATCGGTCTCTGATTCTAAAGAATAGACCCAGTGGCTTAGTGTTTCCCCTCCTTCTCCTCCCTTCTTCCATCCAACAGCCCCCTAACTGAGGCGGGAAGCCCCGTAAAAAGACCGGCAGGACCCCTAGGCAGGGCCGCTGCTCTCCTCCCAGCACCGTCCGGTTCCCCGGCCCAGAGGCTCTATCTCACTTTTTGCCGCTAAGGTGGCTAACCTAGAATTCTATTGGTTCCCTGAGCTCACTTCTGATTGGTTATTTCCTTCACTCCTGATTGGTTATTAGTCTCACTCCTGATTGGTTATTACTCTCACTTCTGATTGGTCCACTTCCCTAACTTCTGATTGGTCTATTTGTAGTACTTTTTTGCATGGAGCTCACTCTTGATTGGGCTATTTCTACAAAGCTTGTTTCTGGTTGGTCAACTTCTGTTATACTTTATTTGCATATGATGTTGCAAAGTGTAAAACTGGCAGCTTATAAAGGCCTGTGTAAACCTACAGACGGGGTCCAGAGCTTGAAGTGTTAACTCGTCTGGGCCTGCTGGCTTAATAAACCTGAGTTCTACCAGTCTCCGAGTGAGAATCACCGGAGCTGTAACACGAAGCTGTAACACATTTTTCCGCAACAAACTGGTCCTGAGTCTTTTCTAGAGGGTGTTGTTTACGTTCAGCCTAGCTTTTTGGATTGTTTATCCCACCCTATCTGGAAATAGTGTTACTTGCACCTATGCACATGTAATTGAAGCACAGAGGATGGTTCCTTTTCCCTTTTACCTGCTTACCTCACAGGCAGATTTGCTCACATTGTTAACATGTTTAATTGTTCCCCACCTCAGGCAGAAATCCTAAGAGCCTCTAGCTCATTGGAAGATTTGCCTCAGTTGTGCATACCCAGCTGTGTATATTAAACTTTTGCACAAAAGAAGAAATAGAAATATATTTCAGTCCCCATCCCCGCTTAAAAAAAAAAAATTACATCTTGTACACTTGTAAAGTATTTGATGGTAGCCAAACACTGGATCAATTCACTGAGGAGAACAGGGAATTTACCTCTAAAGACTGGTCACTTAAAAATAGATAAGATGTTGAGCTATGCAGTTTATCACTGGCACACAGCCTGGAACCTAAAAGAGATAATGTTGTGGACAAGTAACACTTCATTAAAAATTGAAAATATATTACTCGCATCAGTAGTATGTTCCTTTCGGCTGCTTACACTGGGTGTGTAATCTCTATGACAGCGATCCCAATGAAGCGGGCTGAGGTGCATTTTGCAGACCAGGGAAATTACATAAGCTTTTCATGATATTTTCCTGCAAATTATTTATAAGGGAACAATAGCTAGGAGTCTGAAGCAAGGGTTTGAAAAGGGCATTTAAGACTCAGGGTAGCCAGGCCAGCAATCTCACAGACACCTGATTTGCAAATGCTAGTAGTCTGAATTAGGTTTCAAGGGAAGCTTTCTGTTAGTCAATATCCATTGCCAGGGGTGTGATTGTCTCTGTGATTTTCTGGGCTAGTGTTTTGGGATTTATATTTGGCATGATCTACTCTGAAAGAGTGCTGAAAAGAGAGAGACTTTGTACTATGAGCTCAACACCAGAATAAAAACAATAGCAGTGTCTCAGGGCTATTTTCTTAGAGATTTATTGGGCCTTATTAAATTTGGAACCAGTCAAGAAGAATACAACAGCTGTTGTGAATCTCAAACAAAAGCAAAACAGCCTCTTCTTGTTTTCCTCCTATGTAGCATCCCTGTAAGCTGGTAAACTCTCCAGGCAGGATCTGTCTTCCTTATGCTTACCAACTGGAAAGCAGTGTTTACATATACAATGCGATCCAGGAAGAATAATCCAGGAGATTTGTCCTGATTTACTTTTCATTTCAGGACATTTGGGAATAGCTTCTAAAAAAAAAAAAAGCTGAACGATAAAGCCTACAAAAACTGATTTCCACAAAATGAAACACTTTGGAGTTGTTTTCTATGTTTTGTTGTTGTTGTTGTTGTTTTTTGCGCCATCCTCCACGTACCTAAGTCTTCACTAAGGAATTCTAAGAAAAGATTTTAAAATGGAATAAAATGTAATAGTGAAGTATAGAAACAGATACTGGTATTAATTTGAGCTTATGCCTCAGGAAAACTGGAAATGCTAAAGCAAGCTCCCAGTGATCTGTTTTAAAGCTGCGACATGATTTTGAAAGAATAAAACAAAACAACAAACAAACAAAACTTCACCATACAAACTTTTGTTTTGGACATTTTTCTGTATAGGGAGTATCCAGCATGTGACCTCAAGGTCAAATGGAGATCACTTGGGATTGTAGGGGGAAAAAAGTTTCCTTAGTTATATTTAGCATATATCAGCTAATAAGGAGCAATGTTTGTTCAGCAATAAATTTGAGTTTAGTCTAAATATGAGAAAATGAGTTTCCTTGCTACACCAAGCATCTACAATTGATAAAAAGGGTAAGAGGACTTAATAGATAAAGTTTGCCAGAAGAACCTTACCATAAGAATTACAACCCTGAACCTGCAAATGAGGCTCACTGCTTGCTGTGATGGTGGAATTAATTGAGGTGGTGCATTTGGATCTATTCGTTAGCTAGTTAGGAGTATTCAGAGAAGCTGAATTAAAGTCTTACGTTTGAGTTTACCTCAGTGAAACCTTATGGCTGTGTCACTGTATCAGAGTCCAGTGAGAAGTTAGAAGTCATATCTGTTATTTTAATCGTGAGCTTTAATATAAAGAATTTTTAGCCCCGGCATTGGAAAACTCTAGAATCAAAAAGGGCATCGAGGAGATAGTAACAGTAAGAAGCTGCTATAGCCCCTAGGCTGGGGGGAAAAGAGAATGAAGTTAGAATCTTTAAAAGTTAGAAGCTTCGAGGAGAAAGGGCACTGAAGAATGGGGACTCAGCATCTCTGGGGGGCAAGGGAGGAGTCTCTGGCCAGCTGGTGCTGGTGTCTCCAGTACTCGGAGGAGAGACCTTATGCAGCTGGAACCCAGAGTTTGGGGGAGGGGGAGGGGTTGATGCCCTGTTGCTGGTATCTCTGAAGGGATTCAGTGAGGCTGGTTTGGGGGACTGACTATCGGACAAACAGCAAACTGAAATAGCTGCTGCTAGTAGAAAACCATTTGCTGCCAGAGTGAGGAGGCTTTGCTAGGGCAACAATGATGGGAGCAAGAAAAAGAAATCAGGCATAGAAAGTAAACAGGAAGGAGCCTGTTCCTTCCTTGTCCGCCAGCCTCCTGGTCTCTCTCTAATGCCTCCTATAAGCCAAGTGCAGCTGGGAGTCAAAACAGAAATGAAGTTTACAGAGTCCCAACCCCAGCCTCCCAGAGCATCATATGGCTGTGTGGCTGTGACGCTGTGAGACAATAGTTTAATAACTGACACAGTCTCTGAAACTTGACGGAGATTCACTGAACTGCTTCTGCAGATCCGGCACTTCTTGGAAAGCGTTGTCCCTGAGATCGCCAACTTACTGGCTCGCTAGTGGTTCACAAGGTTGTATTTTTTACTGATATGATAGAGTAATTCAACACAATGAATTTGAAACTGCAGGGAGAAATACAAGAAGACCACTGATTTGTTCCAGGAAGTGAGTGCTTTCACACTCAAGTTTGTATGGATAGCACCAATGCCCACTGGAGACTCCATTCACTTCCACTGTTAAACTTCCCTGTAGTCAATGGAACCATGGTTACTGAAGGACAGCAAAGTTATTTACAGAAAATGTGGTCACGAATTTGGGGAAGATTCACAGTCTCTGAGCATGACTCATACTTTAAGTTTTCATGATTGCTTTTGGAGTATGAACCTCTCTGCGTGACTGAATCGTCAAGTATCTGCCATATCATTTCAAGATGATTTTATTCTGCCTGGTAGAGCTGTATCTATCAAGAAGACAGAGTATCCTGCAACTTTGGATGTAAACAGTGTAAGTATAGAAAATTCCAGAACTGTTCTGTAATTTCTGGCTATGTACCTGCCTTTTGGCTCTGTAAAAGTATGTTCTCTTTCTTAAAAATAATGAAACTAAAGCCTATTGTCATCTGGTCCTTATTTGAATAAAAAATAAGACATATCCTGATTTTTATACCCTCAAAATCTTGAGAACAGTTTGCTTTATGATGTGCCAAACAGAATTTCTGTTGAAGTTTTGAAACTTCAATAACTAACCATAGAATGATTTTTATAAATAAACCAAACTGTCTTTGATAAATTTTTATATTATACTAAAACAATCTATGTATTACATATTTGCTATGTATAAACAGCCACAAGATACGTAAGTCCACACAATCTCAAACCTTTGAGGCCAGACATGTTTCATAATTCAGAAGTTTTCTGGTTTTAGAAAAGTAGTGAGGCACATATAATTAAATACTGTTTTCATGTTCACATTAACTGAGATCACTAGGCTATAAAGTCCCATGCCCATGCATACCAAATCAGGAATTATTATCATTTATTACCAGATGAGTTCCAAGAAAATCTTTTGATGTTAGAACATGTAAATTTTGGGAATTATGAATAAAAGCACTGTAGACTTCTATATTATTAACTAATGTCATTAGTAAAATACCTACATGTCTAAAACTTGGTGTATCCAATCATGTAATCTTTAATTATGACATCAAGAAAGCTTCACAAAGGTGGTTTTTTAATAGAACAGACTTTAGCATATTTGTATACAAAAGAAGAGAAGTTAGCTAAGAGTCGAAGATATGAGAGATAAAAGTAATAGATGTCACAGAACATAAAAAATGAAAAGAGGAAGGAGACCCTTCCATTTTTTTCCCCCTTAAACAGCATTTGCTGAGAGACTTCTATATGCTAGCATTGTGCCAGATATGGAAAATGCAAAGTCAAGTAAGAGCAGGCCCTGCCATCCTGGAGCCTTCAGTCTAGCTAAAGAAAAGCAATGAAGTATGAAAAATAGCCCTAGGATGGAAATTAACAGACGTCCAGTGGAACTGAAAGGATGAAATAATTGATTCTTCCAAGGAAGGGAAAGTCAAAGCATTTCATTGATAGATGATGCTTGAAAAATAAGCAATTATTTTTCAGATTGGGGATGGGGGTGCTGAGAGGAAGGAGATTACTTTTAGACAGAGGAAGAGTTTAAGCTGGTGCATGTGGTTCTGAGATGGTGTCATAAGAAATATAATCAATAGCATAGATGGTGTTATCCTAATTAGCATAAATGCAAGCAAATTTTGAGTGCCTACTATGTGCTATGCCTTCAGTGTACAGTATGGTAGCCGTTGGACACTTGTGGCTATGGAGAGCTTGAAATGTGACTAGTGTGATGAAGTAACTGAATTTTTCATTTTATTTAATTTTCTTTTAAAATATATTTATGAGTTCACTTAACCATAATATACCCATTGTATGTTAACCAATAACATATTTCTCATGAAAATAACAATATTTTTCAAACCTTTTAGCTTTGTCCCACTCTGGATCATTTCTATCATTCCAGTTTTCCTATTTTCTACTTACTTGGAAAGCACCTGGTAAGGCTCACACTTGCAACCTTTCCTGAAGATGACTGCATTTGGCCTATTGGATCTGCTACATCCAAGGAAGTCTGATAGGTCTGCCCACTCTTCAGGGGTAGTAGATAGTGTGGTGTGGTTTACAAAAGACTCAAACCAGGATAGATCCTGTGGTTCAAGTTACATTCGAAAGTTCCTGGGGGATCAGGAGGAGATTAGACTTCATCTGAAACTATACCATTGCTTAACTTTTTCACCCTCCCTAACTTGCTTCCCTCACTCCCTTGTAGGTTTCTTCTGCGAACACTCCCTTAATAAGTCACTTGCTCCAAATCTCCATCTTGAGGCTTGCTTCTAGGGAATCCAACCAAAGGGAACATCTTAACTTTGATACGTCTATGGGATATCCAAGTGGAAATGTTAAATAAATGTTAAATAAACAGAAGAGTAATCTGCATACATTAAAAAGTCAAGTAATCATCAAAAGATGACATTTCAATCTATGAGAATTTATGCTACCTAGAGATACAATGTCAAATGAAAACAGGGGATGGAATCCCATCAGAAAGATATTAGATAGAGGAGAAGGAGCTAAGGAAGAAGAATGAGGAGTGACAAAATAGGAAGAGAACTAGAAGACAGGAGAATAAGGAAATTAAAGAGGAGATTTTCAAAGGGAAGGTGTGGTCAATGTGACAAAAGCAGATATGTGGTTAGACAACTCAACAGGAAACAACACAGACAACGACGAATAGAAAAGGTGCCATTGAATTAGGACACATGCAGGTTATTGGCGGCATTTTCAAGGGTAGTTTGGGTGGACTGTTGGTATGGAAATCGTATGATACAGGGAATGAGTGATAAGAGATGTTCAAGAAAATGCAGTTTGTGGGGAAAGTTTTTGGAGAAGTTTGACTATTTTAGGGAGGAGAGAAATGGAGTATATGAGATCGATTCAACTGAAAGAGAGGGATGGAAGGCGAAAAAGAGAGGATAAAATCGAAGTCAAATTTTTTAAAAAGTGAGAAAGCCTACTGTTTAATCCCAAATCCAGACATGGGCTTAGATTTTGGTAATAGCAGAGCCCCACTCCCAGCACCAATGACTGTAACATTTAGAATTTGACCAAGAAAAATGTAGCAAATTTGAGTAATATGGACTTGGGATTTACTATAAGGATTAGACCTTACATAATTGTGGGGGCTTCTGAGAATGATCAGAAAGGGGATGTTTGAGTGATCATAGAAAAATCACTAACCAGTGACCACAAAAGGAAGCTGAAAAAAATCTGAGAAATTCTGCTGCCTTGGCATCTAAGGGGGTGGGCCTGAAGCCACTGTAGGTCAACTGGGGAGACAGTCAGGAAGAAAAGTAGACACAGAGCATGGACAATCTAGACCAGGCTAGAACATCTGAAGACAACCGGAACCCACAAAGACTATATCTATCGCTCACCATATGTAACTCCAGTGATGCAGACGGCCTCCATACAGAGCGGGTGCAGATTTTTAGAGAGCTGCAGAGCTGTGCACAGGCCTGGCTCAGAGAGACTGAAGGGGAAGATTCAACTGCTCCACACTGAGGAGGGAAACAAGCCAGTGTGAGCTGCGACAGCACATGGAGAGCAGGGGCCAGCAAATGTTTTCTTTACAAAACATGTATTAACAGGTACAGAATCTACAAGCCATAAAGCAAAATATTTTAGGCTTTGCAAGTCATCTGGTTTCTATTGTGGTCACCCGGCATTATCATTGGAGCATGAAAATAGCAGAAGACAGTATATAAACAAGTGTGCTGTGTTCCAATACAACTTCTTTATAAAAACAGGCAGTGTGCTGGATCTGGGGCCTGGGCCACGGTGTGTCAACCATACCTTAGTGTATAATGACTACTATTTCACATCCATGTCCTCAATCCTGCACAAATTCATCTCGTGGACAAGCCTAAACTTGAACCATACAAAGAAGGAAATTCTGGGAAATACAGTTCCATATTAGGTATGTTGACACAATATAAAATCACAAAATCATTTTCTCAAATTTTCTGCAGTTATCATGCCTTGCTTCTGTTAAAAACAAAAAAGAAAATACAAAAAACCTTAGAAACACTGTAAAAATATCCCGGTAGTATATAGATAGTAACTACTTGGATCTTTATGGCCCAGAGGGTTTGATAAATATTAAGGAGAGGATATGTGCCTGGCAGAGTTTAGGAAGTTTCATAAAGAATGTCACACGGGTGATGAACTCTTCAAAGGACTGTATGATTTTTGCAGGGTAATTCCCACTGAGATAAACAATTCAAACAGGTATCCTTCATTCAAAGATTTTTCAGAGAATGGTATTTTACCTCATTCTGTCTCATATCATGTGTATGGTTCTGTGTTTTTAAAAAATAATTTCTCAGTAGCACAATCCTTTCTTCTGATGAAATCTTAATCAGAAGTAGAAATAAATAAAGCATAGAGAAGAGTTTCTATGTGAAAGTGTAAAGAAATAAAAGGGATAAAAGTCGAACACCTCCAATTGAAACAGTAGTAGAGAGGAGTGTTAGCATTACAAAGGTGACTATTCACTGCAAGCCTCACCATTTTTCTTTTTTACATAATTTAATTTTAATACATTAAGGTACATCTATAGGTCTTCATAACACTACTCCCAGCCTATGCTGTAGACTGACATCTCTCTTGCCGATGAGGGCAGGCAAGAGAAAACAGGTGAGATGAATATGAAGTATGGATTCAGGGGCAAAGGTGATTTGAGGATTAAAGAAGAAACTTGTCACAGCTTTTCCTAACAATAACGTTATCCATTGTTTTGATAACTTAGGCTACCTTGAGATCCTCGGAGGCCAAAGTAAATATATTCTTAAATCCAAATTTTCATTAATACCCTCCAAAAGCATGGCAATTTTGAAAAGACCTCTGAAAATTAGTATTTCTGGTAATCTCTAGGCACAATGGCTACATTAGCATCACTATTGAAAGGAAAACCATCCTTTTTTTTTAAATTTCAGATTTTGCTACAGAATGCATATTGCTTCTCGAAAAAGCTTCTAAAGATCTGAAAATTCTATTTCTGTATCTTCTAAACACCTAGTAGATCTGCAAAACAATTTGTTTGATTGACAGGAGAACTATTTCAAATGCCAGTGGGTAGCCTCCCAGCATACAAGACTACAACAAGAATGTTTTCCCCCTACTGCTGATGGCTAATCCTGGCACCGCGCCTTCAGCTGCTGCTTCCCATCGTGGGCATCCTTTTAAGCAATGTGCCTGCCACAGCTTGCCTCAGCTGATATGGTGTCAAGATGCAGAGAAAAGAAATGAGTTTAAGAAAGAGACAACTGGACGCTATTAGCATCGTATCCATTAGTGTGCAGGGTGGAATCAGCGGGAAGGGCAAACAGGCCTTTGCCCAGACAGAAAGTCCATTTGTTCACTATGATAATGTACAAGCTTCTCTAGATGAAATATCCTAACACTCTAAACCTCATCTATGTTTAAGTGTAGAGCGCATTTCTCTTTTACTAGCATTTTCTTCCTCTATTGAGCCTTTGATCTTAGGAACAGAAATACTCAGAAATCAAAGACAATGAAATATCTTAACCAAAGGGAGCTTAAATAGCTGTCCATACCCCAAGATGAGACCACAGATGACAACTGAGATCTGTAACTGTGTATATGCACAACTTAGAGAAAAATGCCCTGCTTCACGATTGATTTTTCTCATGGTTGTAGCTGCTGTTTGAAAACCTTAGTGCCGTCCTCTGTGCTTCCCAGGCTTAGAGTCATCTCAAAACCTCTCCTCAAAAAATTAAGTGTAAGATATAATTATTGCCATTCAGAATGGTACTGTAATCCAACCAAGAATATGATTTTAAAAAAGAAAAAAAGAGGCTATGTAAGTTCCTCTTCTTGAAAGGTCAGTTTTCTAAGGCTTTGCAATATTTTCTGCATGAATTATCCATATGATGAGTATAAGATTAAAATTGGGTCGAGTCTAATAGACACAAATTAGATAAGCCTAGCACATGTTCGTAAGAATTGGAATAATATATGCTTCTTCAGGTTTTTAAATGTCTTCAAGAAATGGTTAAATAATTTCAGGGAGGAATATTAACTTTTAAAAGTAATGTATTTAAAGGTTAGAAAATTGGTACTTGTCAGACCAGAACAGGTAGAAAAATCAGAAATATGCACACCGTCCAAAAGCATTGTAATATGTGACTTTGGCATTCTTCCACTGATATATAATTAAGTCACATTAGGCATTTCTTGAAGCCCACTATGTACCCAGCATTGAACTAGATGCTAGAAATAGAAATACAAATGACATTTCTTTCTTGCCTTCAAAGTAGGGTTCAAATTTTTTATGGAGGAGATCAAAGGCATCAAAGTTTGAGTACAATGTTGAAGTTCCTGTTTGATTGGGTTCACCTGGTAAACCCTACTATGGAAAATCCACTTTACTTAATATGCCACTTTTGTACTAAAATGTTAAAAACATGAATGTGATAAGTGATATTCAAATAGTGTGAACCAAGTACTCTGGATATGTTCTAAATGACGTGGGAAGGCTTCGCAAAGGTAGTAACAGCCGAGTAGGGCTTGGCTCAATGAAGAGCATCTCACTCAGTTTAGAAGGAAGGGAGGAAAGGGAAGTTTGAAAAAGCATGATCTGTGGAAATGCGAGAGTCACGTCTGAAGAAAGATAGCCCACTGTGAGCGATGTCTAGGGCTATATAACAGGGGTGGGACGTGGGGGGTTAATTTAAATGATTGCAATCCTAGCATAAAGCAGCTAAATACTCCTTGACCTGATAAGTTTCCCTGATGTCATAAATCTGTCTTCTGAACTTTGTGGTTTTAGAATTGACAATGACACAGCTCTTTGATTTGTTCAGACTTCTTATTTGCTTTCCTGAACTCCTACATGTTTTATTTCCATTTCACAATGAAACAAACCATTAAGAGGAAACTCATAGCTACACATCCTGATTAATGCATCAATAATTCTTTAGCATAGAGTCCAGTGTACATTAAAAAATAGTAAGAATTTGAAGATAAAAGATCATGGAACTTTGTGGTATATGTCTGTTTGGAGGGTTAAAACAAGGCAAATATTAGATGGAAGGTAGTAAGACAACAACAGCAGTGAAAATGTAGAAAAAGACAAATCAGAGTGGCACTTTGAAATAAGAATCACAGTTACTATAAAGAGAAGTAGATGCCTTATCCTCCAAATTTGGGGAGAATAGAATTTAGCCTGCCGTTGGGAAAGCTAAGCAAAGTGAGACAAAGTCATCTATATGAATGTTCTTTGATGCCTTTGCCACCCTCTGTGTTCTGCTGTCTTGACACATGACAATGTGTCTTGTTGGCTGGCTTCTAGTTAGACTGCTACTCTGAGGTCCTGGTGGATATTGGAAAATGAGAAGGGGCGGGGAATGACTCTTTTTCTCTTTCATGTCTTCCTTTCAACAGCACCCTTCAGCACATCCAGCACCCACAGGGCAGCCTCCTCCTTAGCCCTGGTTCCAGTGTATTCTTCCCTCTGGCTCCAGGACTGGCTTCTCAGCACTTCCTCCAGCACTGCCTAGGGAGTCCCTCCCTGGATGCCAAATCCTTGCTGTAGTCCAGGTCACACAGCAGAGGGGTGTTCCTGACTTCTTATAATGCCAACTCTTCTCCTTTGTTACCCTAGACTTAAGGGTATTGGCTGTGTCTTGCATTAGTTCTTGGATTAAGTCGCTTTCCCTTTTTGTTCTCTCAATTCTTCAACATATTTGCAACTAGTCAGCCATCTTGAAACACCTCTGTTTGAAAGATAGAGCATCATTTCTCTTTTACTGACTGTACCCTGAGTTACCTAGTACTTGTTAGCAATTAAGTAAGCCAATGAAACAGTTCACCAAGATTGGATTCTTAGACTGAGTTGCTGAGTTGTGTGAGCTTAAATGCAGAGATGCCATATACCCACAGGAAAATGGGACACTGGTAATGGATAGCATGTGTGGAATCATGATTTCTCAAATTAACAGCTTTGACTTCCTGGGCTGAAGTGCCTACAGAGGGCAATAATTTGGGAGAACAACTGAACTCTGCATTGAATTATTATGGTAGTAATGGTGATTTTTAAGTACTATGGGGTGAGACGTCTGCTTCTGGAGCGTTTGCAGAAGTAAAATCACAAATTCAGGGCTTGAAATTCCCAGCATAAGACATGTTCATAGTATCACTAAATTGTTCATAGCATCACTAAAAGAATTATTTATTTATTTACTTACTTATTTATTTATTCATTTTAGTGCAGGGCAGATGTATCTGAAAATCAGATTAAAAATTGTTATACAGGATGCTATATTACAACATAAGTTGAACTCAGACCCTTGTGAAGTGTGTTATTTGAAAGTAAAGGCATTGATGAGGAAAGAGTAGGAACCCTGAAACTTAAAATGGAAACCTTTGGGTGGATGAGAAAAAATCTGAGATATATGAGCATCGCTGGCCAAGTGGAAGAAATGCCTCCCTTCTTGACTAAAGACATTCATCTTCTCTTGCTTGAAGATCTGTACTAATTTTACCCAAGGCAGCTGCCTTGCAAAAGAATGACTATTCTCCTTAAGATAGCCTCTCCACCCATCGCTGCTTCCATAACCATAACTAGAATTTGTTTACATAGTTCCCAATGACAGAAAGTACAAAATCTGGCCCAGAAAAATATATATTAAACACCAAAGAACATGCAAGAGTTCTCAAATTTATATTGGCACACACCTGGAGAATAATGAAAGTTTAGAAAAAAAGAATATGAATTGGAATTGATTCTACTGGTATTAGGTCAAGGAGAATGGAATATAATATTGCATTGGGTCAAATTCTTTACTCTGGGTACACTTATCCACTGAATTTAATGTGACACTGGAAATTAATGTGTTAGCTTGAGCAGTTAGAGATGACTCTGCTAGTTGGCTTTGTGAGTTGACTAATATAGGTCAATGGTGACCTATATTCAATGACCTACATTCAATATTTAGATGGCAGAACTTTGCAAGCATAATGTAGAGAAAGAAATCCCAAAACATAGGCAGATAGAAATGTTAGAGTGGATTTACTATACTATATGATCTATCCCATTTCCTATCATTTCTCAAGAGATCCCATCAGGCATTCATTTTCTTAAGCATTGAAAACCAACATGATTGAAAAGCTCTGTGGTGTCTGTCCTCTGAAGGCCAGGGATGATAATGGCGAGAGATATCTCATTGACCTGAGTTCCCTAATTTCAATGAGAAACACATGATCTAAAGTGGCAGAGGCCAAATTCCTGAGAAAAGAAAAATATACTTAATGTAACTGGCAGAGGGAAAGAATGGCAATCAGACAGGGGTCCCTGTTCCGATAGCGACATTTTACAGTGAAGAACTATAGTGTCCTTATGAATGAAATAAATGGATTCATTAATGAATCTATATATCTAGAAAAACTCTAGGAATCCAAAATGCCACTGTGGTACCATTAGTTAAAGCAGGAACTTGTGATGTTAGATAATATATAGGATATATAGGATTTTGACCTAGCTTTGCCTCATAATATGCTCAGAATGTCCATGGTTGTTTCCTCAGTTCCAAAATAGATAACTGAAATAGACTATTAGAATTTCCACAGTGGCTCCCATGGAGTAAGACACACCAGCATAAGAAACCAAAAGCAGACCACATTCTTACGGAAATTGCTGAAATTATTGTTATCATGAAAACTTTAAAAGTGCACCAATAATGATACCTACAAACTCCTAATGTTCTCATCTGTACAAAAGGCAGATGGGTGTTACAGTATCACTGTAGATTACGATCAATTTAATTATCACTGATTCCAACTGAGCTGCTGTTCAGTACGTGGGATCGTCAGCTATGGTCGAAGTGTGAAGCAAATCAATTCAGAAATTAATTGTGCTATTTTCCTCTATACCAATTGTAAAGAACCACCAAAGCTATTTTCTTTTAGCAGGAAGGGTCAGCAGTATACCTTCACTGCACATTTTGGATTATGTCAGCTCTCCTGCTCTTTGACATAACCTAGTCTTCAAGGACTTTGATCACCTTGATGCCCCACAGGTATACATAATTTAGCGAACTAAGTGATAATCTTAACTGACTTTTACAATGCGATAGCTGACATACTGCATTCTTTGGAGCAGTTGAAATAGCACTGGTAATCTATTTTTCAAAGGTGTGGTGGAAAGTAAAGCCACAAGAGGTAGTAAATCCATAACTTTCTCTATTTCTTTCCTGAAAATTAATTGTCTACCTCTTTACTGGTTAATTATAAATTATACTTGCCTATAAAATTATTTCCTTTTTTATATCTTCAATTTTTTAAGCACTATCATGGGCTGAGAGATGAGTTAAAGTCTTCTATTACATGTCTATTTATCTTTCTTGTAGGTTTTGTTTTTTGAAGTTGGGCCATTTCGCTCATAGATAGTCAACACTGCTATGTTTTCATTGTAAATGGCTCTTTTTAACATTGCAGACTGTCCTTTGTCTCAGTTAATGCTTTTTGGCCAGAATTCTTCCTTGACTAATAGAAGAGGACTTTAGCTTTCTTTGGTTTGCCTTTACTTGTATAATTTGCCATTCTTTTATTTTCAATCTTTCTGAATTAATTTGTTTTAGTTATTTATCATGTGTAGAGAATATATAGAATATATATATATATGAATATATATTCATATATATATATATGAAATAGTTTGCTTTATTGGAAAATCTTTCTGAAAATATGTGAATTAATTTCATTTATATTTATTGATATGAAAAATATTTCTGATCTTATTTCTATCGCATAGTTTTATATTATGTTTTTCTTTTTACATGTTTTTAAATTAGAGACTTCAAATTGTGGTCTTGTTTCTTCAATCTACATTTTATGTGTAGTTCTTCTGATGGTTATGAAAGTTTGTCTTTTTGTTCTAGTCATTACTTTTATAATTAAACTTTACTATCCCTGCTTAAAGCATTTCTTTTGACAGTAATTATCCCCACTTTGAAAACGTATAAAATAGCATTCCATTTTATATCCTCTTCTCTACTTTCTATTTTTTGTTGATAATGTTAACCTCAGCAATATCTATATTTATACTTTTAAATGCATCTATAATTATATTACTGGTTTTTCAGCTTTAAAGGATTCCTTTGACTCCTAGCTAATAGACTACCTTTTTAATCAATGAACTCATCTCTTTCGATGTTTCCTCCTTCCTTCCAAATTTATTTAGCTGTCTCATTTCTACATATATAGGCATGTAATTTTCACATTCTCCTCTGCCACCATAAACCCCACATTTCTTTGAGTCTTGATTTTATAGTTAACTACATTCAGTACTCGACAAATTATTTTGCCACAATTTCCCCAGCTTATTTCCTGGTTTAAATTAATTTTTCTAGTAGCTTTCTCAAGAAAGGCTCATAGTTTCTTACATGTTTAAAATTATTTATCTGAGGTGTTTATACTTGAAGAACATCTTGATTGAATAACATAAAAAAAAAAAAAAAAGTCCCACGTTCAGTTTCTTCCCTTGAGTATTTTGTAGCTCTTTCCCTCTGTCTGTTGCTGTGGAGACATTCATGGACGGCTTGATATTTTTCCCCCTATAAGTGTCTTATTCTATTTATACCACTGCCCAAAAGATTCTTTCTTTATCTTTAAAATCCAAGAATTTTACTAAGCTTGAGTTTTCTGGGTCACTTTTTTCTTTTTGTGTATATGTTTGTTTTGAGGGGCAGTTGTTTGCTTTCGTGAAATGTGCCCTTATAATATGTAGATACATATTTTTGCTTTGTTTTTTAAAACTCAAGAAAGCCTCTTTGAATTGTATCTGGGATTTATTTTCTATTCCATTGTTTTTATGCTTTTTTTCAGATACTGCAGCTATGCCTTATTTGAATATCTGATGCATGGCTTCTAGAATGCCTTTTTCTCTCTAATTCTTCAAAACTCTGTCTTTAATTCGGCATGATTAAGTTCCCATTTGCTGACCTATTTTTGGAAGATTTTATGGGTGTTTTTGTGTCTATGAATTATATCTGTCCCCTAGTTTCAATGAAGATAGAAATTATGGGTCTTTTTCATTTTAAAAAAAAATTGTTGTTAATTTTGAGTGATTGCCAAGGAGCAAAGGTGTCTTATGCAACCATATTAATACAAGTAAGTATTTAAATTAAAATCAGTAACAAGATAAGACTGCCCTCTATAACCATTGCTATTTAAAGTTTTACTGCAGATCCTGGCACACAGTAAAGAGAGGGGGAAAATGTCACAAAGATTGGAAAGGAAAAGAAATGGTTATTACTCACAAATGTAGGATTTTCTACATTAAAAAAACAAATTCACTTATAAATTATTAAAATCAATAAGAGTTTTAGAGGAAGCCAGATAAAATGTCAATATATTTCATGTCTATACCACAAAAATACTTTGGAATAATTCTTTCAAATACAAAAAGGTAAAAGACCTGTATGGAGAAAACCGTAGAACTCTAAAGATCAACATTAATTTTGAGAGGAGGTAATTAGGTTTTTAATTTTTTTTTAATGGACATATGGGGGATTGAATCCAGGACCTCTTGCATGCTAAGCACATGCTCTTACCACTGAGCATACCCTCCCCCAAAACTCTAAATCTCAACATTAAAGAGTCCTATGTTAAAGAGAGTCACATGATCTTCATGGTTAAGATGACAATACTAGTAAGAGATCAACCCTACCTACACTGAGCTAAATAAAGATTTAATACGATTAGAGTCATAGGGGGAGGGTATAGCTCACCGGTAGAGTACAGTGCTTAGCATGCACGAGGTCATGGGTTCAATCCCCCATACCTCCATTTAAAAAATAATAAGTAAGTAAGTAAATAAATAAATAAATAAATAAATAAATAAATAAATAAACCTAATTACCTTTTCACACAAAACAAAGGGGGGGAAAAAAAACCAAAGTCATTGGCATGGCTGAATTTTATAAGGAGCTTGATAAACAAATAGTAAAATGTATATGGAGATAAAAAGGTCAATTAGAGCCTTGAGGAAGAAGGAAAAAGTGAAGGGTCTTCCCCTATAAATTATAAAGACAATCTGCAGTGTGTAAGAGTACTGTGTGATATTGGTACAGGGATAGATAAATATCCAATAGAAAGTCAAGAAATATGACAGAAGTTCCATTGCACATCAGTGGTTAAGTGAAGGGCTATTCAACAAATTGTGCTCACATAATAATTGTCCATATGAACATGGATAGTCCTAACAACAATTCCAGCTAGATTAACTTACACGAAAGTACAACTCTTTAAAAACCTAGAATAAAACATAAAAGAATATCTGTATGGCCTTAGAATAAAGAATGACTTCCTAAATAATATGCAAAAACTATTAATTATAAAATAAAAGATAATAACCACAACCCCATTAAAATTTTAAAGCCTCCATTCATCAGACAACAGCACTTAAAAAGTAAAACAAGAAAGCCCCAAATCAGGAGAAGATGTATGCAACCCATTTAGTCAATGAGGATTTCTTCCAATAAAACAATACAAAGAACAATCCATGTAACAATATGGAAAAAGCGAATCACAGAAGACTACATGCAGTATGCAAGCATGCTTGGTAAAGCTCTAAAACCAGGAAAAGAAAACAAATTCTATTTAGGATTACATACGTTGGGATACAAACTATTTTTAAAATTTTTTAACAAGACTATTTTTTAAAAGAAAGGGAAAATCAGTTTAAAAACGTGAACAAATATTTGCAGTTATCTCTAAGAAGAGGAGATGGATAGTGGGATCACATAGATAATAAATTTTATAGTATTGATGATTTTTAAGTTCTCTATTGGGATAATACATTCCTACTGCTTATAAGAGTTTACAAAATCTTTTAAAGATTTTTTTGTGTATTTTATATCTTAAATATGTATTACTTATACCCTTCTTAATTTTAACTTTTATTTGAATTATAATGAACACACAGAAAATTCATAAATCGTAAGTGCATGGGTCAGCAAATGATCACAAAGTGATCATGGCCATGTAACCACCCAAGTTAAGAGACAAAACATTACCACACACCAAAAGCCCCCCCCCTTCTCACTACCCTTACCTTTGTCCCTATACAACCAAACTCAAATATTCTTTTGTATGTATGCAATTGTACATATAAAATATCAGAAAGAAATTTTAAGCAAGGAGAGCATGTTTTTGCTGAAGTCAACTATTTCTAGGAAAGTTTTCTTCTTCAACTAGGTAACCAATTTTATATAGCAAAGGAGGAAGGGGACACATACCTTGCCTGCAAAATCAAACTACTGCACCCAGTCAAAGGGGTAGTAAAAGATAGTAGTTGGAGGGCCCTAATATTTCCCAGGAAACTATTATTATAGTTTGGTCTCAAGAATATCGTGAGATTCTAAACCCTTTTCTGCTTGAGAGCTCATCAATGTTTGAACACAACTCTACTATGTGCCTAAATCTTCTCTTTTCTTCTCTAGTTTCTTTAGCGATTCTTTGTGCAAGTTCCATTTTTACAGAACTTTACCATCTGGGTGTTTTCCTCTGGGCATATGGCAATTTGAAAATGCCTGTCTTAAAAACAAAGTGCCAAGAACTGAATTCAATATATCAGCTGTGTTCAGACCATTGTAGAATCCACTGAGATTATTATCTTCTTATCCATATACTATTATTAATGTAGCATAAAATTATATTAACTATGTTTTTGTTTACCAGCCTTATAACTGTACTGGCTATGGTAAACCACCAAGACTATTTTTACATAAATACTCTAACGCTATTTTAACTTTTGCTATTTTGCTCCTGTTTAAATAATTAACTTCTTTTCTTATGTATATGATTGTCCTTGTCTCATTGTATGATTGTCTGTTTTTGATAGTCTATCTTCTAGTGTTTTAGTTTAGGAGATGAATTGACACGGAATCATACATCTGGATAGTGACCACTTTCCAATTTAAAAAATTGCATTCACAAAATTGTTTTCACAAAATCCCCTAATAATGAACAAGGATAATTACTCCCATTCAAAAATTAGAGAAACTAAAAGCCAGGAACATAGGCAACATCCTTCAAATCAGGTTTATTAAGTGGCAGATCCTACACTTGGGCCAACATATTTTGGATCTTTCCACTGTACTACACTGTTTCTCTCACACTAGACTGTTCTGTACTGATTAAGCTTATCTTAAAAAAACAAAAACCTTATTAACTATAAAGACCTATATATTCCAAGAGAATTACAATACCCATTTTGATATCATAAATCACAACACACATATCAAGGAAAATAATTAGATCATCCTGGCTTCAGTTTAGGAAATTGTCAGTTTTCACAACTCTCTCAACCTGTAATGCAACTCACATGCTAGTGTTTCTATCCCTGCAAGAAATAAAGCGTACAGATGCTCAGCAGAACACTTTTCAAAGCAAAACTGCAAAGAACCTCAAAATATATCCAGATAAAACTGGTATAAAAAGAGGATGGAAAGCCAATGAAAATCTAGCCTTCAGAAAAACAAACAAACAAGCAACCTAAAACACACTGGATTAGTTCCAGCTAGCTCTGATACATCACATTGTCTTCAGTAATTGAAAATCAGTCTAAGTACTAAGTACCATAAGCATTAGATGACTGGGTATAAACTGGCGTAAACAGTCATGGACAGCATCCGATTTGTATTCAGAAAGCAACTTCTGGCAGCTGTATGTATATTGAAAGAACAAATGACTGCAGGCAGTTTGGAACTTCTGTCTAAGATCCACTGACCAGGACTCGAACCACGAAAACAGCCTATCCTGAGAGATCATCTACCTTTGCCAAGAGCACTCATATATTGCAATTCTCTATCCAAATTTTCTTCCCTAGTATCATCAGCAAGTTTAGAAGCCAGATTTACAAGTACACAATTTCTTAAGGGTAAACAGAGATAACAGTATATAATGTCTTAACCTGAGCTTCCTCTGGTAAACACAATGGCTAAATATAAAACTAGGTTTCCGGCACAATCAAACCTCATTTCATCAAACAAATCTGACATTTTGCTCCTAGAAAATGGGATAACTTCATTTTTTTTTTTACATTTTTTGATTAATTTGATTAGCTCTCTGATAACCAGAAATTTCAGTTAGTGAAAATCTGCTCATTCTAATGGCTAGAAAGAGAAATAAACAGAGAATGGAAGTCTGGATGTGCCAGATCCGTTCACATTGGCTATTCTACTTGGTATGAAATATCAGTACAGTCCAGATATTAACTTGAGTCCTCCCTGTTCATGCTTTCATGATGCCTAGAGGAAATAAGAGCCAGGATGCAGCCAGGACTCACATGTGCGAGGTCTGAGCAGTTCACGGATGCTGAGCTTTCAGAAAAGGCCGAGGCATTCATTTCCCCACCAGTTGCCAGGGGCCATTGGCAGGTGCTGCTCAACACCAGTAGGACCACCTGCCCCTCTGAGAAATCCCGCTTAATTAAGACATTAGCTCCTAACATACCAAAGAAAGCTTCCTAAATGCATGTGTGTTGAGAGCGAAATGAGGATTTCCTCGCTGAGACAGGTTGAAATCCGCTTTCAGCTCCCTTTTGTGTCCCGCGGGCCCGCACTGCGTAAGGTGTCAGCCCAGCCTGGCTGACTTTGTTAGAGGGAGGCCCAGTAGCAACACTCAGCTGATTGTAAAAGAAAGGGACGCGACTCTGAGTGATTCTAGAATTCTTATAATGCGCATGGTGTTATTATGGCACTCTGCCCAGGGCTCATCAAAGATAAATGAGGTTTGAAGAGTGGATTTTTTTATGTTAAATTTAATAGACATTCCCTTTTCTTTCTTTCTTTCTTCCTTTTTTTTTTTTTTATATTGGCAAGGGAATGGAAAAAAACATAAAAGCAGTTTTCCTATAAATCTATACGAAAATGAATTTCAGAGTCAACTTTTCTGCTTTTATTACTTACGGTGTTTTTATTTTTTTGGAAGCTGAGAGGGAACATAATTCAGTGCTTTTCAAATTGCTTTGGAGGAATATAATAAATCCAATATATATGGAAAAGTTTGTAGGTTTGGTTTTTTTCCCCTAAATATATACAACTCTGAGATCTTTCTCTGATATTAAGATTGTTTCTAAAAATTTTTCTTCAAAGTTTTTTCATACATATTTCACTAGATTTCCTAGACACTTCATAATTTAGAATTCTGAAGTCCAATGTCAGGAGACAAGGTTTAATATTTTGACTATATGAGGCTGTTGCCTTTTCTAAGCTGCTGCTCTTAAAATCCTCACCCAATGAGTAACAATCTCTCATTTTAGTTTCTATGGCTAAGAATTTTGATGGGAAGTAGGAAGGGGGAGAGTGTCCATTAATACTGCAACGTCAGCCTCAGAATGTGCTCCTTGTGTGTGAAATTATATTTTTATGACACTTCTCTGGTTTTGTTTGAATCAGCTCGATTGAAAATCATCTTGAACCCAATTTTTATCCAGTAACTGCCTCTCAATACACATTACTCTTGTAACTGTTAAAGATTTGTTGGTTCAGCTTTTCAGACAAGGCGATTTGAATGCACAAGGGGTTTGCCAGTGTGTTCTTATGACTATGTCAATGTTAAGCAAATCCAAAGTTGCTGAGTTCCATCGTGGTTAACTCTGCATTACAAAACCAATACTTTAAGAGAAAGTTTTGAGGAATGGGAGTAGAGCTCAGTGGTAGAGCGTGTGCTTAGTATGTGTGAGGTCCTGGGTTCAAACCCCAGGATCTCCATTTAAAAAAAAAGAAAGAGAAAGATCAAAGTTCATGTCCCAAAAAAGTATTGAGTGCTAGTAATACAGTGTTAAATCCAAATTAATGGATCAAAGTGACCATGGGTTTGAAAGAAAGTTTCTTTGAGTGGAAGGTAGCCTCAGAACCTAGATAAATTCTTCTCACCAGAGAGTCTTGGTTAAAGATTCAAATTGTACTCCTGACTGTCTGAATACTGGGTTCATCATTTTATAAATGGCTCACCATGTATAAAAATAAACACCAGTTACCAGACACATAAGATTAAGACCTAAAATCACCAGCCCTCCTTTATCTGTTGGACCAAAGAGGATGCTGTCTGTACTGATTAGGAGAACAGTGGGTCAGAGACAGATATTTCCCCAGGTTTTCTTCATTCATTCTTCATTTCTCCATCCTTCATTTTCTCTGAACGGCAATTGCCTTTCAGAGTGGGAGGTGAAAACTACTAGACATGGGTGAGAACATGGTAACATTCCAGGGCTTTATGTCAGGCATCAAATCATTAGCATAGCAAGGGAAACTTTAAATAGATGTTAAAGAATCGAAAAACATTTACCCTCTTGAAAGTCAACCTTTCACAAGTGTGCAGAACAAAGCTGACAGTCATTCAGCGGTGCTAATGGTACTGAAACTATCCCAAATTTAGAAGAGTGATGCATATATTGTTCACAGGATCCTTCCCAATGGACCAGAACAATGTTTCTCAGCCCTAGCTAAACATTAGAACTGCCTAGGGACCCTCTCACTTAATTGATCAGGGTTGAAGAGGGGTATATTCTAAAGCTCTCCAGGTAACCCTCAAGTGCAAAGATGGAGGACCAAACAGATTGGAAATAGTGCAGAAACTTTTTTTTTGAAGTTTACATTGGAAAAATAATGTATGCAGGTTCTCGCCACAGCAGTACACGAAATAGCATTCCTTTTGAAGAAGGAAGTTTTCCAGACTGCACAAAGTAGAAAAAAGAAAAGATTGCATTATTTGAGACCTGGTAAATAATAGGAGAATTTCTCCTTTTCATTTAATTTCCATCACTAGTAGCAACGTTACAAAACTTAATACAGTAAGTTAGATATGCAGAGAAAATATGTTGTCTTGGTGGTCCCTATAGCTTCCTCCAAGACAATAGCCTCTGGTTAGCAGGGGAAAAATGTATTTAATAGAAGTTTAAGCTTAGTCTGATTCAATAATCAAAGTCCTCTCAGTATTGTTTTTCTTAAACAACAAAAAATGCTCAGTTTCATGGATATCCTCCTCATTCCCTTTTTTCCCCAAGATACTAATTGAACATGATATGGTATGTGGCTTGTGTCTTACTGATATGAGACAAGCATAGAGAGGGACTCTGGTGTCATACAAGTCCCCAAGAGAGCATGAAGAGCATCTTCCGGTCTCCAGCAGGATAACCCACTGTCTGTTGTTCACTGGGTACCATACTTGCTTTGATGCTCACCCCTGGCTAGTGAATGCTCTGATGTAGCTTTGGTCAACTCCTTTATACTGACTGCTCTTCTCATCCTTGCTTTCTGCAGGCTCTTGGATGTCTGCCATTCAGTCTATCCTACCTTAAGGCTTCATAATCCATCGCACCCTCTGCTGCAGGCTCAACTCGCCCTGCCACATCTGTCAGAAGCAGCAGTGCTTCCATCTCTTCATTTTCTCCCTGGAAAGTATAATAATTTGATATTTCTAAAATGTCTTGAGTTGGAATAAAATAGAATAGCATTCAAATATACCTGGTACTGGGAGCGCTCTAGTTTCATTACTTTGCTGAAAGCTTCCCTACTCATCACTCACTTTTTCCTGTCTTGCCTTTTTTAAAAAAAAACTGCTATTCTTTCTCTTCTTTCCCTAGAAATTTGATGCAATGAAGGCTGGTTAGCCTTTACCCTGTTGGGTAGGAATAGAGGCAAAAAGGGATTGTATCAGTTCTGTTTTTGTTTTGTTTTCTCTTTCACTGCACTTCCTAGGGCCAAAACATCATGTCAGAACAAGGCCAAAAAAGGTTTACCTGCTTGAGAACCCAGCCTATTGTACAGAGTGACAGCTTCTTGAAGAAAAGGCTACAAATGAGAAATGCAGATGTTACCATGTAATTGACATATTTGGATATTTAAAGTTACCTGTTTAGATATAGGGGAGCTTTGATAGTTATTTTTTCAAATACTATTTTTGGGGGAAGCAGAGTTTGTAAAATTGGACACTAAAATACAATGGTTATTAGAATTTCAAGGTTGTATTTCCTAAAATGCTAAACAGAAGGAAGAAAAAAACAACTATATTCCAGTAGGTGCTTATCTGTGTAATATGAAATTGTATTTTTCTAAAAGTACCATATTAATTCAATCTTTCATAAAACATAACACTTTTGGCAGAAATGTACTCAAAATTTTAGTAAGAGAGGGATGTGTGTGTGTGTGTGTGTGTGTGTGTGTGTGTGTGTGTGTGTCTGCGGTGTTTTGTAAAGAAAGAAAGAATTAATCAGGACTGAAAAGATGGACACTAGACTACAGGATCACTCAGTGAGTCAACATCACGATGCAAATGAGAACTCTATACGTATTTACTTATTTAAAATCACCCCAAGGTACAGAGTCAAGCAGTAAGAATTAATTAGACTATACAAAATAGAACACCAATGACCAAGAACAATTCAATTCAACTGAAGATGAATTTTTAAATATCTCTCACTTCTCATCCTAAAAATGAGTAGTCTATTCAACCAGCACAAGCGGCTAATGTCTTTCATTCCATTTTTTTCTATAGCCCATTTCAGGCGCTGGTCTATGCCTCAGTGTCTCCACATAAAATTAGAAATTCAAAGAAAATACTTTCTCCCTAGTGCCTTCACTGGACCACAGAGTAGAGTTACTGAAAAGAATAGCACAGTGTTTACCTTCGCTCTTCACAAATAAAAATCATTTTCCAACTATGTAAGTTTGTATTGGTATCTATATCTACATCTGTCTCTCCATCTATCTATTTCCTGGCCTGAGTTTGTGACCCTCTCAGAGTAGTTCCTAAATGGCAAGATCCAGTGGGAGGGTGTAGCTCAGTGGTAGAGGACATGTTTAACATGCACGAGGTCCTGGGTTCAACCAGCAGTACCTCCATATAAATAAAAAAAACTAATTACCTCCCCCCTGCAAAAAAAAAAAAAAAAAAAGAGCTTACTTAACTACATGACAAGTTCTAGTCTATTTGTAACTCTATGCTAAAAATATATTTTTAATATACAACTGGCTACAAAAACCTCATAAAGCTACAAAGTGTCTCTGTTTATCACTGATAGTGACTCAAATGAAAAACAAACTGTGCTCACTGTGAGACTCTGTCTTTTGATGTGTCCCACTCCACTTTATCATTCACCAAATACCAATCCTAAGGAAAGGAGACTGAGGGAGGGAAAAAAACACACACACACACACAACTACAAGATGTACTGTTTCCAAATAATTCCGCGGTGTTTCACAAGCATGCTGTTGTTTGCCCGGTTCAATGAAAAAGGCGCAGAACAATGGTATCTATCTGCCACCAAAAAGGAGATTTAGGTTCAACATTGTGACAAGTGATTCAATCATTAAGTCAGGAAAGCAGAGGAGGACCAGAGTGGGAGGTGGGGGCGGCTTCTCTGTCCTAGGAGATTATGTTTTCGCTCAACAGTCATTGAAAGAATGGATCTGGGTGGGTCAGATGTTTCCGCACAGCAGGAGACAGTGTGAATACAAGGCCCTGAGGTCTTTTCAACAACCATTCCCCACTATTTTTATTATCTCATTAATTCTGCCAATTTCCTTAGGAGGCTGGTATGTGGTATTATTAGATCTAGTTTACTGCAGGGATGACCCCAGGAAAGGGGAAGTAAAATTGTGTGTTTGAGGTCGTATGAGTCATCAGCCAGGTCTGGAATAAGCCACCTTTTTGCTTCTCACACTAATTTCAGTGCCTGTGGTCTCCCTGATAACAGAAGTTGCAGGATGATTGTGTTCTAGACCCAAACTTGAAAAAAAATCAAGTTTTCTCCAACTTGATTTTTTTTTCCCCCAAAATACTAATGTATTAGAAATTAGTCACAAATGAGCAAACATCATGCATGGCTCCCTAAACCAATTAACATGTCAGGTCTAATTTACTGTTAGGCAAATAATTTGAAATATTTGCAAAAGAGCAGCATGAGAATTTATTCTCTGCAATTAGGCAGAGATTCCAGTGAATTCTTGACATTCCTTGAGGGAACCCACAACCAAGAAAGAACCACCATTTTTGCTGCCTCTGGTTTGTGTGAGGAGACGACAAGGTGGGGAAGCACCACAGGTTCCAAATCCGACTGCTGGAAGGAAACTTGAACATGGCATCAATTTGATAAGCAAACCCACCAATCAAGGGTTATCTAACCTGGTCATAAAGATCCACAGAGGTAGAAGCAGTTTCAAATTCTTTAAATTTGAGGTTCCAGAATGTGGAACCTAAAGAAATTTCTTCTACTACAGTTAGATCCTGTTTCTTTTAATCCTATGACATGGAATAGTTAAGAAATCAAAAGTATCACCTACAGTTCCTAAAAATATTAACTAAATTAGTTCTAGCATAAATAACCTCAGATTCTTCGCACTTTCTTCATCAAGGGTATTTCCCAAACATTTTGTGATTTTGATGATGGAAAACCTGGAGGACACGTTATAGTCTGTATGACTGTAGAATTCAGTCTTCCCCCTGTTTGTATGGTTTCCTGGGCCTGAACAGGTGGTCACCTAAAGGTCAGATTTAAAGGAAACTGAAAGGATCATTGTATCAAAATACATCTTTATTACCATTTCTTACACTGTCAAAAATGGTCATGCTACTTCTTCTGGGTAAGGCATGAGAGTGTCTTTTTAAAATGAAAATACTGTCTAGAATGAGTTAATAGCTTGGCTATTATCTAGAAATTATTACCTATTACTTAGTAATTATCTGCTTAAAAGAAAATCATGAGTTAGAGGTTTGTTTGTTTGTTTTTAACAAGGTTTAATTACCTCTAGTCACATTTTGGGCTCAAAGTCTGGGACACTAGACAACTATATTTTGATGGGGGTCAGAGAGGATTCAGCACACCCACATGGAAGTTTCCAAGGGGTTGAGTGCCCTTGTGTGTATTATGACTGCAATGAAAGAGAAATAGAAAGATTTTGGAAATAATTTCACTTACTTTATACTTTTGCCTAGAGTGGTTATTATATATACCAAAGTGAAAGAGAGAATTACACATTGTGCGTGGTGAAGAGGGAATTTGTTGTTCTCTGTGGTTTTCTTCATTTTGGTTCCAATGGTTTTAGAATTGCATAGATAAAGGAAAAGGAAGAGATTCTTTCTCCTTTCATTTCTTGTCCTCTAACTCCTTGTCCCTTTTCTCTATCCCTATGACTTTCTCTTTTTTCTCACTTCTAAGTCCACAATACCCCTTGGCAAACACACATACTTCTTATGACTTTACCTTCTCTGGCACACGGTAGTCTAGAAGAGATTTACATTTATCGCCAGAAAAGTAGGACAATACTGTAAGAATACACTTACTTCAAAACTTGAAATCCAAGTCCCCAAATTGAAGGGAAGTGAACACATTTTCAAAAAAATT
Organism: Camelus dromedarius; assembly: GCF_036321535.1. Lineage (NCBI taxonomy): Eukaryota > Metazoa > Chordata > Mammalia > Artiodactyla > Camelidae > Camelus > Camelus dromedarius. The sequence goes on from NC_087440.1 coordinate 33,845,435, forward strand.
CTCAGTACGGTATAAATTGGCATCATTCCCCTTTTAGTTTCAACTTCAACTCCTTGTTGACAGCCCTAAAGAGTTACAGAGAATGAGGTTTTCTAAAACAATTTGGACCATAAGCCCAGCAGTTTCAAAGGTAAAGCAAGGAACATTTCAAGGCAAACGCAGTGAGCTCCCCGTCTCGTCCTCTTCCCAGCAGCTAAGACAATTAGACTCAGGAACTGAAGCCCCCACCACCCACTTGACCCAGTGTCCTATCATCGTGTACTGAGCAGGGCCATTCATTCACTGGCCTTTGTGCTCGCTGGCTGTGAACCGGGAGGGCTGTCAGGTGAACGATTCTCAGTTCTTGATGAGAGTTGACCCTGGACATTTTCATTACCTACTCCAAAGAATAACACAAGAAACAATGATCAGATATACTCAGAAGTAAAAACCAAATACAATGTGAGCTAAATAAAGGTGTACGATCAATGTCAACGTTACTCTGAGTTTGCTGGGCTCACAGTCAGCGCTTGCCATGCTTTCTCCATTGGCTTCTCTGCATTATTTGCACTTAATCAGGCATTAAGCCAGGGGGGTCCACGAGCAGACCCTCACAGAGAATATCTGACCACGGGTGACAGCCATGTAAGGAATGGATAGTGTCACAGCATAACTCAATTAATGGCCAATAAAGGAAAGCACGGGTAGAAAAAAAAATCACATTGCATTGAAGAATAAGCTTCTAAATGGTTGGGGTTTTTTTGTTTGTTTGTTTGTTTCCTTTTTCATCAAGGCTCATCATAAATTCCATCTGCATCAAAAAAAAAAAAAAAAAAAAGAAAGAAAGCCCAGTAACCATCCCCAACTCAGTGGAAGTCTAACAATGAGAAAAAATTCTCAAACCCAGTAGGCCACTCTCGCTCCCCCTGTGTCTCCCCAAGTGTCCAATAAAGGTAGGTTAAGCTCATGACACCCCCTCCTCCCACTTGTTTTGCCCAAAAAGCTTGGGTTCATTTTTCAACTTTCCTTCTCTCAGGCCAGATCCCCTTATCAGGAGATTCCATTGGCCTCAGTGCTAGAATATATCATAATATGGACAGAATATGGATATTTTCTGAAGCTGGGGCCTCCTACTCAACATAATTGATTGCATTTGTCAAAACAGTATTCTGAGAAGGATTGGCTCCATTGGCTTCACCAGATGGTCCAAGAGCGTCGTGGCACAAAACATTAAATATTCTCTGACTTAGAAGAGGATCTGAAGCCAGTTCCTATCTGGGGTCCTACAGAAACGGTATCCAGACAACAATGATCACCACCCAGGCCGTGAAGGAAGGCCTTTTATTTTGTTGGGCTATGAATCTTACATTTTAAATTGAGTAATTTCGTGACTTATTTCATCACTTTCCTAGGAGTTTATCTCTTTGCCATATATTCTCAAAATATTCTTAGAATTATTTCTCATTCTGAAAAGTTTTTTTGGGGGGGTATTATTCATTTCTAATATAATTATGAGCCTAATCTCCAAATACGCCTAAGAATATGGAATGACCTTTGAATCTTACTTAAGAAAAAGGCAAGTGAACCAAGTCCCAAGCAAGGAAAGCTACCCTTAGGTCCCTCCTGCTCATGGCTCTGGAGTTGGAAAGAAAATTAAGGTAATTTTAAGTACCTTCTATTAGGTTTTGATCACCAGATTTATCCTTTTTAGGAGAAGAAAGCTTCTGGGAGGGACATCTGACCACTAACTGTAGACACATAGGATGCTGTTAGCATTCTTTATGGAAATGACCTTCTTACGGTTCTGCAATATCTAAAGAAGCCTGAACTTTTCTTCCAAAATTTTTGTAAGGATATTAAGAACAGGACCTATTTCTGTGTGTGTGTGTGTGTGTGTGTGTGTGTGTGTGTGTGTGTGTGTGTTTCTGTTAAGCTTTTTCCATCCTTGCTTGTTTTTCCACAGAAGCGTCCTTTTCTCATCTCCACCACCTTTAATTCTGATTGTATATTTTTGCAGCTTGCTTCCTACAGTTGTTTAAGTGGTCTGTCAAATCAAGCTTCTCAGTTTAAATTCTATTTTTTAAATGTCTTTTTCCCCACATCTTATTCTTTCCAACGTTTCTTAAGCAGCATTCAGCAGGATTTGTGCTTATATGCGTGTGTTTGTATGTATGAACTATAAGAGACTAAGTTCCCTGGATAACCTAGGAATTAGACAGATTAGATACGACATTTTAGAAAATCATTTCTCACAATTTCTTGGAACCTATATATGAGCAGGAGGTGCTTTTTCTCTTCTTTTTCATCCCGTGATTTCACAGTATAAAAAGTTTCAGTACCATTACTTTGATTTTACGTGCTACAACTTAGCCACACATAGATGTGACATGTATTAAATAGAACAAATTAGATGGAATATTTAAGTAGAGGCGAAGGCCACACCTATGCTGGCCAAAACTTTTCATTCTACCTTTTTGTGTTCAGCTAACACAAAAGAGCTCTCATTTGAAGAAAGATCTTTGTTGTCCTTTCTTTGGCTGAAGATGAAGACATTTTAAAAAATTTGACAAAAATTAGCTCAGCAAATAGAACTGCAGAGAAGCAAAAAACTGTCTTTTGATAGTAAACTCCAGAGCCAGTCAAATGTCAACTGATCCAAATGGCTGAAAATAAAATGTCAGAATTAGTAGCCCTTGCCGAAAACATGGCACTTGAAATAGCTGTCAAGAACAGGACTCTTAGGGGTGACTGTGGCTACTCTGTGGGTACTGCACTCCAGAAATCAGACAAGTGTACGTGCAGTTTTCTTTCCACAAAGGAGAGACATTCAAAACCACACGTGTCTGGGCCCCTCGACTTCTTCCTCCCAGGGACAGACTATATTCAGGGCTTGTCAAGCTTGTACAAGCTCCTTGCCATCAGGTTTGTGTGCTGCAGGGTCTGAACACCCAGGCAGCAACACCACACACACACACACCCCCCATATATATAACTCCCCCAACACACACAGCTAGCACGTGCTCTTGTTACTAAATGCAACTTGCTAACTTGTTCACTATTTCTTTCACTTTTCTCCTAGGACAGTTATTGTCTTTGTCTCTTGAGTAGTTCAAGTTCAGCCCAGCTTTGCTGGACCCCAAACCCATTCATTAATTCCAAGTTGAACAGCTCTCACTGCAGGTCCCCAGACTCAACTGTGGGCTTCTGTTTCTCCACCCTTGATTCCCTCCATCGCCCCAAAACCAATTTTAATTGAATTTCTCTGCTCTAATTTTGTCTTCGTAATACCTCAAAACCCTCTGTTACAAATCTGGCGGAATAATCTAGTTTCTCCTAGGATGATCCTTTGTTCTCCTTATTTCTACTTTAAAAAAAACTCATGCTAAAATCAATTTGTTCTGAAAAGGATATTAATCTCTTCCTTCTAGAGGCAGACACATATTCACTTCTGCTATCTCTTATTCTGGGCTTTAAATTTTTTATAAAAAAGGCCAAATACAGATTTTTCAGCTTCATTGTCTTTAAAGCCCAATTAGATTGCTATTATTTTTCTCATATCTAAAGAGTCTTACATCAAATCCGCCTAGGTTTAGAGACGGCGCATTCACCGGGCTGTGCTACAGGTGTCCTTAGAAGTTGAAAAAAGCACTTCCGATTTTTAAAAACTAGTCATACCCTAAATACTTTTAAAGAGCAGTGCACTTTAAAGAATCTCATCAAAATCTCTATATAATTTGAATTTCACCACATAATTTATCTTCCTTGTGAATGCTATATTTGATTATTATAAGGCAAGGCCCACCTGTACTTAATCTGTAGTACTTTGTGGCACTAAAGATAAAGATGTCCCTTTCTACATCAGCCCGCTCTGCTCACTTTGTAAGCCAGGGATTCTCAAATGTTTTGGTCTCAAGATCCCTTAACGTTCTTAAAAATTATGGAGGATCCTAAGGACCTTTGTTTTTATGTTGGTTTTATCTATCAGCATTTATTGTATTAGGAATCAAGACTCAGAAAATTTAAAACATTGATTTGTTAAGAGTTTAAAACAGCAATGTTATTTCTATATGTGTGTACATTTAATATGTTAACACAAAGCACATATTTTAATGAAACATCACTTTATTTTCCAAAAGAAAAAACTTAGTGAGAATATGGGTATTGTTTTACATTTTTGCAGATTTCTTCCTCTGTTAATAAAAGACAGTTGGAATCTCGAAGCTGCTTCTGCATTCAGTCTGTCGTGATATCACACTTACATTGCTTCTGGAAAATTCTACTGCACACTTGTGAGAGAATAGGAGTAGAAAAGACAAGTAACTTTACAAAAAGCATAGTTTTGACATCAAGGACCTCCTGAGAGGGTCTTGGGGCTCTCCCAAGAGGCCGCAGACCACACTTTGAGAACTGCTGTTTGTTCTTGTTCTAGTGAGAAGGAAAGACTACACGGAGTGAGGAAAGCAGTGAGGACAGTGCAGGCAGAACCGCTGACTGCAGCCCGCTGGGGAGGACGAGGTGCTGGGAGGGAGGCAGCGACTACCTGGCAGAGCCATACTGAGATGCCTTCCTCGGAATCAGTTACAAACAGGGTTGGAGGGCTTAGCTGTTATAAGGGAGGTGGGGTACGGGATGGTGGAGTGCTCCAGGAAACGTAAGTCTCTCCTTTCTTCTTTCTCTGCATTTCTGTGGGGAATGATCACCACCTTCTGCTGGCAGAGCAAGGCTGTCTGAAAGAGCTCCTTTGGGCCAGATCACAGCATATATTCTGAAGGGTTTGATCTTACTCGTCTCTCAGCTCTAAGCCTCCCTGTGCCCCTTTGTTCCAGACCATATTGGGAGAAATACTTGTTTTGCATAGCAAACACAAAAATCAAAATGATAACAAAAAACAAGCAAAGAAGCAAAACACTGACATAAAAGGCCCTTTTCTAACCTTGTTTGTGGAGGAGAAAACCCAAAGGTATCATCAGGTTTTGTTAATTTCCGTCCGACAAATTTCAACTTGACATCACAACTTGTTATTGCCTTACTGCTCCAGTCGCTGCTTCCTTTTTTGCTATGGAAACAGAAAACACCTAAATAAACCTACCCAAAATGGAAATCAGATGTTTTTCTGGGTAGAGGTGCCATGGCCTTTCTCTCACACTTTGATCCCTCTGTTCATAGGTTCCGTTTTCAGGGAGGGCAACGCCAGTGGGGAGGGGGCGACTTTCCAAATTTGGAGCTGAGGGGAGGGCCCTTTGTTATGTCTGCCTGCTTCATGTCAGTGGGTACAGGGCTCTCTCCACAGCTGCTCAAAAGTCATGGGAAATATAGTATCCTACAAAGTCCACTAGCTGGTCCCGTCTATTTTAAATAATAATGGTATATATGTATTTAAAAATGAGTTTCTCCACTGAAATAATGATTACACAAAGAATTCTCTTCCTGCAGTCTTCAGAGAGTGAGGAGCAGTAATTAATTAAGAATGTTTTGTAATTATTAAAGTTGTGTGTGTGTGTGAAACAGAAAGAAAAGAGAGACAGAGACACAGAGAGAGAAAGAAAAAAGGATGATTTTGTTGCCAAGATTAAGAAGCGATGCCAGAAAAGATGGACTGGACTAACTTACCAAGGCTGTAACGTGGTTTGGGCTAAGAGAAGCCAATCTTTTGTTGAAAAGCCTAATGTAATAAATTGCATTTGGAGGGCCTTAGATTTCTGTACAAACTTTTCAACCAGATCTAATTGAAAGGGCTACTCACACAGCCAGGGGCATTCTGAGAAGCAGAGCAGTGGATTAACACCATTTTTAAAAGTCAGGAAGTCTTTTCTCCTCCTGAAGGAGAGTTTTCCAGGCATTAACTTCAACTGCCAAACATTATAAAGAAAGTCTCCCTCCTTCACTCTCTCTCCCTTGACCTGTTGGTCACCCATCTCCCTCCATTCTCCCTCCTCCTTCTGCCTCCGTTCTCTGCCGATCCTCCACCTACCCCACCATGAGTGAGAGCCCTGCTGGAAGCAAGGGTTCTGTAGTAAATGACCTATCAATCAGCCCTTGCCTAGATATTTTTGATGAAGGAAATGGGGTTTTAAGAACTAAGCTGGTTTCCAGTTGAATAACAAAATGTTCAAATATGTGTCTGAAGCTTTGGTTAAACTAGATAGTTAGAAGTACAGATCCCATCTATCACAGCAAAAAAAAAACTCAGTCTTTTTTCCTAACCTGTGAACTTTTCTTAGATAACAACACTCAATTTGACTATTTATCTGCCTAATCTGAATCATTGGCAGTGTAGACATAACCACATTCAAAAGGACCACTTTAGGGAGAGAGATTTAAGTGGGGGATAGCAAACTTTAAACTCTCTTGTGGGGTGGGGGAAGGTATAGCTCAGTGGTAGAGTGCGTGCCTAGAATGCACAAGGTCCTGGGTTCAATCCCCGGTAGCTCTGCTAAAAAAGAGAAAAACCTAATTACCTCCCCCCAAAATAAAAATAAAAACTATCAATTTTTTTAATTTAATTAATTAATTAATAGATAAACTCTCTTGTGTTTGTCCCTCATTCCCATCCACCACTACCTCCTCTCCAAATACTGGAGCAGCAACAAGTGTCTTATGAGAATAAGAACCAGGATAAGCCACCAGCAGCTTCAAGTTAGCAAAACAAAGTTTGAAAATGGGACGTAACACATAAAAGGGAGAGCTTGTCTCCCCGCACACTGTATTTTCTCTTCACAACATCTGCATTGTGAGAAGGTTTGCAAAATAGAAACCTGAATATTTTGATTAATCACACAAAATATAAGAGATGGCAGAGATTGCCAGAGGAAAACTGAATATATGAAACCTTCAAAATGTGTGGCAAAACCCCCAAATATTGAGGTATCCTCAATATTCTCAGCACGTCTAGATTTCGAATGAACATTTTATTTTCTTGTCAGTGATTTAGAATTTCCACCGCTCCTGTTGAGCAATGAGGGAAAATCATGCCAACTGGGAGAAAGCTTTATTTTAAGGTTGAAGGCATGAAATAAGCACTAAGAAGACAATTGTACACCTGTTTTCAAAAGTAAAAAGGCATCTCAAAACTGCTTTGCTTTTGAATATTTGGCCAAGGAGTGTATTTCAAAGACCCAATAGCCCATAACATTATTCCCAGGGCTCTGTGCTCTCTGCCTAATTGGGCTTCTACCCATTTGCATAAGTATGATACTTCATGATTAATGCATAAGACCCAGCATGGAGCCCAGTATCAATTCGTCCATGGAGGCTTTTCCCCCGACCAAAAACAATCATTGTGCCTAAGATGCAATCCATCACACTTGTAGGTATGATTGCATTGTAGAATATCGGACTACTTAAGTGTCATGATCAAACCTTTACAGAATTGTCAACCTCCTCTGTGTAAAGAAAGGAGTTTGAAGATGCCCACCACACTGCTGCCTTGGGACCACCACTGATGCCTGAAAAGGTTTGTTTGCAAAATGAAGTGTCAAGACCACAGAGTCTTCTCCTACTTGGCCCAGACACTGAATATAAAGGGGAGAACATTAAAATAACCACTTTATGATTACTTTGGGGTTGCAAAATAAATGCTAGCTTTCCTCTTGCTCTTTCAAACATTAAGCACCAGCAGTGAAGACTTCTAGAATGAGAAGCCCTCAAAGGTGAGGGGAGGCAGCAGTGCTAGAAGGCATTGAACTTTGAGAATGAAATCAATTCTAGATAGACCTCCGCACGGTGAAGGAACGCAAGCGTCAGTGTGAGTCCTGGTGCTCCGGACGGCGGTGCCTGTACATTCTCTGCTGGCTGGGTTGCTTAATTAGGCAGGAATCTGTTCCCCTTAAGGGCACGTGGGAAGTCGGAGTTCACCAACAGATCTCAATGTGTCGTGGGAATAAATACAAAAGAACCTTTGAGAAAACTCTTTCTAAAACGATCCGAGATAACTTCTTTAATTATTAAAAATTAATATATGTGATGGGGGGAAGAAATAAACCATTTGGAATTCTACGAAATTAAGAGAAATGGTCTGACATCCCCCTCCTTTCCTATGTATCTTCCCAGGGGTGACCTCTTGAAAGAGATGTGTATTCCTCCCGAGGTTTTGTATTGTATAATATAAAATACATGTACGTGAGGGTGTCTGTTTGCGTGTTGGGGTGCGTGTGTATCTTTATAAGCTGGCAGGAAACTCTGCTATGCATGCTTTCTAAGATATGCTTTTCTGCTTCACGAACTTTTCCCACAAAGTACAAAGTACTTACCTCATTCTCTTTAATAATTTCATGGCATCATGTGTGTGCATTACCAACACACAAAGATTCTCCCAAGTTTTGGTTTTAATCATTATGAGCAATGCCAAATTTGGGCTGGGGGGGGGGGGTATTAGGTTTATTTATTTATTTATTTTAACGGAGGTACTGGGGATTGAACCTAGGACCTCATGCATGCTAGGCATGCATTCTACCTCACCCCAGCAGTGCCACATGTTAGATTGCTGGTACCTTACAGGCAAAGACTATCTTGTTCACTACTATTAATACTGTCGTATTTAACACAGAGACTAGCTCATAGTAAGTGTCCAATAAGTATGTGTTAAGTGTGCAAATTAAATCTGCAGGGAAAATCCCCAGAAAAATCCCCAGTCTTTCTTTATTCAATATATGAATTTTTAAATTGTATAGAAATTGCCTATTTACCTCCAAAAAGATTGTGCTGTTTTATACTTACCCAAAGTGTATCAGTCACTGTGTTCTCTTTTGCCGACAATGGGATTATAGACTTCTTTAATTTTTCATAATGTGATTAAAGAGAAAGTGTGTTTCGTTATTGTAAATTGCATTTCATTAGTTTTAAAGAATGTTGGAAATATTCCTAAGGTTATTAGCCATTTGTATTTCTTTCCCTTTAACTATTTGTTCATATCCATTAACCATTTTTCTATTGGATTGTTTGTTAATCTTTTATACATACATTTTGATGTGCTTTTCTGCATATTGAGGAATTCAGTCCTTTTGCTTGATATCTATGTTACAAATATTTTTTGCTCAGTGAAGAAAAATTGTCTTTTGTCTCTATCTATCTATCTATCCATCCATCTATCTATCTTGCCTAATAGAAAAACTTTAATATTTATGTTTAAAATATATCAGTTATTTTTCTTTATGGCTTCTGGGTTTATTCTTAGAAAACTTTCTTCACTCAGAGAATAACAACTAATTCACTCATGTGCACGTCTTATGTTCATAACTTTTATTTGAACTTTTTTTTTTTTTTACTAATTCATGATTTATTTTGATATAATGAGAGAGGGAGGGATCTGGATTTATTGAAACTTGTGTCATATAAGTAATAAATTATCCTCTTACTGTTTATAAAGTGTACATTTCCAAAGATTTGAAATGTCAACTGCATCATAAATATCAAATTTTCATAGGGACTTGAGTCTACTTTGGACCCCCTGCTCTGTTTCATTGTGAGCAGATCTGTTCCTACATCAGTGCCATACTGTTTTAATTACTGTAACATTCATGGTACATTTTATTTTTGGACACAGTTAGACTGCCCACATTACTTTTCTTTTTTCTCTGACTATTCTCTCAAATTTGTATTTTAGACATTTTTGTCAGATTCAAAAAAAGAGAAAAGCAAAACAGAACACTTTGATATTTCGATGGGAATATATGGTTTTAGAAGATTAATTTGCAAAGAACTAATAAAAACAAAATACATCTTTTCAGATCTTGTGGTTTTTTAATGCTCTTCATCAGTGATCATGCAGGTTTGCACTTTTTCAAAAGCATTTTTCCAGTTTTGTTTTTCTCTTTGCTTTTGTGACTAAGATATTTTCTTTCATATCAGTTGTTTTTAAAATAAAAGCTAATTATTTTATAAATTAGTTTTGTAACCAGTCATTTTATTAAATATTCATATTGTTTCCAGTAGTTCTCAGCTGATTATCTGGGGCTATGCTAGTATATTACCATAAAAAACAAATTTGTCTCAATCTTTGGAAAATTTACACCTGTTATTTCATTCCCTTTCCCTCCTTTGACATATTAATATGAGAAATGATTTTGAGATGAGCCCGAGTTAGTCATGATTTATTACGTATAAAATTATTCATTAAATTATGTTTTACTTTAATATTTTATTTAACGTTTTATTTAGAAGTTTCACATTGACATTCATTAACAAAACTAGTTTGTCACTTTCTTTTAATGCTGTGTTCAGCAAATTATGTGATCAATTTGAATGGGCTTTATAAAAATAACTTGAAAGCTTACCTTCTGTATCTGTCGGGTTCCAAAAAGAAACACAGAAACTACTCAAGGTATTTCAAGCAGAAATGGGGTCTCAAAATGTGTGGAAGAGCTGGAAGAGCAAGGGAGAAATTCTTTTTGTCCCAAGATCAGGATCTACAGGAACCAGCTGTGGCCTCTGAAGGAGAAATGTCCCTGCATTTGCTGCAGCCCCCAGTGCTTCTGGACCCCGTCACTGCCATTCACCAGCCTGCCTGTACCAGCCCTGGCCCTGCCCCCACTACCAGAAACAGACTTGGCTCTTCCATTCCCCTCCCTTCTTCATCTTGCATGCATGCCTTTAGCTGGCAGAACTAACCAGAACCCTACTAGAAAAGCCCTGCTTCCAGACCCTTGAAATGCCGAGAACACAGATGGTCAGATAAGAGGGGCTGGAGACCAGTAAATAACTCCTGGCAAACCTTTTTCTCAATTTGTAGGATCATGTAGGTAACACTGAGATTGTCTATTTCTTGAAGGTTTGAAAAAAGTCAACTGTGAAACCGTTTGGACTGGTTCTTTTGCGGGAAATATGATCTTCTTCACTCCTTGCCATGGATAGATTTTTCTTTTCTGTTTCTTCTCATGTAAAATTTAGTCAATTATATTTTCTTACAAAGCCATCCATTTCAGTAGATTTTCACACTTACTTGCTTAGATTTGCGCTTTATAATTTATTTATGTTCTTCTGCATCAGTGATTCCTTCCCCTTTCTCATTTTATTATAGGAGGCCGATTAAACCCCGTCTCCTTCCACACCTCCTCCACTCCAAGATGCCCATGGCGTAACGCCCAGAATTTGTGAATATGTTCTGTTATATGGCAGAAGAGACTTTGCAGATATTGTTAAGACTGCAGACCTTGAGAAGAGATTTCTCTGGATTATCTTAGTGGACACAATCAAAGCACATAAACCCTTGAAAGCAGAGGACTTTCTCTGACTGGAGTCAGAAAGCATGGCAGACGGAACATGAGCGAGATTAGGAGTACCAGAAAGATTTGACACACTCTTGGTGGTTTGAAGATGGAGGGGCAAGTTCACAAGGAATGCGGAACGCTTTACGGAGAGCCTTAAGCCTGAGAGGCTCCCCACCGACAGCAAGCAAGAAAACAGTGGCCTTAACCCTGCAACCACAAGGAACTTAATTCCGCCAATACTAAAACGGGCTTGGAAACAGATTCTTCCCCAGAGTCCCAGTTGAGAGGCCAGGTTGTCTGACACCTTGATTTCATTCTTGTGAGTCCTGGAGCAGAGGAACCAGATGACCAGCTGAGCCCTCCTGGACTTCCGACCTACCCAATTGTAAGAGCATAAATTTGTATTGTTTTAAGCCACTTTGTGGGAATTTGCTAGAGCAGCAACAAAAAGCATACATTTTTAATGGCACATATTACTTGTGTTTCTTCTACTTTGGTTCTTGATTACATTAGACAGCTTTGCCTTACTTTTTTCCCAAAGATCCAAGTCTTATATTTACTCATTGATTCTGTCACTATTTTTCCTTGCTCAATAACATCTAAGAAACTATCTCAGACTTTGCATGTCATACAAATAGAAACATATCCTATACATTCTTCTCTGACTTGCTTTGTTTTCCTCAATATTATGTTTCTGAGATTTATCCTTGTTCCGGCTGTAGATTCAGTCTATTCCTTTACACAAGCTTGTGGCGTTCAGTGGAATGCCAAAGAATTCATTCATTCTGTTCCTGATTGGTATTTGGGTTATTTCCAGTGTTTGTTATCTGTTTGTTTTTGCTTTTACAAAATGTGCTGCTACAAACATTATTATGCTCCAAAGATGCTACATGCATCATTTTTTCTGGGGCATATCAAGATAGTGGAGTAGCTGGGATTATTTACAAGATAGTGCAAACTGTTTTCCAACATGGCACTACTGGTTTATATTCCCACCAACAATGTCTAGGAGTTCTGATTGCTTTAAAAACTTGCCACCACTTTCTTTAAGGTATCTTTTGATAGACAGGAGTCCTTAGTTTTACTTGAGTCAAATTTATCCCTTAATCCCCCTTTAGGTTCTCTCCTTTCAATGCTTCACTTAAGAATTCCTTCTTTACTTAAGATATTAAAATTATTCTCTTCAATTTTCTTTTTAAATTTAATAATTTGGTCACTTTATATATAGTTCTTTAAGCCCCTTGACATTTATTTTTGCCTAAGTCCAATGTTTTTCCTTTTTCATGTCTAACCAATTATCCTAACACTATGAACTGAAAAGTTCATTCTTCCTTACTGATCTGGACCTGGCTTTTTGCATGTACATGTGCTTGCATCTTTTTAACTGAATATTATACATTGTGTATGAAAAGGAGGCTAACCTTTAGATCACATTGCTTGTCATCTTCCCCCCTTGGACCAGACAAAGAGAATGCCCTTGTCTAATCCAGGCCTGAGCTAAGCAGAGCATGGACTTCAGTCTCGGTGCGGCTCCATCTGCCTGTTCCATCTGCTCCCGTGGTCCTACAGTGCAGCCCTCTAGGGAGCCTGACTGAGAACCTGGGATATTTTCTGGGTGCCTCCTCTTTTACACATCCTGAACCCTATTTTCCCCCTCACCTTGAGACCTAGAAACTGTCCCATTGTTTTCCAGCATGTTTGTGCTTAGCTTCTTAAGTTCTCACCCTGAGCAGCTTAAGCTCTTAGTGTGTTCCTGAGGGTCAGACTTACATCCTTGTATTTCTCTTCCCTCCAGGAACTTGGAGGCTCAAGTCCTGGCTGTTTTGACAGCCCTGAAATCCAAGTTCGTCTCACCAGGCCCACGTGGCTGCCAAACCCGTGCCGGCTCCTTTGTCACTTCACAAGAACTCTTTCCAGACTCCTCACTGCACACCTTGCACCAAGAGTCAGCTGATTTCCAGAAAGGATAAGCAAAGCCCCCATGTCTCTGTAACGCCTTCTCTCTAACACCTTCAAACTGCTGTTTACTGTATTTTATCTAGTTTTCTAGTTACTCTCAGTGGGAATGTTTGGTTGATGCCAGTTACTCTCCCCAGTTGGAAGGGCACGTCTCAAGTCTGAGCTTCTCAGAACTCCCCACTTTTTTGCCTCATGAGTTTTCCCATCCTTCTCTCCCACCACTCTCAACCCCTCATGGTATATCTAAAAACTGTGGGACACATAATCATAAAATTTTAGGACTAAAAGAAAAAGAGGATTATCTGACTCGTGTGTTTCATTTTCCAGGTGAAGAAGATGAGCCCCCTCCCCCCCGCCAAGATTAAGTGGCTTATCTCAGACCACGCAGCAGAGCTGGTCCTGGAGTCCACGTATACATCCTCCTTACAGGGGCTCGTGGAGCAAGGTGAAGAGCAGAGCAGAAAATTCGAGAACGGCAAACTTATCTTCATGCTTCACAGCAAGAAGAAATATTTCAGCTTCTTTTCCTAGTGAATAAGAGCTGTTGCTTTCAAACACACTTCTACTGACACCACACTTATCTCCTAGCATAAACTATTTTTTTCCCCCAGTTATTAATTATAACTGGCATTTCTGAGCCCAGAGCCAGAGGTAATGATCATGCTGAAAACCAAGCTGCTTCTTATACCAAGAATGAGGAAACCTGGGGAAACATCTGTAAACCACCCTCCAACATGTTTTAATGGGGGAGGGGGCGGCTATATATACCATACTTGATAGTCAAGCCTGTAGGCTTATCAGCAGAGTGGTCATGTAATTTATTCTGTAAATGGAACATTTCTGAGAGTGAGAGAGGATACTGTTAATAAACCAGGACAACAGGCACAAACCAGTGCTGCTCCCGGGGCCTAGTCACCTCTGAATTCCAAAATCAGTTATTTTCTTATATGTCCATAAGGATTCCAACCACTTTCATAGGTGAAAAGAAGTATTCATCATCAGAGAATGCATTCCTTTAAATCAACAGAATTTTTATTTTTTAATAGAATCTTTATTTTTCAGAGAAATTTCAGGTTTACAGAAAAGGTGAGCAGAAAGTACACAGTTCCCATATACCCAGTGATTCCCCCCATAATTTTTCCCCCTATTATTAACATCTTGCCATTAATTAGTGTGGTGCATTTGTTGTAACTGATGAGCCAATACTGATACATTTTTTATTAGCTAACAATCATAGTTTGCATTTGGATTCATTCTTTGTTTGTACTTTCTGAGTTTTGACAAATGTATACTGTCATGTATCCACTACTGCATTATCATACTGCCCTAAAAATCTCCTGTGATCCATTTATTCATCCCTCCCTTCCTCCTGCTAAACCCTGGTAACCATTGATGTTTTTAGTATCTCTATAGCTTTGCCTTTTCTAGAACGTCATATGGTCAGAATCACACAGTATGTAGCCTTTTCAAATTCACTTCTTTTTTATCATTTTTTAAAAATTTTTTAATCCTTGATGTTAAGTGGGATCTTATCATTATGAAGAAAGTAAAGGATATTTCAAATGAGACAACAGGATTTAAAGATTTCTGTGCAAGAATTTAGGAAAAGAGGAAAGATTTTCTAAACAAAGTATAAAAAGCAAGGTTTATAGAAGAAAAGACTGATAAATATTACTTTTAAATTAAAAACACTTCCAGGATAGATGACATGTTGACCCACAAAGAAAACCTCAGTAAAGTTTAAGAAAATTGAACTCATATCAGACATCTTTTCTGACCACAACACTATGAGATGGAAAATCAACTACAAGAAAAAAAACTGCAAAAGCCACAAACATGTGGAGGCTAAACAATATGTTACTAAAACAACCAATGGATCACTGAAGAAATCAAAGAGGAAATCAAAAAATACTTAAAGTGCAAATGAAAGCACAATGATCCAAGATCTATGGGATACAGCAGAAGCAGTTCTCAGAAGGAAAATTATAGTGCTACCATCTTCCCTCAGGAAACAAGAAAAATCTCAAATAAACAACTTACCCTTATACCTAAAGCAACTAGAGAAAGAACAAACAAAATCCAAAGTTGGTAGAAGAAAAGAAATCAACTACACATCAATAAAAAATTATTTTTAAATAAAATTAAAAAGATAAATTAAAAACATTTGTAAGACAAGATATGTGAAATAAAAAGACCAGAACATAGAGTATTTTTTAGGAAAAAAAAAAAAAAGAAAAAAACAGTTACGAGATTTGAAGTCCTGACTCTTATACTTGCTGAATATGAAGCCCTTGAGCAAGTCACTTTGCCATTAATTTCCTTATCTATAAAATGGGGTATAAAATTAGTACACTCATACTATTAATATTTACCTCAGAGTTTTGGAAGAATCAAATGAAAAGACACATGTGAAAATACTTGGTAAGCAAAAGCCAAACACAAATACTAATTTCCATTATTGCTCTTGTAGCTATTGGATAAGATAGAATTCAATTGCTGCACTGAATCTCTGGGTTCTGGCTGAGATGTTTGTGATTGAAGAAATGACAAAAATAAACAAAAGGACAGAGAAAATGAAATTTAAAAAGGATCTATAATTCACAATTAATATAGCATTAATATATGTAACATATTATACATAATTTATAATGTGGTATACATAATATATTATGCTAATATATAAGATAAATAAAAATTATCAAGACATTGTATTTTTGAAATTTCAGACAGGATTTATTCTCTCAGGCCATCCTGCATAAATTGCTGCATTTTTAATATGTAATATATAAAGTGTAAGTTCAGAAGTAACATTTCTAGACCTTTGGAAAATAAGTACAAGACATTTCAAAAATATTTTTTCTGTGTGTAATTAGGTTCTTTACACTTCTAATTTAAAACAGTATTACAAAAGTTATGTTTCTAAATTTTTGTCAGCTTTGATTAGGTTTTGATCATTTACACCTCACAATGCATGTCATGATATAACATTTAGAAAATATTCTTATTACAAATAAGAAAACTAAAATAGTTTAAAATTACAATTATACCTTGCAATGCTTCAGATATAAGGTGTGGACCGAAATAAGAGCTGTAGTAGAAGAAACTAAAAGAAACAAAAAACTAACTGAACGAGAATTATTACAAGAATAAGGCACCACATTCACTTGCTTCTACCTTTTATATATTTCTTCACATTTCCTCTTCCACTGCTTCTTCCTGGCTTTCTCTAAGGCGATGACCTCAAAAGGAGACTTGCGAACCCTGGGAGGTCCCTTGATAATTTCCTAGGGTGTGGGAAGAAAAATATGAGATTGTTCTATTTTTTACCTGAAAGAGAAAAATTGAGCTTTACTTTTATGTAATATATAAATTTATTCTGTACCCTTTCTTGGTCTGCACATCAGATGTTCAAATATCATGTCAGATTGGCAAAGGAATCTTGCAGAAAGCATGAGAGTTCTGTAACACGGAGGGACTGGTGGTATTTTACAGACATTTTTATTACTTTCACGTTATCCCAAGCATCAGAGTACTTAGCAAGTGGGTTTCTATATCATATTATCTCATGTAACAGAATTAGGTCTTTCTGTGTGATGTGGGGCTTAAAAGGATTACTGCAAAAAAAAAAACAAAAAATAAATATATAAACAAAAAAACAAAAACAAATAAAAATGTAAGAGCCAACAAACTCAGGCAAATGGAAGCACAAACCAGTCCCTATTTCTAGAACAAGCTCTTTGTCAGCTGCATTACAAGGTATAAACCATGAACATCTAACCATATATGATGAAAATTCAGAAAGAAAGATTTAAACTTATAAAGACTGATAGAAGATTTATAGCCATATAGTCTCAAAGTGTATGTTATACCTTGAGGTCCTCGTTAATTGTAGTAGAAAATAACATGACAGAAAAATATTGTTTTATCCAACCTTATGGCATCTTTTTTTATTTCTACTGTTGTGTATGTGTTGTGATGTATACAGTCCATGAGTTCCCTATCTCACATTCACAAGTCATAACCAAGTTTTCGAGGGCTGTGGAGTCAAGAGTTTTATTCTGATGTGGTATGATCAACAGTGTTTCAAGACAATGACACTTAAGGTTCTCCTGGCTTATTTCTTCCAACTCATCTTCCACATTGTAAAGAGGGTGCTTTTCCAAATCAAAATAAATGAATTGTCTGTTGAATGCCAGTTATATGGCAGGCCCTGTATTGATGGGCACCCAGCAGAATTTGTTGCTTAGATAAATGGCTGAATGGAGGAATGGACAAGTGGGTCAGTAAGGGAGCGTGAGAGGGGAAGAGGTGGGTTTTGGTGCCTTGGTAATTTGCATAGTGGTTCTAACAATGAAAAGAAATGAGTTCCAATGACATGAGCACAGCGAAAATTAAATAAATGTTTATTTTTAATCTACTTTAAATTGGGGCCTTATTTGAGTTAAGATTGCTGGTTTTGCAGTGAGAGAGGAATCAATAAAGCAGTCAATAAGCATTTATTGGGAGCCTATTGTGCAGAAGTGGACTCAAAGCACAAGAGGAATAAAGTTTTAAAATACAGATTTCAAGAATGTACTTTTCTTTCTATATCCCGCTATTCTTTTCTTCCTATTCCCCAATTAAAATCACTGATCTGACTCTCATAGTAATAATGCAGTATATTTTATTTACCACCTAATTCACTATTGTTTCTCCTGTTTTTGCCAGCCAGTTCATTTATTATTCATTCAATACTGGTTTTAGAAAAAAAAAAAACAAAAAACAAAACAGTATCCCTCCTGTTTCTGAGCTTTAAATCCTGTGGTTCAGATGATAGTCACTAAAGATAATAAAATTAAAACCTAGTGTTACAAGTGTCTTGCTCCCAGAAAGGGGATCTCCCTTAAATATTCAGAATCATGCCGATGGAAACTTTTATTCAGCAATTATATATTATTTCCTTTAATCTGTTGATGTTCACTTAGCCATTGGCTCAGCGAACATTGGTTGAGCACCTGTTATGTGCCTCAACTGCTTTAACTCTGGAGAGCCAGCAATGAGCAGAGCAAAGCCTCATCCTCGTGGACTCTGCCTTCTGGCGGGGAACACCGACAGAGCTTTGCCGGGGAGGTCTGCAGGCAAGACAGGGGAGGGAGCAGTCTTGCCACTCCCGCTCATTTTCTCTGCTGTTTTTCATTGACATGTCATCTAACCATACCCTGCTTTATGGTTTCCCCCATCTCCTGCCAATTAATATCAGAAATTAGCTGATAACTGTTCTAACTATTCCTAATATATATTTGCTTTTCATAAAGGCTCTTAAGTAATGATAACTAAAAAAAGTAGAAATTTCAGGCACTAATCTCTGGCCCTGGTATACTTTTCTTTAACATATTTGGTTTTGTAAGAGTTGTTTCCCTAGAGTCTTGCAGTTCATAAAATGTAGGTGCAGGCTGGCCAGTTATTTCTAAGAGAATCACCCACTACATGACAGAGTTTGGGTTCCCTGGCCTACAGCTCATGAAGTTTGGCTGGTTATCAAGGAATCTTTAAAATATGGGTGATTGTACACTTATCTGGTTCTCAATTTTTAAAATTTTAACCAATTATGAGGAAACTCACTCAATGTCACTCTGATATTCTGTGCCTGAATCTGTCCGAAAACAGCGTACACAGTTGTCTATTTATTTCTCTTTCATTTGATGCTTTTAGGGTTTTACATCCAGGCCTAACACTTCAACACATCTATTATATTTAACATAGAGAAATAAAACTGGAAGACTGGAGAGTTTCTACATATGCTCTGAAAAGTTTTATTTAGCATCAGAGAAGCCATGAGAGTCTTCGTATGATAACATATCTACAATACGGAAAGCACCGTTCACTCTGACTATCCTTCACGTTGCCTGGGCTGAAATCCCAGCCTGTCACTAACTAGCAGCAAGACTTAGGCAAGTCACTTTCCTCAGTTCCCTCATTTGCAACAGGAGGAAACTCAGAGTATCCACCGGTAAGTATTGAAAGAATCAATGCGTGTAAATGGTTGTGAAAGTGCTTGTTCTGTTGTTGAGTGCTGTGTAAGTGATGGTCTGTTGACCAGCACATGTGAGCCACGAGGGCAAAGGCTTTTATTGGTATTTTTTTTAATTGATGTATCTCCAATACCTACAACAGTGCCTGGCACAGAGTAGAAGTTTACTAAATGTTCGTTGAATAAATGAATGGCAAAACATAATGCAATTAGATGTTAGGACATATTTATCCAATGTATGGAGATGTGAAATGAATTGTGGTTCTGTTCCCAGATCAAAAGGCTGTGCTGGTGCCCACTTCAATGAGACAGTTGAGGATTCTCAAGGAGAGAGGAAAATAGAGCAGGAAGGAAGGTGTGACGGCTAAAGGGAAGCATTGAATTTCTCTCCACCCCAGATCTCTCAGAATAACCAGGAAACAAATGCTTTGGGACACAGCAAAGTAGGAAGACCAGGAGAACAAAATATAACTCTGCACACAGAGTTCTTGCCAAGAGTCCAAAGTAAGCATTGTCAGTGACCTAAGCTGAGAAGAGCCAGCTCCTGGAGCTGATAGGGCTCCAGGTTCCTGCCGGGTAAGAAGTGTGTCAAGAAAGGCTTGATGACAGGAATGCCTCAAGGAAACCATAATGATAGTCATCAGCGTTTGGTGCTGTCCCCCCTTCCCTTTGAACACCCGGACTCTCCACCTGTTGGCATCAGTGCTCCCCAGCATCTGACTGGGATTCTTTCCTTCGGTGAACTCAGGACCCTCCTTTGCTCTGCCACTCTGCACAATGAAAATCCACCTCCCCTGCATCTTCCTATACTGGGATTTTCCTCAGCTTTCTGCCGCATTCAGAGAATCTGACAAACCACCCAGGATAAATTCACCTGAGTGATAAGATTTTGATTACAAAGAGTCTGTCTCTGCTGAGTTGGTTCTTATTAGTGATGAAAGGCTGGGAGGAGGGTTGAACACGCAGGAGGGCTCTATGCTCAGAGACTCCTTCTTAGACGCTCAGATCACACTGCATTGGCAATTCTTCAGGCCTCTTAGATCAGACCAGCCTGCATCTGGGATATGATCAAATCAGGAGGAAAAGTGGAAAATGAGACTGAACTGTCAGAATGCAACTCAGATAACCCTTCAGAGAAGGCCTGCTGAAGAGCAGAGAGGACCACACACATGTTTAAAGTGGACCTGCCAGAAAGACAATGCACCATCTGAGACAGTTTATCCTCCTATGGAAAAAAAAAAAAAAACAACAAACAAACAAAGAAAAAAACAGGGGAGCAAAATGGACACTGTGTCAGTTTTCTGGACAAAATTCATATGGAATCCAGTGAGTGTGAGGTAGCTCTCTTGGTTGCATTTGTATTCATGAGAGAGAATACAGCTAAATTGGTTGCTGCAACTCCTAATCCTAAGAGCAAATATTGATGCCAAGATGCTCACAGCACTTCATTCCCACAGTCCAGAATGGACTAGGCATGTTTGCATGGAGACAGGAATGCTGACTGCCTAGGGCAGGCTTCTCTCTCAATGACAATCAAGCCCAGTGGATGCAGAGGTCACCACACCCAAATAGTAGAAAGATCAGACTCACTAGGGACCATTTCTAATCCTCCCCAGAACCCTGTGAGGTACCGTTGCCCCTATTTTCCAGAGGAAGAAATGGTGGCTTAGAAAAGTTATCTTACCACTAATTGAACCCACAGTGTACTAGCTCAGTGTGCAGCCACACGTCTACGTGAGGTAGCATCCAAACATCTCTCCTGCCGACCTCAGATGATGCGAGGATAAAGCAAGACAGCACAGGTAAAACTACCCTGAAAATTAAACTGCCTTCTTCCCACAAGAAGCATTATTATGTACAAACTTTTCTTGGATGGGAATAGACATTAAAAATCTTGTCCATGTGCAAAATTGTTCTTAATTTAGGAAGTTGTTCAACCCTGTTTTTAGCCCCAGGATTCTATGCTTCTATGTATGAAGAGGAAAATGAAATATAGTCATGCAAGAGGCTATTTCTTTAATTTTCTGGATTGTCACATTCATTCAGCATGAAGTTTTCTACAGAAAGTCAATTTTGGAAAGTTCCAAACTTAATTAGACCTTGCAGTTTTGTGATCTTCATTATAATTATCAAATACTGAAGAGCTAATAAAGGATCAACCTCTGGGCTGCAGAATAACCTAATCTATTCATACTTCAGTGACATCCTGAATCAGAACTGGGGGCTGATGAACTCCAGTGCCCCAGCCAACCAACCATACTCAGCAAATTGCAGTGCACGACTGAGCCTTGATCAGACCAAGATGGGCACATGATATGTAAAGTAATCCAATAAAGTTTATCAATACTACATCGGCAATTTGGATGAGACAAACTGATGCAGCAAGTCTAATTAAGAGCATTTCTGTGATAAACTGAAGCCCTATCTCCTGCTATCATGCAATTATTCATTTGAGTCTATTGTTACTAGAACAATGAGCAGTGAGCATCTTCCTTATTAGTGATCTTTCTTCCTGCCACTTGCAATTTAACCAAATAATACATCTCACCCTTTCAATATTCCAAAGGACGTTTCAATACCCAGACATTTTCCTTAATGTGGATTCTGTCAGAGACAGAGTGGTCAATTCCAGATCATTCGTTGTGGTTTTTTGCTTTGTGTTGTCTTGGGGGTTTTTGGTTGTTGTTTTTTTGTTTTGTTTTGTTTTGGTTTTTTTTTGAAGATGCTGCAGGTACTTTTCAGAAGCATTTCTATAACATCTTTGGGCTAATAGTATCTTACAAATAAATTCTACCACAACAGGGCTATGATTCTAGGAGTGCTAGAATCCTCACTAACTCCTTCAGGTCCTTAGCAATCTTGATTTAATATCATCTTTGCAATATCTCCCAGACTCTATGTTTAAGAGCCAAAGGGGTAACCCAAATATTTCATAGGAAAAAATTCCAATTTAACTAAATGTATAGACATATATTAGTAGAAACTTAGATTTTAGTTTTAGGGGAAAATTCGAAAGTAGAGGCTGGGAAAAAAACCCACAATCATTTAATATTTTACCTTTTTTCTTTAGAAGTGTAACCTTTCCAATTAGAAAAACTATTTGAGTCTCTTGAATAAATCATTGAATTATATACATACTAAATATTTTTCTAACTGGAAAACAAGTAAACTGAGTTATCTTTAATATACGTGTACAAAAAAAGTCAAGCCAGGACCAATTTCTTAATATTGTATTCTTTTGAGGGGTGGGTAGGAAGAAAATTTAGAAATTCTTGAGGGAAAGGGTTATGGCATATTTTTGTCTATATATGGAAAGAGAAATTACTGTCTGAACAGTTGTTTGATTCTAGAAAACAAGTAAGGTTTGTTTCATGCTGCTTGCATTTGTCTACCTCTTTATTAGTTGGAAGCATTCCATTTTGCTTGGGAGAATCATTGGGGTTGCTTGAAGGAGATGAAGAAAGGAGGAAATAACGAAAGGGCTTTGTGAGAAACCTTTTCACATGCTGAGCACAAGCAGTTTTGCTTTGGGATCCAAGCAATACGGGAAGCCTCCCATCCTCACAAAAAATCCAACTCTAAGTGCCACCTTAAGGAGTAGCCACTTTGAAACTGAGGAATAAAGCATGGACACAGGGGATCTCAGGAAATCTATATCAGAAATGGCAAAAATAAAGCTACTACTGCGAGCTTTGAGAAAAGATAACTCTCTTCTTCTTCAAGAGTCAAGAGTAGAGTTAGTAAGAGAGGAGAAACATGGCAGATTCCTAAGGCAACAGTCAGGCATATTTGCTTATAAGGACCAATAAGGGAACTCACCTAAATGAAGAGGAAAAATTTGGTTGGTAGGAGGTGCTGAAATCAGGCAATACGTCTACTTGGGTCTTAAAGTGATTGTAAATGGGCACTAAAGGTTAGCTGTAATCTTAATGTATAATCAAAGGCTGTTTTCATCAATGATTCCAAACCAGATTCTCCGGCCAGTCTTTTTATGTTTTCACTTGAGTAAAACTATTAGGGCAAAGCATTTTTTAATCTAGCATCAATTTCTCCCAAAGTGTGATTTGAAAGAGATGGTTTAAACGCTTCTCTGAGAATGTGTCTTCCATTAATTTAAAGGTGTTTCACTCTTCTTATGAATGAAAACAATTGTTTTATCATATTCAGCCAAACTGATCTGCTTGCGGTTTCTTGAACTGAGCTTGCATTTTTCACTCTTGCTATAAAGAATGTTATTCCTTTTCTTGTCTGTATATCCAAGCCTATTTTGTTTAAGACCTACTTTCAAATTTCACCTCTTCAATAAAAGCCCCCAGGACCAACTGCAGATAAATTCCTTCTCCTCCCCTTAACTCATTCATTTATTTATTCAATATGTATTTGCCGAGGACAACGTGCCAGGCACTCATTAGGCACTCACTTATGCTTTTGGATTGTCAGTTACCTTGTTAGGTGTCTGATTTTGTCTTCTTCAACTAGATTATAAACTATCAGGAAAAGGACAGCATTTTACATGTCTGTCTTTGCTTACTGCCTTAGTGCTTAATTTCTTGAACATAGGAGGCATTCAACAAATATGATGGATTTGACTCAGATTTCAGTCTTTCAGTAAAAGAAAGTGAAACTGAATTATACACCTTTAACAAGGGCTAGAAGACAATATTTACCACTGATTGAGTGCCTCTTGTGTGTCAGGGCCTTTTCGTAAGTAATCTCTAACCTTCATGACAGTGTACTGAGATAACTTTCCCCCAGTTTGTCTATGAGGAAAGAGATACTCCAAGAAAAGGCTATACCCTGGGTTTCTCTGCTGATAAGTTGCAGAACTGGCTCTGAAATCCAGGCCTGGCTGATTCTTAAAAACCAAGAGGATTTTCAACTAGGGAGAGATTCTGCCTCTCTAGTTGTCACCATGACAATTTCCTGTATAGATGAACCAAGGGAAATACACCTTAATATTATTCTGAAAATGTCATATTTGTCCTGCTCTTTCTGTTCTTTTGCCTTTTTATGTTTCTAACGAAGATTCCAACGAGGTGTATCCTTTTCAGAAAATTGAAAACCTCCGAACAATAAATATCACTCTCAGGCTGTTTAAAAACACACACACACACACACACACACACACACACACACAACTGTTAAATTTAAAAAAAAATTTTTTTAAAGAAAAACTTTCTTTAATGAATGAATACATACTAAATAATGAAGCGTTTTCTGTATTGCTTTGGTGTAAATTTATTCAAGACCACCCATACATGTCTTAATATTTTATTTAGGTTGCAATGACTGGATTGTTGTAATTGTTTTGAAACTATGAAAACATTGGAAAGCATTTTATATAACCAAGTTGTATACACTGAAATGAAGTGAGATGCTAAACTGATTTTCAAAGTAGCTGCTGCTCTTCTTCTACGACAATACCGTAATAAGACGGAGATTAAGGATGGTAAGAATTTTACCAGTTCATCACTGAGTGATACTAATAGTGCAGCATTTGTAATTACAGATCATGACTTTTAATGTATTTCTTTAACAGTGGAGAATTTTCACATGTTGTCAACACCTGCAGAAGTTTGGCCGTAAGACCACTGATACCTCAGAAGATCCAAGAGGAGATGGGCTAAATAAGGAATAAGCTTGGTGAGAGGAAAAGAGAAATGATCTGCAATCCCAGTCACAGCATCTAAGGAGGCACAGAGAACTCGGCTCTGTCTAAACAGGTTTTGCCACTCAAGGACTCCAACTCAGTGGGTAAAACTAGGAAATAAGTATCTCAAGGTCAGTGATCCTTAAATGAGGGGGAAAGAAGGTGGTATGTTAGAATTACCTTTTGCCTGGCTATTCTTAGTTCTCCAGAGATTCTGGTACACCCACCTCCCTGCCAGTAGCTACCTATTCAGCAATAGCTATTTATTGTTGTAGAGATTCACTGTTCTTAAGCCTCTGGTATGTTAGAAATGGGAAAAAGTGAAACTGATGATTACTAGTCTAGTCACTAGAAAAATGCATAGCCAGGTGAGTGGTATGGGTAGTAGCATCCATGCTGCAGAAAATGATCCTGATTTGAAACAGGTCTATATCCTTAGTCTATCCCCTAAGAAGGAAGAATTAGCAAAGATTAACAGGATACCAGGCTCAGAACAAGAGGGCCAAGCAAGGATCTGTCCCCTGCAGTTTGTTTCTCAGGAAACAAAAGATTTTAGAAAAAAGATAGAATCAAAGTCTTTCACCACAAACTCAGGACAACATTTAATTTCCAAATCACCAAATGTTGGAAAGCAACCCTATTAAATATTTCTGGACTTGGTTGTAGAGAATTAGATATAACCAATTCTGTAAATTGTGGATAGCTGAGAAGGGCTGGGAACGGTAGAAATGTAGAGACAAATGATATTAAAAATTGGATCATGAAGCATTACTGTGACAGCACAAAATCTCTGGGTGGTAAAATATTATTGTAAAAAATGTATTGTAGGCAAGAAATAAATGCCTGCTGTCACTACTTCTGTGCAAAGCTTTTCTGGAGGTCCCGGTCAATGCAAAAAGATAAGGGAAAGTGGAAATAATTATCAGGTTTCAAAAGGAAAAATAAAATCATTCTTTACAGACAATATGATTTTCTATATAGAAAACAGAGAGACTTTAGAGATAAATGATTAACGCTAGTAAGAGAATTCAATGACACTAGATACAAGACAAATACACGAAGAACGTCTGTGTTCCTGAAAGCTAGCAACAACGCACTAGGGGAATAACAATAAGAAGTACTTCACTCATGAGAGAAACAAAAGCCATTAGGTGTAGAGGGAAATGTTTAGCAGAAAAAAGTGTGGAAAACATATATGAAGAAAATGGGAAACTTTTATATAAAAGGTCAAGAAGATAGACCTACATAAAGGAACTATTTACATATACTATCATAAGCATGTCAGTTCTTCCCAAATTAATCTCAAAAATTCAATCAAAAATTCCGAAAAGGAATTCCATAATTCCTAAAGGGCACAGGAAAGTCAAGAAAACTTGAAGAAGAACAAGATTAGAAACAATTGAGGACTCATTCTACCATAAGTAAAGGTTTATAAAGCCACAGTCATTGGAGAAGGTGGTTTTGGCACAGATGTAGACAAATAGGCCAAGAGTATAGAAAGAAACTGCCCCAAAACAAATGTTTTGTACTGGGCTGAATGGTATCCCCCAAAATTCATGTCTACCGAGACCTTCAGAATGTAATGTAAACTTACCTGTAAATAGTTAGCAGATGTAAATAGTTAAAATAAGGTCATATGGATGAGACTGGGCCCAAATCCAATAACTGGTGTCCTTATCAGAAGATCATGTGGGAACAGGAGACACTCAGGGAAAAATGCCATGTGATAATAAAAGCAGAGATTGGAATGAGGCATTTATAAGCCAAGGAATGCCAAGATTGTTGGCAACCACCAGAAGCTAGGAAGAGACAAGGAAATATCCTCCCCTAAAGCCTTCAGAGAGAGCGTGGTCCTGCCAACACTTTGATTTAGGACTTCTTGCCTCCAGACTGTAAGACAATACATTTCTGTTGTTTTAAGCCACGCAGTTTGTGGTCATTTATTTTAGCAGTCCTAGGAAACTAATACACAAATAAACACGTATATTGGAGAGAGTTATACAGGGCTGCCACATTGCACAGCTCCAGGGAACACTGTTGACGTTATCTTCTGTGTGCTCCAGGATTTTGCCATCCACACAGAATACCACGTGAAGGGTGGGTGCCCTCACTGGAACCGTACAGAGCAGCAGCCCTCTTTGTGTCGGAGAGAGGAGGCAGTACAAATTCATGTGAAAAAGGCTAACTTTTCAATGAAGTGTGCTAGAACTGAGGGCTGGTGGTATAAAAAAAGATAAACATGATCTCCCCCTCCATAAAAATGAATTAATTCCAGATGGATTGAGGGCTTAGATAAGGAAAGAAAAAAATTTCAATTCTAAATATGAAAATAGCTCTGTAACATTGGAGTTGAAAATTAGTTCTTAAGCAACACTCACAAGAAAAACCAAAAACACTTTTTTGATAAGTTTGACTATACTGAAATTAAAAATTTGTGCATGACAAACGACATCATGAACAGAGTAAAAATACAAGCAACAGAAGACATTTGCATTATGTATTCCCTATGAAAGATTGATGTCTAGAATATTCAAAGAACTCCTATACATCAATAAGAAAAAGATAAATAATCCAAGAGAAAAAAAACCCAGCAAAATATATGAATGGGTAAGTCACATAGAAGGAAAGATACCATATTTATGAAAAGATGTTTACTTCATTTATGTTAAAAAAAAACCCCACATATTTAAATACATAAAATTCTATTTCATGCTCTGAAGATTAGGAACAATTAAGAAGTCAGATAATACTAATGATTTGCTAGAATATGGGCACATGCAAAACCTCATACATTGCTGGCATATGCTATTTACATCCGTACAACACTTTGAAAGGCCACTGGCAACATCTGATAAAGTTAAAGAGGTGCATCCCTGTGATCTAGAAAATCCTGGAACAGAGGCATAAGGAATCATGTAAAAGGTATTCGTTGTGTACCATTTGTAATAGGGAAATACTGTAAAATATTTAAAGGGCCATCAGCAGAGGATAAATTGCTGCACATTTATATAATTAAATATTTATGTGTTGTATACTTACATAACTGTTGTATATTTATAAATGAACTAGCATGCATTTTTGTGGAAAAATCTCTAAATAATAATATTGATTTTTTTTAAAGAAAAACAAAGACACTAATGAAATTGTCGCCGATAGGTGCAACTGGTGTTCCAGGTTCTTGTCCCATCCCAGAAAGAATTCAGAGACAAGACTTAGAGGTTAAAAAGGTAAAGTGAGGATTTATTAAAGGATGGATAGTACACTCTCAGGGGAAAGCTGGCAGGCTCAGGTGAGCAGCTGCCCTGAGTTTCTTTGGCAAGTTAGTTACATAGGGTGTAAAAATGAATGGGCGGAATATTCATTGGGGAGGGAAGGGTTTGGGGTCCTATTCCCGGATTATCATCCCAACTCCACCTTCCCAAA
The DNA here is from genome assembly GCF_036321535.1 of Camelus dromedarius. NCBI lineage: Eukaryota > Metazoa > Chordata > Mammalia > Artiodactyla > Camelidae > Camelus > Camelus dromedarius. The sequence goes on from NC_087440.1 coordinate 33,873,660, forward strand.
GGGAGGAGGGATTTTTGTCCTTATTTAGTCTGGATCGGAAGTGTCATGGCGTCAGTGCATGATGGGTACTTCTGATCTGCAAGGCTAATTTTATTGAAACGAGGGCATAATGAGCAAAAGGTTACATTCGGACACTGGAAATTCCTGCCTTTTCTGACCTTTCTTGGTTGGTCTCCAAGCCAAAAAGTGTGGTTCCTTATCAGCCCAAAGATTCCAGCTTTTCTTTCTCTGCCCAAGGATCCCTGCTGCTCACATGATGTGTGGTTTCCTACATTTGGCCTGTGCCCCTCCTTTCTGCCTAATTCCTGCCATTTGGTCTGTGTCTCCCTTTCTCTGCTCATATCTAGCTATCTGCCTGCTCTAACAAAATGATCTACAAAACAGAAACAGACTCTCAGACATAGTAAACAATCTGATGGTTACTAGGGGGTGGAAAGGGGGTGGGAAGGTATAAATTTGGGAGTTTGAGATTTGCAAACACTAACTACTAAATATCAAAATAGATTAAGAAAACAAAATTCTTCTGTATAGCACAGGGAACTATATTCAATATCTTATAATAATCTTTAAAGAAAAAATATGACAATGAATATATTATATGTATCACTGGGACATTATGCTGTACACCAGAAATTGACACAATGTAACTGACTATTCTTCAATTAAAATAATAATAGTAATAATGTTATTTTTTAAATGATGATGTAAGGGGATACAGGCTGTGTAGCATCACCATGTAAAATTTTAAATCTCACAAAATAATGGTAAACATTGCAAAAATATGTTGTTTTGGATAAGTATGTGTGTTTTAATGATACTAAAATGGACCAGAAGGGTACAAACTAACTGCAAGACAATGTTCACTTATTAAGAAGATGAGCTAGGAATGAGATGAAGTGTCTGTAATTAAATATATAGTATTTTGATTATATGTTTAAAATCTAAGGGATATATGGCAACATATTAATATTTTAAAATTCTGGCTTGGTGCAGTATATGGATATCTGATATATCATATCCTAATCTTTCAATATGCTTGAAATATTTAGTAAACACCATTGAGACGAAGAAGGCCAGGAAAAGGGAGAGGAGAGAGAAGGCAAGAAGAAGGGAAGAGAGGAAGGCAGGCATGGTCTTTGGAGCTGGACAGCCCTGCTCTCTCATTGTGGCAGGTAGAGTGAGTTAGTAGAAGGAGCTTGGCTGTGGGCTCAGGTAGGCTTAATTCTAGCTTCTTTCAACTTGGACAGTTTAAGTATCCTAGGACTCTGTTTACTCATCTATAAAATGGACAGATTAAATTTTAATTGAAAGTTTCTGTGAAGACTATGCTGGGGAGCTATGTAGAACACTCAGTGCAGTGCCCACCAGGTACACGTTGAGGGCTCCATGAATAATAGTACAGCCCCCTCTTTCTTCAAACAGTGGGAAACAATAAATCCCATGTAGAAGGGATACCACCTTAACTCGCTGGATGGAATTGAATTGCTTTTTCTGGTGCGGTCTTTTTTTTTTTTTTTTTTTTTGTCTCAGTAAAAGTAATCTTGAAAAGAGATTAAATGCCTTTGGCATGAACAAAGATGCAAACTATAGAGAAAATTGTAGGGCTTCAGTTTCCACTGAGGTATCCGTTAAAAGTGTAGGTGAGGAAGTTCCCATGGTTCTGCATTTAAACTCAAGCTACTTATTTAAGGAGATCATGGCACTGGTCCTTCACCCTTGGTTGTTAATGACTTTACTTTGAAGTCCTGAATGGAACACGCAGTAGGGACAATTGCAGACTCAATGACAAGAATTAAAGTGCAAAGCTCCCTAATGAGATCTGGGCTTATTCCTTGTGGTTCAAGGAACACTGTGGTGAATAGTTCACAGCCTGCAGGGTCAATCCCCTTGTAGAAGCAGAGTTAACTTCGGCATTCCCTGGGCTGTATAAACAACACTGTGTAGTAGGCAGCTTGACCCTCCTTTCATCAAGCCAGGAAATTCTTGGAATGCAGCCACTGTCTAATACTTTTGGTTTCATAAACATTTGATTCTGAAAAGTCCCTAATTCTGGAAAATGGCCACTGGTCAGCTGTTAGTCCATAAGTGGTATGAAAGAAATCACCCTTTAGAAGGAGACACTGGACCAAGAGAAAAGCTTCTGAGGCTAAAAGTGTGGCAACTGTGATGTCTACCTATAGAGTAACCATATACATGTTTAATGCATACATATCCAACCCTTAAATATGTATTTCCACACAGAGAAGCTAAAATGGTAAAACAAATGCTTAAAAAATTTTTTTACCTTTTTTCTGTATAAAAAATGTGGTATATAGTATTTTTCTGAACAGTGAAATAAAATAATCTAAATTCATATAGGCTTCTGTTTCAGTATAAACTCACTTTCTTGGGCTCTTTGGGCTGAAAGGAATCTTGAGAGATTCTTTCACTCATTTCTTTCTTTTCTACACTAACATGGGTCTTCAGGGTAACCCAGGCAATTGTTTATCTTATTATTTTAAAAATGGAAAAAATATTATTAAACTTCTTTGTACATACATATCTCCATGTCTTAAACAAATAAACAAACAAACAAACAAAAAACTCCATTTTGAATCCATTACCTCCCTTTCTAAAGGATTTTTAAATTAAGCATTGAGAATCACTTATATCTAATAACTGAATCAGAGGTAGTGGTTTCATACATTTTCCAGACGTTCTGTCTCCAAGGTAACCTGTTTCTTCCTGACAGGCCGGAGGGGCTGGAGAGAAGTGAGAAGATGGAAACATGATGAAGTCACATCCAAGGATGAGGTGGTCACTGGCTGCTGGATCGATTCTGACAAGAATAAAACAATTCATAGAAATCAATGTCACTGCCCAGCAGGTGCATCTCAGAATTGCTGCCGCAGTAGAGATGAGTTGCCAAGACCACATTGTTTCTCTGAGTAATACCAGCATCCAATAGTCAGATTAGAAACTACCTATTAAACATGAACTCCATAATAAAAAGTTACCCAGAGCTTTTCAGCAGTTTAGCCTGGTCTACAGGATTTAGGCAGGTGATGGAGAAATCAGGGGCACCTTGGTGGAACTGATATCTTGCTAGGACTTTCTGACATGATTCTAGGAAATGCTAAAATCTCTTTTCCAGGAGTATTTGAAAATACCCAGACTTCCTGCACAGCGATACTCTCACTCAGGAAGTGGCTCAATTTTAAACAGAGATGACTGGTTATTATAGGCTTGTTCAAGATGGAAACCATCCCAAACCTGCCCAAACTTCATGCATTCCTCACTTATGATGGGTTAAAATACCCCAGGCCAGACATTTGATTGCCTGGTGTTTGTGATAGAGTGAAAGTCAGTTCTCACAAATAAGGAATGTTGGTCCTTCCCTGTGTCAAGTCAGCTTCCCATACAACCCCTATCTCTCCTTCCTAACCTCATACCTTACTGCTATCTCTCCCACCACCAGCAACATTAAGGCACAGAGCTCCGCATCTGAGAGAACTGGGCCATCCTGAAGGGAACAAGCCTGCAGAGTCAGCACACGCAGGACACTTGGCCACATGTCAACACTTACGTATCACAAGATTCTAGTGAGGGAGAATTATCATTATTTCCATTTTAAGGAGAAGGAAATTGAGGCTTAGAGAAGCTAATTTATTCAAGGATATGCAGTAAATAATGGATAGAGCTGGGAATCCAACCTTGGGAGTATTACATCCAAGTTCATGCTCCCAATACCATATTTTACTGCCTAAGTTTAACAAAACTTGGCCATTAGCTAGATGTGGAAACTTGAGTCAAAATCTCTCTGAATCTCAACCTCTTCATGGATAAAATAGAATAATTATCCTTTCTTCTATTTCCAAAAAATTTTACTTAGACTTTGTGATGCACTAGGCTACTTACTTTGATAGTAGGTGAACAGAAGAGGAAGCGGATGAGTGATAAGGGATGAGTGATAGGAGTGAGGAGAGTGATAAAGGTGTCTTTTGTTATGTTAATGAGGTGACTTTGGAAACACCCCCTAGATCAGCTAAGCTGGTCACCAGAGAAGCCAGTCATGTGATTAGAGAATTGGAACTTTCAGTCCTATCCCCATGACCTCTGGGGAGGCAGGAGGGGCTGGAGAGTAAGTTCAAGCACTAATGGCCAATGAGTTCATCAATCACGCCTATGTAATGAAGCCTCCAAAAAAACCCCAGAATAATTTGGGTTCAGAGAGCTTCCAGGTTGGGGAACACATAGAGGTGCTGGGAGGGTGACACTCCTGGAGGGAGCGTGAAATTTCCTTGCCCTTTCACCATACCTTGTCCTATGCTTCTCTTCCATTTGGACTGGACTTACAGCCTTTTAGAATAAACCATAAGCTGGTGACCTAGTAGGGAAAATGTTTCTTTGAGTTCTATGAGCTCTCTAGCAACTTAATGGAACCAAAGGAGGGGGTCCTGGGAACCTCTGATCTGTATCAGGTTGGTCAAAAGCACAGGTAACAACCTGCACTTGTGACTGACATCTGAAGGGTCGAGGAGGGGAGGGAGAGCAGTCTTGTGGGACTCAGCCCATAACCTGTGGGATCTGATACTATTTCCAGGTAGATAGTGTCAACATTGAGTTTTGAATTGTAGGACATCTAACTTGTGTCCAGAGCATTGTTTGCTGTTGGTGTGGGGATCACCCCCACCCCCAATAACACATACAATGAGATTGGGTCCAAGCGATACAGGAAAAATATGGGGAGAAAGAGTATGGCCAGGTCCCAGGTCCCAGGTGAGTCCCTGGTATGCGCTCCATCAAGTGAGGGTCCTTGGCTTCATACAGGAAAGAATTCAGGAGCAAGCCATAGTTGAGTAAAAGTAGATGTATTCAGAGATACATACTCCACAGACCAAGTGTAGGCCATCTCAGAAGGCCAGAGAGGCTACAAGGCAGTGGTGGGGAGGGGGGTAGTTTAAGTAAAAGTAGATACACACTCCATAGACAGAGTGTGGCCATCTCAGAAGGTAAGAGAGAGACCAACCATGAAATATGGGGTTGTTAGTATTTTATAGGCTTGGTAATTTCATATGCTAATGAGTAGGAGAATTATCCCAACTAGTTTGGGGAAGGGGCAGGGATTCCTAGGAACTGAGCGTCTGCCCTCATTTTGACCTTTTATGGTCAGACTTGGAACTGTCATGGCAGCTGTGGGAGTGTCATTCACCATGCTAACACATTACAATGCATACACAATGCGTAATGAAGCTGAAGGTCCCCTGGGTGTTGAATCTCCCAGCATCTTGGAGCTCCAGGTCTACCGGACTCTTTCACCATTTTGGTGCTAATTGCTGAGTCATTCCGTTAATGACTGTGCCCTGCCCCCTTCCTTCCTGCCACACAAGGAACCCAAAAGATCATTCCTAGCATCCTAGTGGGGACACAGTGTACAAAATCCCCCCAGACAGGAAGAAGTCAGTATGGCTGGAACAGAGTCTGAAGTAGGAAATGAGGGGCAAGAGGCTGGAAGATTCTGGAGGCTATTCTAGGGAGTTTGAATTCAAGTCTATCCTAACTTATTAATTGCCTAAATTTATTCATGCAAGCAAGAAAGACCAGATTCCTGTAAACAGTAGAAGAACATCTCTAGTGTGGAAACCTAGAGATGCAGACATCGATGATGAGTGTGAAAACGCTTTGGGAAAGCTGAAGTTCTACAACTGTTTAGGTTATTGCTCACAGCATTTTGGGAGGGAAGGGGTTGTTTGTTTTGCTTTTGTTTTGTTTTCTTTTATTTTGTTTTCTTTTGTTGTTGCCCACCTCTCTTTCACTGGAAGAGACATGCAGACTGAGGTGGCTGGTGGTAAGAGGGCACATTATTCTAAGAAAGAGCCTCAAGCATGCTGCGGAGCTCTACTGTCAAGGCTCGAAAATCTTCATTCACCCATTTAATAAATGTGGCAGTTATCAACACCTACTGGCCTTGTGTTCCTTACTGATGCTACCCTGACTTTTTGTGTATGTGACATTGTATCTTCTGCCCCAAAAAGGGTGTTCAATCCCACAATTTCCCAGCCTTCTTTCCAGGTAGGAAAAATCATATGACCCAGCTCTGGACAACAAGATGTAAACGGGAAAGTTTCTGAGGAAAAGTGGGCTTCCTTAATATAAAAGTGTCACGCAAACCTCCATCTACAGGGGATGCAACTGACGAAGGCCCCAGCTGCTGTCCTCTGAAATCCACGCAGATGTTTCCTAGGAGCCCATACTCTCCCTGGCGGCTTCCAACCAGTGACTTTCTGTGATGGGGACACTGAGGCAGGACCAGTGCTGGGAGATGGACTCCTCTGGTGAGTGACTCTGGCTGAGGGCTTCTTAACAGTCTTGCCAAACTGGATTGCAATCTAAGATGCATCCGTCCAGCTGTCCACCTGTCCTCTCTCTTTCACTCAGAGTCAGACTTGTATTGTGATCTGACAACTCTCCTAGCCCCTCCTGACTTATTCTCACTTCCTCTTACAGGTGTTTCGTCTTGAATATTGTCTTGGCATCTGCTTCTCAGAGGACCCAGACTAACATAGAAAATATGAAATGTATGTAATGTTATAAGAAAAGCTCCAAGATGTATTATTAAGTAAAGATAAAATAAGGTTCAGAACAGTGTATAAAACATGTTACCTGTTGTGTTAAAATGAAGGGAAAAACAGGAATGCAGATGTATATTTGGTTTTATATGCAAATATTGTGGTTATTCACGGGGGGGCGGGGGGTTACCTTGGGACCTGTAGGACAGATGGAAGATGGAGAGGAGAGGAAGATATTTTTAAATTCTATACTTTTTAAAATATATTTTTGGTTTTTAACTAAGTAAAGCTATTACATACACAATTTTTTATAAAGTAAAGATTCAATTTCTTAAGAAACAAATACAGATTTTTCTGGGTTCTGGTTGCTCTGGAACATGTGACATGTATTCTTAATAAGGCAATTTAAGAGTTGGAAAGGCTTTTTCCTAAGTTATAAGAAGACATCTATTACTCAACTCAGTTACACGCTGGAGATCCCAAAGCGGCAACACTCCTTATGAAGCTGAGAAAACTATTTAACACCCTTCTAACAGGATTCTGCCACCACTCACAGTACACAGAGCCACATCAACAGAGCCTCTATTCAGAATCTGAAGCTACCACCTTCTGAATTTATTCCTGCCGAAGTTTAAATACATGGCCATACACCCACCAATCCTAATCTACAAATTCTAAAGATGGCAGATTTCAATCGTCCCATGATGACCTGGATTAAATTTCCACTCAAGGAGGTGATTGTTCAGTAAGAAGTAATGCCGTTCCCCCTGCTGGGCATACTGATGCATCGGGAGCTATCAGACGGGCTTTCTCATCTACCTCATGCCAATTTGCAAGACTATGATGCTTGTAAGAATGGAAGTCAAATTACTAAAAGCCATGCTTTATTAATAGGCTTGGTAAAAGATTTACTAAGGTTTAATAAATGAAATATATTTCAGCGATAGATAATTTTGGAGGAAAAATGTTATGATCTTGTGTGCCATTTTGCATTAGGATTGACAAGAAAAATTATTTGATCATGATGGGGGAAAGTGACATATTCTCAAACTTAAATCTTTCAAAATTTCAAAAATTTCAGAAATTCATTTAATATGTTTGGGAAAAGAGATTGCAGATGATTTTAAGAGTAATGGAGTAAGACATTTAGACTACACAATTATTCGTTTTTCCAAGCCTCCAAAAATTATCTGTCATGTCTTCAAATATCAATCCTATGTATTACAGAGTAGCTGTGTTCTGTTAAAATATATCTGTATTTATCATCTGGAATTCATTTCTCTGTCAACTTTGTTGAGAACTTAAGAGGTTTTCTTGGGAATAGGGCTACTATTTATCAAGCTCCTACCATGTTGTGGGCTTTTAGGTACTTTACGTGTATTATCTCCATATTTCATAACTACTCCATGAGCTAGGTATTATTTTCCCTTTCTTTACTGGTGAAATTCTGAAGTCAAGGAACCCAAATGGGGAAGAATAAGAATTCAACTTTAGGGCAGTCTGGCTGCAAAGCCCAAGCTCCTTCCTCTGTGGGAATTGCCCTACAGCATAGACAAGGGGGTTGTATCTGCCCCCAGCAGTATCTGCCACAAAGCACAGGAGAACAGCAGTGGTTAGTTTCCTCCATACTTCTGCTCTATTCTACAGACACAGCATTTACACATCTGTCCTGAAGTTGTATTTTGTCACCCCGTTTGGATTTATGGTGAAACCAGGAAAGCCACGCAAGTGAATACGCTCTTTCCACGGCATTCAGGTCATATTTTCCAGCCAGACTGGACCTAGTACTGGTGATTTTCACTCTTAAAGGGGAGGTCCCCACATTGTAGGGAAGACAGCTAGATGGGGGGTCCTTTTCAAGCTCTGACAGCCAGAGTCAGAAGTTACCCTGCAGGAAGACTTCCTCCACCAACACCAGAAAACAAATGCACCAGGGGCAAGGCTGGTCAGCACCCCCAGGGGACATCGCCATGGCTCCCCTCTTATTAACATTCAGCAGGGTTTCCAAAGAAAAATGAGTTCATAGGATTTTAATAAACGCTCCAGAGAGTTAAAATCATAGGAATAAAATACCTTGAAATTCTTTGGTTGGGTACCATTATATGCTATTTCATTGAAAATTTTAGTTTACTACATAACACGCTGCTACATCACAATAAAAAAAGGAAACACAAAACTGATTATGTTCAAAATGAAAAGTAAAACCATTACTATTTTTATATATCTTTATAACTTAAAATTTGCAATCATGCAAAAGATAAATCCTTCACATGATTAGATAAAAAAAGTTGTGGTATATATATATAATGGAATACTACCCAGCCATAAAAAGAATAAAATAATGGCATTTGCAGCAACATGGATGGACTTGGAGATTGTCATACTAAGTTAAGCAAGCCAGAAAGAGAAAGGAAAATACCATATGATATCACTTACATGTGGAATATAAAATATAGCACAAATGAACTTATTTACAAAACAGAAACAGACTCACAGACATAGAAAACAAATTTATAGTTACCAGTAGGGAAAGAGGAGGGTGGAAGGGTAAATTGGGAGTTCAGGATTTGCAGATACTAACTAGTATATATAAAACAGATAAACAGCAAGCTCCTACTGTATAGCACAGGGAACTATATTCAGTATCTTGTAATAGCCTATAATGAAAAAGAATAGGAAAAGGAATATATATGTGTATAATTGAACCATTATTCTGTACGACAGAAATTAACACAACATTGTAAATCGACAATACTTCAGTTTTAAAAAAAGATAAACCCTTCATGCTATACTCATTATTTGGCATCTTTTTTCACTAAGTCTGTCTTTGAGACTTCAGTATAGGTGTACATAAAGATGGCACCAGTCAAGGTTGCCAGTTGTAGGCAGCAGAAATCTGCCAGATTGTAGCAGAGCAACATTTATAAAAAATAAAATGGATGCTTTCAGAATTGAGATGGCCTGAGAAACAGGCCTGGAAGCCTCACAATAGGGAATTATTCTGAAACCTCCTTGCCCAGCTGCTCTGCTAAGGTTGAGTTCAGCCTCTGCTTCCTCAACACTGCCCAGATGCTGCTGTGGGAATCACCACGTGTGCCGCCTCTGCTGGAAGGGCAATCTTGGCCTCTGCCGCACGCCCTCATCAGCAGGGACTCTGTGCAGCCCTGCCTCTTGCATCACAAGCTTACACTTTAAAGTCCGTGGCAGCTCAGGCTGAATGGAGAAGTCTGAGACCTACACCCACCCCAAGTGAAGGGAAGCTTGAAAACTGAGTTTCCAGCATTTTCTCCTTCTATAGTCAACAGGGGCCTGACTTTGAAGGCCAGGGATCCCCAAATGTAGGCAGGAGGTCAGATGCGGAGCAAGTCAAAGAAAAAAACTTACAACCATCCAGTAAAGAGATGCCCCCCTTTTTTAAAAATTGGTGTATGTTTTATAGTGCTGTCAAACTTAATCAACCCCTAATTGTGACCCTACTTCTATAGGCATCCTTCTACATAATTTTGCATCATCTCCATAAAGTAAATTCATGGCAGTAACTTTTCTGAATCAAAGAGTATGTGCACTTCTAATTTTGATAATTATTATTACATGACTTCCAAAATGTTGTTCCAGTGTGCATTTAGGTCACCCACTCTGGTCATCGGTGGGTCATGAGTGCTCGTGTTTGCCAACATGACACGTGAAAAATGGCTTCTTGTTGCTCCAAACTCAACTTCTTGAAGTATAGGGTGAGGATGAGCACCTTTTTTTTCATATGTTCACCTCTTTTTCTATAAATACTCTGTTGTATTTTAATGTGCGACTGCATTGTCTATTCTTAAAGTAAATGCTGGCTCATTAGATTTAATCTCTATCCTGAAACCTGCTCCCTTATTGGAAAGTGGCTAAGTTGCCGCCTCAAAACTCCACAAAAGGCCACAGCTCCTTGCTGGTGAGGATCTTTCCCCTAAATAATTATTTTAAGTCAGTGTCACCAAGAACTTATTGATTTAAAATCAGGAACCACTTGTACATGTTAAAGGCCAGGTTCCTGGAGAATAGTTGGGGAAATAAGGAAAATAATCATTTTTGCTGAGTGGAATATTTGGCCTTGCAATGACAATAGTACTGCATGAAAGTGTCTCCTTCATAAAACCCCTCCAATAAATATCGCAATTGTACCTTCTTCCAATGTTCTCCCCAAGTGGGGAGATGCGGAATTCCAAGTCCTCACCAGTTCAAAAGCAATCTCTATAATTTAGCATTTCTTATCATGTGATTTGGCCTCAGCAAAATTTGCAAAGTTGGGCAAATGGAGAGAGGCAGCTTCACTGGTTTGAGGTGGAATTATATTTGCAACACCCATGAAAGCGTCTAGCCTGGTGGGGGCGGATCATGGATCAGTGTGCTCCAAGTGGGGTCCCCAGTCCCATAGCATGCACATCACCTGGCAACTTGATAACAGTGCAAATTCGTGGGGGTCCACCCTGGATCTCTGGAATCAAACTGAGAGGGTAGGGAATGGGTCCCCAGCATCTACTTTAAGGAGGTTTCCAGGTGGTTCTCATGCAGGTGAAATGTTGAGAACTGCGTCATGCAGAGAAGAGCCGCAGTGGACCAGTCCTCATTCTCCACCTGGCGGTCCCTGTCCGTCCACACGTCTCCTCGTAGAAGGCAGAGGAGGAGGACTCACCGCCCCCCCAAGCAGGCAGAGTAATCAGAGCTCCCTGGGAAAACCTCATCCTACCCGGGCGTCATGGTGAACTGCCATAGCAAATACCTGGAGCAAGTTTTCCTTTATCCTAAGCGCTTTCAAGTTTTGCTGTGGCTTCAACTCTGACATACCTATTTCAGAAAGGAGTGTTCAAGGCATGTATGTTTACACATCCACATGCACAATTGTGTCCATCAGTAAATCCACCTGTGGAGAGGAGCTGTCCAAGGGAAGTGAAAGATTTGCCTGCATTAAGTTTGCTCACTGTTTTGCAACTATATTTTTGGACTTCCCTTAGCCCAACGTGACGCCCATTTGCACACCGCATTTTTCCAGTGACTGAAAGGGATGGCTGCAGCTTGGCAGCCTGCACTGCAGCACAATCATTGATTTCGCACAGCACTCCATCCTGGACGTTCCCATTGAGCACAAAGCCTTTGAAGTCCATGGTGCATATAATTCAGTTGACAGTAGATTGGACTGGAGTCCATCTAAATACAGCCCAAGCCTGAGCAGGCATCAAAATATCTCCTCCATAATTGGCAAGTGCTATTATTCTACTGAGCTATTTATTTAAAAAAGAAAAGAAAAGAAAGAAAAAAAAGAAAAAGCATTTTCTTGGCTACATGTTTTATCGACTTTCACTGTAATGAATTTCTCTTTACTTTTAAAGGTGTTTTGGTTTTTTCTATGTCTCAATGTCTTCCCTTCCGACAAGCTCTCAAACTTTGCCTCAGTTTATTTTTACCAATTTGTCCACTACGAAAACAAGGGAATATTTTGAAGAATTTCAGGCTTTTTTGACCTACGAGGATCGCTTTGGTTTCCCTTGAGCTTTTCCATCTAATTTGCGTAAATCCTTTTTAAATTGGGGTTCATTTACTTAATGTTCGATGTCTGCGATGACTTCCTAAAGCTAATTTCAGAAGACAGGGGAGGTTCCAGGAAAGGGCTTCTCTGAATGGATCTATAAAAAAGAGAGAGTGGGAGGGGAATTTGGAAACACAGAGACCAAGGATGCTAATTTGTGTAGTGGCAATGTGGCAAATGCTAAAATAGTTACAATAATAACACTTAGCTTTCTACTTCTTCCCCTCATAGACCCTAAGTTAGGATTTGAATCATTCTACCTCGGTTAGTATGTTTAACTCTGTATTGCAATATAAGTAAAACTAGCCTAAGAAACACCTGGGGTAATTTAAAAATAAAGCAGGACACAGAGGATGCTAACAGTTGGCACTAGGGCATAAAAATACAGAGAATATAAAATGTAATAGCAATTGCAAAATGTAATACAATTGCATGAAAATGCAATTAAATCAGGTTGGATAAATAGCTTCCAGGATATAATAGCAAGAAGAGAGTTCATTTCAATGAAGTGAAAATGGCAAAAAACGGAATAAATAATTTAAAGCTGAAAATGAAAAAAGTTCCATGCAGAGTTTAGAAGACAATTGAGCTCATCTGACCTTGTGCAAGTCGGTTAACCTCCTGGGGCTTCATTTTCCTTATTAGGAGAAGGAGGGGACAGGTGGGAGGGTAAGACTACGTGATCTCAAAGGTCTATTCCAGTTCTAAATTCCCCTCCTGGGCATGGGAAGGCATGGAAATGTAGGGCATCAACACAACAACGTTAGTGGCTCTGGAAAAGAAAAAAAAAAAAAAAAAAAAGCACTTACACAAACTGTGAATTGGGTTTCATATGAAGCAGTGATTTTATCTGCTGGGAACCTTTGTTATTCTTTATAAAAATAAAAGATAAGAACAAATGCCTGCCATGGTTGGATTTCCCTGTTTTCATCTTTTTCTGGCTACAATTTTCCCTTATCTGGGGTTACAAAAGGCAGTCTGCAGACAGATAAAACAGCCAGTGTGGAGAACGCTACACTGCAGTTTCAGGCTCAATCCCTCTCTTCACTCTCTGCCCATCTGCCGCTTTTCATTCACCTGATCCCCCAGGGTTAAGAAGTTGGCTGGGTGCTAATCAGTGAAAAGGGAAAGAGGAAGCCTGTGTTGGTGCAACCCGAATGGATCATGGATCATGGGCCAATCAAGCAAGGGCTGTAGTGAGAGCTGTTAGAGACTTAACACATTTAACCATGAAGACATGATGAAGGAAAACAGTGCCCTCATGCAACGTATAGAAGCCAGTCAATCACACAGGCCAAGGGGGATGTTGTCTTTATAATGCTTATGCATAAATCCATGGAATCTGAAGAATAAAACAGAGAGGTGTTTTTAAACTCCATGCCTTTTTTACCCATGTTATGCTGTAATAAAACAAAAAAAGTAATTAATCCCACATTTTTCATTGTCCATTGAGGATATGTTTTCTATCCTTCTCTGCTCCCAAGTAGCTAATCAACAAACATGAAATTTAACCCCAGTGTTTGTAGATGAAAGGCTATTGACTGTGTCCAAAGGTTTCATGTTCAAATTCCGGATTGGAAATTTATCTACTTGCCAGAGATGTGATGATTCTAACTGTTGATGACTGTTTAATGGCATTAATAATTTCTCCTTACTAGAAGAAAAACAGGGAGTGTAGTGCTGATATAAATCACTGAAACACTACAGCAAAGATGTACTCATGATGAACCCTGAAGTTAGACTACCTGGATTTGAATCTAGGTCCACTGCTTCTGAGCTGTGTGACTGAGGCAACGTAACTGGGTATCAGTGCCCTCAAATGTAGAGACGGCAGTGTTAACAATAGGATCTTTCTCATAATTTTATTTGGTGATTAAAAGAGACTGTAGGTCAGATGTTTGGAACAGTGCCTGGACCATAGTGAGTACTGGCTGTGAGCAATTATCACACAGAGGCTAAAGCCAACAATAGCAATAAGAATAGCCCCATAACTCAATTTCAAGGCCCACATAGTCCTGAATGACACGCAAAAGTCACATTGCAGCATATCTGTCTAGTCTCTTGTTCTCCTTGATAAATATTTCCTACCTCTAGTTGTATTATAGATTATTTGAAAAGAAATTTGAAAAGGAACTCTGTGCGCATATATACTAAGCTGTAGTTGGTGTTTTGCTTATGGGAGTAAGACTGAGGAAATTAAAGTACACCCCCAACAGAAGAAACTCGAGCTTGCCTGGTTCCTCCAGGACGCAATAGCATAGTCAGGTTACCTGAGAAAATAGGAGTTGACCTTACAGGGATATGGAGAAGAAATGTAGCTCAGGAAACTGTCTAGCTTTAGAAAACCAGAGCTTATGAAGAACTGAATTATTATTCAGAATAGAACAGCCACCTGGAAGACTTCTTTTCTCCAAACTTAGTATCTCTAGGGCAAATTTCTATCTTTCTACTTTTTCCCACAACTACTTTAACCCCTGCCCCCCCCCCCAAAAAAAAACCCTGATTAATTCAGTTAGGCTTGTTTTTATTTGTGTGCTTTGTTTTTGTAGGAGATAATGTGTCTATTGGACAGCGTTCCCAATCCAAAGCCTCCATGGGGCTCTCTCTCACCTATTCATAGCCTTAAACTCAGGCACCTATCCCTGGTCTAATCGGTTGTGCTCAGAGTAAGAGTCTTGCTGTTTGAAGCTCAACAAATCATACCCAAGGAATGGCTCCTTTGTTGCATTGTTCGAAAGCCAGAGGCTATAGATGTGACAGACATTCATATTGCCATAAACATCTTTCTAGTGTGAGACCCACAAGATTTTTGAGAGGTTGGACTCAATATGCATCACATCTTACCTTAGTGATCATGATAGGGTAAAGGTGAGTATCACTGTCCTTTGAATTATCTTTGATTCCCCACTCTTTGTTGAATTCTAGAAGGCTACAACTCACTGAAAGGTGTGTCTTGGCTCTAAAACTAACAATGAAAAAAATCCAAATAGCAGCAGCAGGAAAGCCTTGATGCAGATGATTACAAAGGATTTTATAAAATGTATCCATATCAATAAAATGTACCAAAATCAGATCAGTTGATAAATCAAAACCAGCTAAATTTCTCCTGAATTCATATAAACATTATTTTGAAAGAGGTTCTAAAGCATGTTGAAACTTTTAAATATAGAAAAAGCCAACAAAACAAAACAAAACAACAAAGTGCATGCTGTTGTCAACTCCATGTTGCCAGCAAGACTTTATCCTTCAAGGGGTTTTGCTGTGCTCACTTCAGGACCAAGTGTCATGGGGATTCAAAAGAAGCATAACACATGATATTTGCCTCACCCAGAAAAGCAGACATTTACACACATAAAAGATATTGGATATTACTACACATATTATGAATAAGTACCTACACAAAAAACAGGGTTAATGAATTCTCTAGGACAGTGGTTCAGTCTGACTCTACCTTAAAATCTTCTGAGGAGCTTTTAAAACATGATGATGACAGGGATATCTGATTTAACTGATGTGAGCTTGTTTCAAGCATTGGTATTTTTGTTAATTGAGAACGTTTTTGTTAAGTTCCCCAGGATTCTAATATGTAATCCACACTCCCAGAATCAGAACCAGAAAAGTCTGAGAAGACTTTGGGAAAAGGTAGGTTTTAAAAAAGAACTTTAGAGGATTCTATGGGCATAAGAGAGGACCAAGATTATTCTACGTCAAGGAAATTTTGAGCAAAACTGAGCCTCATGTTGTGATACGTGATTTGTTTTGAGACCATGTGAGGGAGCAGGAATATGGAGAAATAGAGTAGTGCGTCTGTATCCTCTGTTTTGTTTTCCATGGTTTCAGTCCCCCGTGGTCAGCTGTGGTCCAAAAGTATCAAATGGAAAATTCTAGAAACAAAAAATTCAAAAGTTTTATGTTGTGTGTTGTTCTCAGCAGCATGATGAACTCTCATGCAATCCACCTTGATGCCTCCCAGGAAGTGAATTATCCCTTTGTCTAGCATATCGTGCCCATCAGTCACTTAGTAGCCACTTCGTTTATCAGCTCAACTCTTGGTGGCATCGAAGGGCTTGTGATCAAATAACCCTTATATTAGTTAATAAATGCCCCAAGCACAAGAACAGTGATGCTGGCATCCGCATATGCAAAGAGAAACCATAAAATGCTTCCTTTAAGCACAAAGGTGAAAGTTCTTGACTTCATAAGGAAAGAAAAACTATCGTATGGTAAGATTGCTAAGATCTATGGTAAGAATGTATCTTCTAACCATGAAGTTGTGAAGAAAGAAAAAGAAATTCATGATAGTTTTGCTGTCCCACCTCCATCAGCAAAAGTTATGGCCACAGTGTGTGTTATATGCTTAGTAAAGATGGAAAAGGCATTAAATTTGTACAATAAGATATTTTGAGAGAGACCACATTCACATAACTTTTTACAGTATATTATTATAATTGTTCTATTTTATTATTAGCTATTGTTTTTAATCTCTTACTATGCCTAATTTATACATTAAACTTTATCATAGATGTGTATGTATAGGGCAAAACATA
The DNA here is from genome assembly GCF_036321535.1 of Camelus dromedarius. Lineage (NCBI taxonomy): Eukaryota > Metazoa > Chordata > Mammalia > Artiodactyla > Camelidae > Camelus > Camelus dromedarius. The sequence continues at coordinate 33,890,321 of NC_087440.1, forward strand.
GTATATCTAAGGTTCATTACTATCTGTGGTTTCAGGCATCTACTGGGGGTCTTGGAACATATCCCCTAAGGATAAGGAGAGACTACTGTATAAACAACAAACTGAAGATGTGGAATTTAATAAACACACCATTGGGAAACAAAGGAGACACAGCAGAGGACTTTGAAGGAAAAAACCAACAGGACTCTCGATCTGATTCGATATAGTGGCTGAAGGGCTGGAACATCGTCAACTCACCATTACTTTGAAGGTTATGGAATATTTTTTTTATTCTGAGGAAGTCCCTGATTTCATTCAAAGTTCATAAAAGGTAGTAATCTAATGTTTGTCTGTATACCTAGAGTATCCAGTTAATGCTTGGCCACAATACTACACTTGGCCAGTAGGCTCTGCTCTCTGAAGTAGGGTATATTCAGTCTATGAGGTCTTTAATATTGAGGAGTCATGAAATGAAAAATAAATTATAGTTACTTTCTGTCTTTCATCTAAAATGAGTAATATCTGTACTGTACATCATGTACAAGGACATAGTCTTTATTGAAGCTTTCTGTGTCATTTATAATTGAACTTCTGTTTGGGTGGCTTTTGGTCTTGGTGCAATATCAGAAGACAGCAATCTTATCTTTATGAAAACCTTGAAATTGTATGATACAGAGGAAGTAGCAATGGATTTAAATCAAGTTCTCCCCATCAAATAACTGTCTGGACTCTGAGCAAGTCAGTTAACCTTTTGAGACTTCAATTTCCCCATCTGTGGAATCAGGAAAGTGACCTGGATAATGTCTAACATTCTTTCTAACTCTAAAACACTTGTTCTCCTAAATTCTCTTTCACTGAGTGGTTAATGGTTTTGAAAATAAGTATTATTTGGCTTACGTGCTTCTCGCAATAATTTTTTATCTCCCAGGATTTCTGTTTCCTATATATTTAACATATACACACACACACACACATATATATATATACACACACACACCATATTTAGCAAGTAAATAGCCAATTGTGTTGCCGCTGCCATTGTTCCAATCTCATCAATATCTCCTTTTCTAGTATTGTCAGGAGCTAAGAGTATATGTCCCAGAAATGCCATCTCCTCTCATTTTTCGTTAAGGATTTCTCTATGCGTCCCTTCTCTGCCAAGTATTTTCAAGCTTCCATGAAAACAGAAGTATTGCCCCCATTCAAATAGAACAACTTCTTGATAACTGGTTACCTGGATTACCATAGTGAAAAGGATAAAAGGCAGAGACTGGAGTAAATAGGAAGGAGTGTTGGGATCATTCAGATATATTTACCATGACCACTCTACAGAAGAGTTTTAGCACTCCCACTGTATAACTGCCAAAATGACTTCAGGCCATTGAAAGTGTAATAGTATGACATTGTGATTTACAATAAGACATATATATATGATCTTCATCCGCACTTCTGGCACAAAGCTCCTTAAACCCTTGGAATTTCCTAAGTGACGAGAGTGCTAAAGGTGATGTGTGTTATTGTTCCTGAGACTCAGGACTGCACCTATGGATGGCGGCTGGTTGCCAGGAGAACAAACCGTGTGATTAGAGGGCTGGACATTTCAGCACCATGCCACTACCCCTACCCCTGACCTCTGGGGAAGGGAAGGGAGAAGGACTGGAGATTGAGCTGGACCACCAATGGCCAATGATTTAATCAATCATGCCTATCTAGTGAAGCCTCCACAAATATCCAAATACAGAGTTTGTAGAGGTTTCAGGTTGGTGAATATATGGAGATTTGGGGAGCGTGGCACTGTGGAGAGGGAATGGGAGCTCCAAGACCTTCCCAACGTACCTTACCGTAGGTAAGGGTGTCTCTTCATCTGGCCATTGATTTATATCCTTTAGTTTCCTTTGTAATAAATAGGTAATCTAATAAGTAAATGTTTCTCAGTTCTGTGAGCCAGTCTAGCAAATTAGTTGAACCCAAAGGGTTCAGAGGGGTTCATGTGAACCCCTAATCTGTGGCCAGTAGGACAGAAGTGTAGGTGATAACCTGGGTTTGTGACTAGCCTCTGAAGTAAAGGGCAGTCTTGTGGGACTGAACCCTTAAGCTGTGGAATCTGATACTATCTCCTGGTAGACAGTGTCAGAATAACTCTATTGTAGGACAGCCAGCTACTGTCTGGAGAATTGTTGGATGCATGGAGAACTTCCCACACATACACACACATGTTGGAATGGTGATCAGAGCCATTATAAGTAGCAATAACAGGTTAGATCATTCTAATAAGCAACCCCATAGTCAACAACAAAATTTTGCTTCTTGCTCAAGATACATAGAATCTCCATATTATTATCATTTGAACACCTAGGCTAACAGAGTAGCTCCTATTCCATCATTACTGAGCTCACTACCAGAGAACAGAGCCAGAACTGGAGGACTTGTCCAGCAAATAAATGCTCAGCTCCTAAGTGACTCACATCATTTTCCCTTACAAGGCATTGTCCGGAACTAGTCACATGGCCCCTACATCCAGAAGGCAGGCAGGAAGTACAATCCTACTGTATGTTTAGGAGGCGGAGAGCTGGAAACACTCAGAAAGCAGCACCAGTTACTACTGTCCAAAGCTACTTTAGGGATAATATTTAGATACTACTCTCCTGGAGGTATCTCAAACTTTGAGTCACTGGAAGTCCTATGCTTATGCCTAGGAGAGTCCTTATGTGTCAAATAAATGGATGTTAGCAGACCGAGGTCTTGGGCTCTATCTCTTTAAGAATCATTTCTGTTTATCATTATGCTATCATGCCCATGAATAAGAAGCCATCTTTAACACCATCAATCCAGAAAACCTGAATAAACAGAGTGAGGACAGACAGTGAAGGACTGGCTTCGATCAATATCACAGCCAGTTCTTGATCCCCACTGCAAAGGTATTGTCCAGTTAGCATTTCTGCATACAATGAACACCACATTTGAATCACCTCACTTTAAGAATAAATCCATGCAAAAAAAACTCTTTAGGAAAGAAAGGTACTACCTTAGTAGGTGACATTTCTTTGTCATTCCACACATCCCATGACCCAATGAATCTGTATTTTGTCTAATGGGAAAGAAGGTTTAAAACCTCACATTCTGAGCTGGTCTCAAGTATGAGAAAATAAAGGAAATTGTTTACCTTTTGCATTTAACTCACTGTTCAGGAGTACCCGGATATTTGTTGTTTCATTTAGTGCTGAAATTGTAAAAGTTGAAGGGTAAGCATGAAAGGCATTCAATCAACATGATTGATATGGATCGTCATACTATTTCAAAATTTTTAAATCCACATTGTAATCTCAGTTTATTTGGACTAATTTTCTTCACTGTGTAACTGTAGATGAATTGCTCCTTCTTTTTTTCATTGTGTTTGGTCTGGGAAGTATGAATCAAGTTAAAGTGCAAATTCCACTTTCTCTATAAGAGACTAACCCAGGCTAGAAGTCAGCCACACTTATGGCTGCCTCAAGTGCTGTCTTCTTAGAGCTCCCTCCATTTTATCTGGTCTGTTGCTCTTCCTGTTCCTTTTTCCAGGGTTCTGATGGGGCCCTTGGGGTTCCAACTGGCCTCCGAGAAAGGTGGTTTCTGACAAGGAGTACTGGGCTCTAGACACTTTCTAGTCATCTTCCGTCTAACATGGAAAGACAATACCTCGGGTTCAAACATTTGAATAGTTCACAAGCCTATACATATTTCTAGATTTAAAAATCCTGGGTCATCATGAAACCTAAGGGACTGAGGTCCTTAGTCCCTTCTAGAACCTAATTCCTGTTTCCTTCTCTTCTTACCCTCTTCTTCTCCCCTCTTCACTCCAACCTTTCTCTTTGTAAAAATATTTTGTTATAATTGATACATGCACATAACATGCAATGTAAATATGTAATTAAGCAAAATAATTAAATAAATATTCATGAACCCAACACCATAATTAAAACGAGACTGTTATTAATCTCACTATTACTACCTGTGGGCTCTTCCTGCCACAAGCCTATTTTCCACCATTCACCACTATCATGTATTTTGGGGGTTTTGTTCTATTGCTTTTTTTTTATAGTTTTACCACATACATAAGTATCTCTAAATCAATAGCTTTCCAACTCAGGTTATGGCCATGAAGTCAAATTAATGGATCATGACCAGAATTTGGTTTTAATGAAACAGAATATAAAGGGATGGAAAATAACAGAGTACACTGGACATGGTAAGAGTAAGTAATGCTGCAAAAAACTTTGTTTGACTCTGTGTGTGTATGTAAAGTATAGTGTGTGTGAAATCATTTCTTACAGTGGTCCATGGATCACAGTGTAAAATATGTTTCTTCCTTTGGCCAGTTGTCAAATAGTTTTAAAAACACTGCATTAAACAACATATTATCAATTCTGTTTGTTCTGAGCTTTTTAAAAATTGTAAAACACTATATATTTTGTACTGACTTATTCTTTATGGTCTAGGCTTCATCTCTGTGGATTTACTTTCCCTGCTGTATAATATTCTATCACAGGACCATAATGCAATTTATTTTTACGTTCTCCTATCAGTCGTCATATGAGTGGTTTCCAATATTTTATTTTAATGAAAAGTGATGCTGTGAATATCCTTCTGGCCTCCTGATGCATTTGTATAAGAGTTTCTATAGAGAATATGTCTAGAAGTGGAATTGTTAGGTCTCAGGATATGCGCGTGTTGTTATATATGATAATGTCAGAATATTTTCTAAAATGATTTCTTCCTTTGTGTACCTTCTCCTCTCCTACTCCCATGGGCACTCAGAAAATACCCTCATGTTCTAGAATGCACAGCACTGCACTTGTATTCTGAAGCTGCGCTGATTCTAAAGTTCTTTCCTGCCTTATCTGCTGCACTTGAAAGGCATTTTCCTACCTGTGCTGTGAAACATTCTCTCTGAGGTCGGTTCCTTTGTATTCTTATGGCGACCTCAGCAGCCCTGAGGCCTTGAGAAGTCTTTCCCTTATTCGTGATCGGTTTGATTCTCAGTAACGTATCATACAACTAGCCGCCATTAAGTCAAGCCCTGCCCCTAAATTCAACTTGATTTCCCTAGTATTTGTCAAGAACTATAAAGGGTCTGAGATTTTACAGGACTTGTGTGAACGAAAAATACTGCAAACCATATCAGTAAACAAAGAATGCTGAAGCCATCAAGTCATCGCAGAGGCCGCCAGCAAGCCCCCCCCCCCCCCCCCGCCCCCGGCCCCTGGTTAAGACCAGCCTGCAGCCCAGCCTCTGCAGCCACTCACGGTGGTGCACCCTGAGGGGACTCAGAATAAGAAAGGACAGGATACTGGCCCTAGATAGCTAGGTGCTTAACAAAGGAATGAATTTAATGAGACCAAATGTTTGCTTCCTCCCATACATAGAAAAGCACTAAATTCTTTAACTTGAGATGCCTGGTCTTCTTTAGTTAACAAGTAATTTTTTAATGTTCCAACTACCTAGTCTTTGTTGTAAAGCTCCTATGTATCCTGGCTCCTCCCCTACCTCTTGGGAGCAGTCCCTCAGAGCGATCTGAGAGGCTGTCATCCTGGGCTCGAAGGGGTTCGAGTCCTCAGAACTGTCCGCCAAATAAAACATAACTCTCAGCTTTTAGGCTGTGCATTTATTTCAGTTGACACTTGCAAGCTAAGATACTCTGCCATAGTTTCTTGGATGCTGGCAGAAGACATAAGAATCCTACATCAGAAACAACAGGCTTTCTTACTCACGGCAAGAGCAGTAGTCAGCATTTCAACATTTTCTTGCCCTGGTCCCCAGGCCCTAGTTTCCAGAGGGCAACATGAAGAGAGCTAAGTGACACCCGCACTTACAGTGGACTGCATCATGGAAGAACAACTCTGAGATCAGGGAACAGAAATCTCACATACTGGATGTGGCATAAACGTGGCTGCCCATTGTTCCAGAGTGACACACCATCTCTTATCTTCCAAGGCTGAAAGTAACCCTCCCCTCTGCTCAAAAAAAAGGGACACTATTTTCTAAGAGTGTTCACTGAACGAACATCCTTGAGAAGATAATGTTGTGGGACACAACGCGGCAGTAGGTGGTAAAAAGAACTTACCAAAAGCCACGAGGGACGTTCAGGGAAGTTTAATAGATAACGCTGCTACAGACGACAGACGAGAGTTGCCTGTGTGAGCACCAAGGGTGAACGTGCAGGGTCTTTTATTGCGGGGAGGGTCTGTGAACACTAGGAGTAGGGGCTGCATGGTCAATTCGTGCCCAAGTACCTGACTGGTAGTAAGATCTGTCAGGAGCTACTCTGAATACTAGGATTTTACAGTTCTTGTAAGGGCAGGGTGTGAGGCCTGTCTGCCTAGGGAGCTGTGAGATGGGCTATTTCTTGGGGCGGTTTAGCCCCAATGATGGTAAACACTCATCAAGAGATGTTTTTATCCTGCAGAAATGCAGATGTGCGAAGGGTCCTGCAGTGAGGAGTGGGGGTTAAGGTGTCAGTAGGCTCCAGGCACACAGGGAGCCCAGGGGTGGGGGTTTTATGACTCCAGAGAGAGACAGCCAACTTCCACCGATCAGACAAGGCAAGGCAGTCAGTTCCTCTCTCATAAGGCATGCAGACACGTGAGAGCCCCACAGAGAACTGTCTCTCAACAGTATTCTATAGAATAATTCAGGTCTGAAATGTCCTTGTAGAAAGACAACATCAACTTATCTGCATCAAATTACTGTCATCCAATTTTAAAAAGGACATTTCTATTTCTTTGTGCTCCCCCCCAAATCCTCTCTGTGTTAGGATAATCTAGATTATGCTGGGATAACAAATACCCCCCAAAACCTCAGAGATTTAATACCACACACTTGATTTCTCACATTAGTCTGCCCAAGTCTCTCTTCCATATCATCACCCAGACTGAAAGGACTCTGCCTTCTTGTAAATACAACATGTACAGCATCATCTCATCAACAGCCCCAGCATTGCAGAGAGAAAGACTCACTGGCTTTTCCCCGTCTTATCCTGGAAGTGACACATGCCCCATTTCATTAACCAGGATTGGGTACATGGTCCTATCCAACAGCAAGCAGGCTGGAAAATGTTGGAAGACTGATGGAAGCCTGCGTGAGCATTCCTGTCTCAGCCACACCTTATTTGGGCCTCAAAACATTTTCCTATTTTCTGTCTTATGGGCAATTCTAATCCACTTCTGAGTTAAGATGACCAGATCTGCTTTCTCTAGGTTCCACAGAAGTATTTTGCATAATATGTCCACTCTGCCCTCCAAAACATGAAATCAGAATCCTATCCCTAGGCATTTTTATTTAAATGGGATTTATGTTGGTCATTCTTTACAACAGACAAAATACACCTTCCATCATAGGAAAAGGAAGTGTGCCCCTGTCAAAAGCTAAATTTCTTCTTGGTTGTGTCCCCTACTGTGTGCCAGGTAGTAGGCTAGGCTTCAAGAGTAAGACGATTGAAAAACAAAAGTGAAAATGAGCACTTAGAGAGTCCATAGTGCAGTGGAAGGAGAGCAGATCCTGTGAGACAACAGCGTGTGGGAATTCCTGTGACAGGTGTGCGCAGGGTACACTGGGAGCTCAAAAGAGGAGGCACCTAGCTCAGACCAGGGCATTCTGGGAAGATCTCCTGATTTTTATTCTCCAGGAAATAACTGAAGTGAATCTTGAAGGACAAGTCAGTTAAGCCTGGGGCAAAAAAAGAAAGAGTCAAGATGGCTGGAAAGTCATTCTAGAAATAGAGAACAATTAACTCAAGGGCAGAGGCGTGAAAGAACATGATTGTTCTTAAAAGGCAAGTACTTTGGTATGACTGGGAGCACAGAGTGTGTGTTAGGGGGTTTCAAGAGATGAAAAGGGGAAAAGGACAGAGGAGTCAGAACGGATTCTGCATTAAAACGATGGGGAACGACTGAGGGATTTTAAGCATGATGAGATTTTTGTATTAGAAAGATGACTCTGATTGGAAGTAAGTGAGACTGAGTCAGTAAAAGTGTTGGAAGGCATTTATAATAATCCCCGACCCTAGTGGTAGCGTGGATAAAGAAGGCAAATGGGTATTTATTACGTTAAGTAAATAGACTATCACAACGTGATAATTAAATGGACACTGGGAATGTGAAAGAGAGATTTAAGTGTGACCCTCAAATTCCAAAGTTAGAAAGAAGAAATCTAAATTTTAGTTTGAAAATAAAGTTTACTCTTTGATTGGCAGTTATGAAACATCATGATATATATTCTTGTCCGAGCTCAGCTGAAGCCAGGAATGTAGATTAGAGCTCAGGCAGAGACAGGCAGGTGAAAAAAGAAGAGAGACTAGAGGCTGGGGACAGGTCAACAGCCTAAAGGAATACACTAAAATTGTGTCTATTGACATTTCATACAAGTTTCTTGTGCACCTATGAGTTAAACAATATGAAATTTTTTTTTGAATCACCAAAATAATTTTCAGATGCTTTGCCTCACCAACTTGCACCTCCTAAACACAGTCAGCATGAATTCCATACTGAAGAAAATCACAAATTTAAAGTAAGTGGGAAATTGAAAGTACTGTTAGTCATCAGCAAGCAATAAATATGTACTAAATATATATTTTATACCTCCAAAGCTCTTGTCTTCTATGGTGCACTGTGGAATAATCATGATAAACCTCACAAAGGCCCAGGAGGTAGGAAATGAGCATGGCAGTACTGTGTAGCATCCTTGTAAATAAGAACAGATGCTCATCCATCCACAAAACCATTCTGTGCCAGACTGCCTTAGGTCACAGGGTGATTGAACAAAAGAAATCCCAGTTTTCTACCTGTCCCAGCTCAAAGAGATGGGCATGCAATGTAACTGCTGTTGAACCAACTGGAGTCAGGAAATCTTGCACAGAGAGTAACACCTTGGGATGTTAGAACCTTGCCAAGGAGCTCAAAGCACATCTGAGTCATTGATTCAGTTACACTGGGAAGTCCTTGCGGGTTAGGAAATGGCTCTGTATACAATGTTAAGAGATCTGAAGCTTTAAAGTCAGCAAATTTGTGCCCAAGCCTGAATCCCAGTCAAGTCCTTTTTTTACTAAACCCAAATACTTGGCCATCCTGGAGAGGGATCTTGGAGGATTCAGGGCCTAGAAACTGCCCCCATGAGCTCGGCTGCATCCTCAGCTTGCTTGATGCAGAGCCATTTGCCTCACCACATAAAGGCTCTTGGAGAGGTGGCCCGATCCCCACCCCACTCCCTTTTCATTCATCCTGTCCTGAGTTGATGCTGCTCCTTTTAGCCAAGTTTCAAGCCAGAGACCCTGCTGTTTTGACTTGTCGACTGAAATAAATGCACAGCCTAAAAGCTGAGAGTTATGTTTTATTTGATGGACAGTTCTGAGGACTCGAACCCCTTCGAACCCGGGATGACAGCCTCTCAGATGGCTCTGAGGGACTGCTCCGAAGAGGTAGGGGAGGAGCCAGGATATATAGGAGCTTTACAACAAAGACCAGGTAGTTGGAACATTAAAAAATTACTTGTTAACTAAAGAAAACCAGGCATCTCAAGTTAAAGAATTTAGTGCTTTTCTATGTATGGGAAGAAGCAAACATTTGTGCTCATTGAATTCATTCCTTTGACAAGCTCCTAGCTATCTAGGGCCAGTATCCTGTCCTTTCTTATTCTGAGTTCCCTCAGGGTGCATCACTGTGAGTGGCTGCAGAGGCTGGACTGCAGGCTGGTCTTCACTGGAGGGTGGTGGCAGTGGCTGATGACTTGATGGCTTCAGCGTTCTTTGTCTACTGATATGGTTTGCAGTATTTTTCGTTCACAGATTGGCGGCAGAAAATGAGTAAGGGAGAATGGTAATTCCCATCAGCAAGTACCCTGGGATGGTCCCCTGTTGTTTTGACTTGACACCTCATGACATTTTGAGCTCCTACTTCACTATAATGGGGATTAAGATCATACTGTCCTGCTTCCTGTTCATATTATATGGTTCTTTAAAAACTAATCTAAAAGCATTTAAGCTCAATGGCCTCACATAGTTTACAACTTTTGATAGAACAGAGCATTCTCCAAAAAATGCTTTTCACAAAAAAGAAATCATTTCTCCTTTAAAAAAAAACAGGAGACTGGAAATCATAGCTGTCATTATCCATTTCTACTCAGGGCTAAATTGTTCTTGCGAGAGTCATTTCCATTGTGCTTTTAAATACTGTATTATGTGACATCGAATCCTGTTTTAATGCAACATATTGATTCTCTTATAAACTTGGGTATTATTGTCTTAAAGAGATTCAAAGTAAATGATTAAACATAGCTTATGCCCTTGCAGTCACCAGCAATTCTGCATTCTCTTCCGATTGGTGTGTGTGATGGCTGGCTTCTCCAGGGATGAGAACTAGAACGTCCTGCACTTGTGACCATAATGTGAAAGTAAGAGACAACCCAAACACTCTCACTGTCCCCCAGCCTTCCACAAAAAAAGCTAACATATATTAATTTAAAAAACACAATAGGCTTAGTTCCTTGAGGATAGAAGGTTTATTTGCTCCCTATTGGCAGAGCTGAGAAAGTGAAGAAAAGAAAGTGAAAACACCCTTTAATTTATTCAGTGAACTTTGCCGTCAATGACCAGGGTTATGCAGATGTCCAGCAATCTTCAACGGGCTCAGTCAAAGCAGACCTTTTCTGTGGTTTTAGCAAGCACAGCTTTGAGGTAAGAATAGAATTTCCTTATCAGAAGCAACATATAAAGTGAAGCCGGTGTTTGTATCTTAGAAAACACTGGAGAAGATCTGGGAGGGAAGAAGGGATCAGAAGCGCTTCTCACTTAATCATTAAGAAAGAGTGATGTGAACCAGCCCTGACATGAATAGCACCGTCACCTGTCTTATGAAAGGTACAAATCCAAAACGACCTGCCTATGGATATGTGGTGATTGGAGACTCCTTGCCTAAGATGCGTTCTTGGGAACCAGCTATGAAATTCAGCTGGATTTGCATTTTCTTCATGCTGGTCATTCCTGGGACACTAGTGTCTGTCAGATTTGCAAGGAGGAGAAGGAATGGAGAAGGGAGTAGAATCAATGGCATGCGGGTGACAAAAGTTGACAGTGAGAAGACATCACTACATGGTAGGCAAAGAGCTCTTTTCATTCAGGGTAGGAGTGGGTATCTTTTGAACGTATTTGAAATTATCCCAAAGAGGGTATCCCAGGAGGGGCCATTTCCTAAGGGTACACCGTGCCCCTTCCAAGGATGATTCTTGAGAGAGCACCTAACTCAGCCTCTCCGTTTACATTTAGAAACATAAGGTTTTGACTAATTGTGGCTTGGCTGAACTCATTCAGTTGGTCCTTTGCAGAACTGCGGCCAAACCCCAAGGTGACCTCCCAGCGAACTTCCCCTTTCATGCCAACATTTCCATCTCAGACCTTGGCGGTTTGGCTTAAAGCCACCTTCTATTTTTCAAAATATGAAGTCTATGTCAGATATTCCAAAGCAAACATAAGCACAAAATCAGGATGGTGACATGAAGAAGATAAAGAATGGCTGCAGGGTCACACCAGGAGGCACCAGGGTGGATCAGGAGGCAGGGGGACCCGGGGGAAAGCTCAGGCATGAGCCTTTCTTGTGGTTTCACCAGGGGAGGAATGAGCAAGGCAGGGTAAGCAGGTTTGGTATTGAGGAGTTTGAATAATTTCAGTGGACTCTGGGGTATAGTATTGTCCCTAGTTGTCTGGTACTAAGGCAGGTGTTGGGGGTGAGGATAGTGGCCTGGATGGAGCCTAAGAGCTTGATACAGAGGGGTTGGGAGTTTGGGGGTGGACTATGTTTGGATTAGTTTGCATACAAAGGACTCTAGCAGCTAAGTTATTTACTATTTTAGGAGTTGGCTACAGGGTCAGCAAAGCCCCAAATGGCAAAGATTCAGAAACAGAAAATAAAGAAAACAAAGAAGCATGATTAATACACTATCTAAGGGTGCCATGCCTAATTTAGAGGAAAAAGAGACTTGTGGTGACATAATGACCAATGAGGGGTGTCCCTGCGGGAAAAGCGCATTTGCTCTAATTAGACATATTCTGAGGGGTGTTAGGATCCAAGGGTGTGAGGGCCATTCTGAGGAGAGAAGTTGCCCTGGGTGAGGTAGGAGTGGTCACCTGCAGAAGAATGTCCCACAAACAAGTGACATGGATATTCTGCAGCAAGCTGTGGGCACAGAGGGAAATGGACCCACAATATGAAATGACAACTCATATGTGAAACTGGGGCTGTCTCAGATGGAAAGAGGCCACCCCCTAGAAAGAGCATCCTTAAGTCGGTGGCCTGAGACAGGAGAATCACTACTACATTTCGCCTGGTGTCACAGCCAGAGGAACAGAGGCTCCGAGGGAAAATATGTAGGTTGTGGAAGATGGCATTTGCCCGGAGCCACACAGCAGGGCAGCTTACAGCTCAGCTTGTGATGTTGGGCTTACAGCAGTGGTCTCTGGGCCCTGTTCAAGGAATTTTACTTGCACAATGTTGACCTGTTAAGGAAAATGGACTTTTCTGTTTATTATTTAATGAAATCACGAGAAGAAACTCAGGGAGAGGGAGTGTGTGAAAAGAAACAAGGCTTCACCAAAATATTATTCTCTCCGCCCCTCCCCCCAATCCATTTATCAAACAGGCACTTTCCCTGAGAGGGTTTTTGTCAACAGAATCCCTCGATTCAAATCTAGACGTGAACACTTGAAACAAGGAATGTAGTAACTTGGAAAGTGGCTTTCAACCACCTGGTAAATGAGAAGTGGCAACCACAAGTCTACTCCCAAATCAAGAGAACGGTTGACTTTTTCATTTCTTATTTTAGTGGCTTGGAGAAAGTTAAAACTACAAAGTGATTTGCAGTCAAGTTTCCACGGTGTGTCTGGAAGTTACAATGGTATAAATTGGAGACAAATTTGAGATTCTGATGATCTGTTTAGGCAGGTTTTAAGGCGGAAAGGAGAGGCAGCCAGGGGATCAGGAGAGAAACGGGGGATGAAGCGATGGACTTGGTGTTCTGGTCCATTCAGTTCAGTTCCCAGAACTAGAACACCCCCTCCTCCACTAGAAAAGTCTTCCCCCTGAACTGGGCCACGGCTACTCATACAGATAATGCAACCACCGGATCCTGAGAACCACTAGGTGGCATTTGTGATTTATTGCTTTCCAAGCTGAGATTTTTAAAAAATGTCTCTGCTGATCCTTTGCTTAGACTGAACAAGACATTTAACATTCTAAAGGATTTCATTCAAGAAATGCATAGTTGATTCTCTTTATCAAGCTCGGAGAGGGTCGGGGGTGGGGAGACTGGTTTGGGAAGTTGAATTTCATATCATGGACATTCTTCTGCTGGTCCTCTCTGACCCCACACCATCCGCTTACATAAGTAATTACTTGTCTACAATTAAGCTGTAAATAATGCAATCACTCCATTCTTGTCCGTCACTCCAGTCCCAACCACAACAAACAGTGCTAATCACATACTTATTCAAGTGTGTAATTATTCACAGTTAAACTTCTGTCACTTTCACCCTGTTTGGAAACAGCAGAACACAACCTGTAATTAGCAAATGTGGCTCCAGGCATTTTTGCTTGGGAGTACGCCAGGGATTCAGCACCTAGGCGCTCCTTTGATCTGGAAGCTGGCAAGGCGCCTCACCCCGAGGCCAGAGTGCTATCAGCACTCTGCAAGTCACCGAGATCAATGAATATGTCAAAGGCATCTATCCCAAATCACATATTACTTCCCTCTCTCACTGTGGTTTCTGCCTTTAGTATATATTTCATAGACTTTCCTTTTCTTTTTGAACCCTTTGACTTCAGTTTAAAGGGTTACCAATAAGGTCTGCAAGCCCCTGTGTTTTCAACTCGGGTTAAAAAATGAAAGTCCCAGAGTCCCTCTTGATGGTCCCTGTTCTTTCTTAGCTTTGCAGTTTCCATGAACACAAGCACAATGGAGGAGGGATGACCTTTGCTACCCCGCCTGGCCCACAAGGCAGAGGAAACCAGAGACTTTTATCCTACCCTCTGCTCACCGCTTCACTCCTAACCTCAGCTAAACCACACAGTGTATGGGTACCTTGGTTGCAAGGGAGATCAGGTCAACTTCAGACATTTTGGAGCAAATCCATTATATTTTATCAGGGGGATAACTTGGGAGCATAGATCCTTCCCAGGAAGAGGTAATACCGTCCCTGTAGGTGGAAAACAGGACTTGGCAGCCTGCTCCTTTCTCTGTAAGGTCATTGCATGCCTTGAGATTTAGGAGGTAGTGCTTTTCATAAAAGTATATTGGGCCCATCAAAAGGAAAAGTGAGGGATAAAAGCAGTGTGTACATCCATGAATTAGACTTTTGTTTGCATGCTGTATTAAGGGTGATCATTAGCTTGTTTGAAGAAAGGTTATTCTACCTTCATTAAGACTCCAATGGCAATTACCTAATGAAAACAAGTTTACGTATCTAGCCTGGTTTAATATCTTCCTTTCCTGACATATCCCACTAAGACGGAGGTTTTTCACTTCAACCACAATGAATACTCCCCGGAGTAGAAGGGTAAACAGAACTGCAGTAAAGTTTTTTGTGTATTAACACCAGTCAGCCTTGGTTCTAACCATAACAGAAGCCAGTTTTTTAAATACTAGTTAGTGGCCTCAAAGGGACAAACAGCTCTGCAAGCTTCTCAATCAGAGAAGATTGTCCTCAGAACGGGAAGCTTCTGAGAGTGGGAGATGAAGTGTGAGCAACAGTGAGCTGCTGCCCCGGCCAGCTAACTTCACCAAATGAGCCAAATTAGCCCTGGCAAACAGCGCGGTGACAGATGTGGGAGCCAGATTGCCATGATGTTTTTATTTTATCATTTTTTTTTAAGATGAAATACTACGACTGCTTCTATGTGAGCAAAGTGGAACAGTACTGAGTAGTTATCTGGTGATTTTGATTAATACAGACTGACAAGCAATCTGGAGGATTCGTTTAAAAACAAGCCGAAATAGACTCCTATTTTCTCCAACAGCAGTGGTCGTTAACAGAGCTTCACTGATAGTAATACTGATGATTTTAAAGCTCCACTTAATTTGACCCTGGTGGACACAAACAAGACTCTTAAGGTTATTTTTGTTAGCTAATTTTCAGACGATCCTAATATGCAGCGCATAGCATAGTGACAGGATGACAGAAAGCACCAGGTCTGCTGGTCTGGAAGATGAAGGCAAAGATGCTTCGCCCCCTCTGCCCTGTCCTCCCTCCCAGGAGGACTGAAAAGCCTGTTACAAACTCATTTCCACCCTGGCTTCAGGACACCATTTAGTTATGAACCCGCTTTCTGCTTTCTCATATGTATGTAACTCAGTAGAGAGCTGGAACCAAAATAGGCATGTTCAGCCCCCGACCACAGCATATCATGAGTCAACCCACTTCCTTGCATTCCCACTGCCACTGCCTTACTCTAGGTCACTGTCATTGCTCATCCAGCCGCCCTCGCTGGTCTCTCCCTTTGGACTCCTAGTCCTCTGTCTAGGGCAAGCTCCCCGTAACAGGGACAGTGATTTTTAAACATAAATCTAATCATGTCACACTCTGATTAAATCTCTCCAGTGCTTTCCCACGGCACTTAGAATACTCCTTACCATGAGTTATAAGTCCCCACTCATCCTGGTCCTCTCTGGTTCTCCATCTGCACTTTGAATTCCATTCCCCGGGCAGCCCCCCTGGTTTTTCAGCTGTGTGAGTGTGCCCAGAGCCGTGTACAGCTTGTGTCTTCCATCGGGTTGCTCTTCTCCCACCTCTCCATATAGCCCGAGCTTACGGGATGGCTCTTTGTGACCATACTACATAAGAGGGATTGTTCCCCGGCCCTTTAGTCTCAGCCCTGTGATTTTTTTTATAACACATCACCACTTGTATTTGGTTTATTTATTTGATCATTTTTTCGGGGGTGAGGGAAGGGGGTAATTAGGTTGGTTGGTTGGTTGGTTTATGGAGGTACTGGGGACTGAACCCATGCACTCTACCACCGAGCTATAGTGTCCCTCTCCATTTGCTTCTTTTATATTGGTGTCCACTAGACTGTAAGCTCCCTGGGGCAGAATCTGTCACTATTTCATTCCCTGCTGAATCTCCAGTGCCTAGCCTAGTGCCTACTGTCTAGCTGAACCCCCGTTTCTGAATTGTTTGTCAAATAAATGAACAAATAGAATTTAATGAGTCTAAAGACCAGACCGTGTAATCTGAACCGCCTTTTGAGGGTTCTTTAAAGTAATTGCAAGTAAACAGATGCAGTAACACTTTTTACCCTTACATTTTATTTTGAAGATTTTCAAACATACAGGTGAAAGGATTTTCTAGTGAACACCCTCCAGATTCTACAATTAAAATTTCCTTTTGTTTATTTTATCACATAGCTATTGGTCTATCTGTTGTTCTACCTATGCTTGTATCCATCTGATTTTTGTTACCTTTCAAAGCAAATTGCAGACAGCAAAATGCTTCCTCCTAAACGTTTCCGTGTGCATATTGTTAACTCAAGTTCAATATTTGCTTAAAGTTTTTCTTTTGATATAAAGTTTACATATCATGAAATGTACCGATCTTAAGTGTATTTTCACTAATTTTTAACAAATGCGCACACATAAGTAACCCAAATTTCTATCCAGATAAGAATAGTACCCATGCTTCTTAATAATTCGTCCCCAGCTCCAATGACTGTTACACTGTTTTCCACCACAGGTGAGTGTCACCTTTCTAGAATTTCATGTGAATGGAATCATATGCTATATTTTCTTTTGTATACGGCTTCTTCCACTCAAATATAATGTTATTTGAGATTATTGATGTTATTGCATGTATCAGTTATTAATCTTTTTTTTTTACTACAGAGTATTATTCCATTGTGTGACAATACTATGGCTAGCTTATTCATTCTCCTGTTGATAGACACCTAGGTTATATCCAGTTTTGGGCTATTATGAATAAAGCGTCCATGAACATTCCTGTACAAGTATTTTTATGAGCATAGTTTTCATTTCTCTCGGGTGAACACCTGGAAGTGGAAACGTGGGTTATAGGTATTGTTGGGTTACAGGACATACATTTACTGTTACAACAAACTTGCAGAACTTCTACCAAAGTGATTTGCAATTTTCCCACAGTGTATTGGTTCCTTTATAACCGTGCCAACACTTGCTGTCATCAGTCCTTTAAATTTTAGCCGTTCTCATGGATGTTTGGAGGTATCTCATTGTGGCTTTAATTTGCATTTTCCTGATGACTAATGATGCTGAGCCCCCTTTTAATGTGCTTATTGACTATTTGCATATCTTCTTTTGCAAAATTTTAAAATATTTTGTTCATTGTTTTATTGAATTGTTGGTGTTTTTATTATTGAGGTATATGATTTCTTTCTTTCTTTCTTTCTTTCTTTCTTTTTTGGTGGAGGAGGTAATTAAGTTTATTTATTTATTTTTAATGGAGGTACTGGGGATTGAACCCAGGACCTCACGAATGCTAAGCATGTGCTCTACCACTGAGCTATACCCTCCCCCCTGATTTTTTTATATACACTGGATATGGAATCATCTGTCAGATATGTTTTGCAGACATTTTCTTCCAGTCTCTGGTTTACCTTTTATTTTCTTAACTGATTTTTTTTTAAATAAGCAGAAGAGAGTTTTAATTGAGATATGTAGCCTTATATACCAGTTTTTAATGGTTATTGTTTTCTGCCACCTAAGAAACCTTTCTCTATTCCCAACTCATGAAGATAGCTTCCTATGTTTTCCTCTAAAAGACCTTACCTTTAGAAATGCTCCATCTTGAATTAGTTTTTGTGTATGGTAGAAGGTAGGATGGGGGAGTCATAGTTTTTGGGTTTGTTTTTGTTTTCCGTATGGATATCCATTTGTGCCAGCAACATTTGTTAAAAAGACTTTTCCTTCTCAATTGGCTTGCTTTGGCATCTTTATCGAAAATCAAATGACTAAGTGTGGGTCAATGCCTGGGCTCTCTGTACTGTTCCAATGATCTGTATGTTGATCCTTATGCCAGCACTATTCTTGATTACTATGGCTGTATAGGAAGTTTTGAAATCAGACCATTTAAGACCCATTTTTATATTTTTTTCAAGACTGCTTTGATTATTCTAGGTCGTTTGTATTTCCATATCAATTTTAAAGTCAGCTTGTCAATTCCAACAAAAATTCTGCAGTGATTTTGGTTGAGCTTCTGTTGAATTGTGGATAGCACTTCTCTGATGAAATTTTAAGAGCCTTGAAGTGCATTCCCTTGACCAGTCCTCTTGCACTTTGGAAGGTCCTGTCAGTTCCCCACTAACATTTATTTATTTGGGCCAAGATGCTGTGTCAGATGTTTCCTCTGCTACAAATAATAACTGGTATTTTTAAGTGCATTTAGGAGTTTGATATTCATAATCTTATGAAGTCCACACATACCAAAAAACCCATTTAAGTGAGAAATTATTTTCTCCAAATTATATATGACATTCCTGAGGCCCAAGATTTCAAATAATTTGTCCAAGTTCAGACATTTAGTAAAGGAGGACTCGGACACCTCTTACTCTGAAGCTTAAACGTTCCAGGAGATTGAATTTTATTATCCTTTATTGCCCATTGTCAGATGAGTGTTGGGGTTTGTTTCAGCTGGAATCCAAATACTAAATGAAAGGAAGAGAAACAAGGTTATTTTGTACAGTGAAAGAAGCAGAGACCTTCAGGAGAGAGTCTGTATGGCTTTGTCTCAGGAGGTTTGGGTCAGAGGAGACAAGAAAGGGCTGGGAAGGTAACGTGAGCAGGACCTCAAAGAGACCAAAGGTAGACAGCGCCTCTCCCAAACTGACCAGGGGAGGCCCAGACTAGAGGTGACTATCTAAAAACAGCCTGTTCTAATGCCTTTAGCTGCCTGAGAATATTTATATCTTGAGAAGCTCACATGTGATACACTTGGCAATAGCTTCAGGGCACCGGTTCCTCCTCCGCCCCTCGGATGCGCTCAGGGCAGCAGAGAGAACATAGAGATTCACAAATGAGCTTTCTTTGTAGGGCACTGGCTGCTTTGAAATTCTTCATTAAATCTTTTTCACAAATAAATTGCTCAGTGTCCATGGGGAATATTTCCATCTTTTTTTTAATCATATGCAGTTTGAATTGACTCAAGAGTTGCAGTGGTGTGCAGCAGCTTGTGTGGAGGGCCTCAGCAAGGGGGGGTGGGGGGTGGGCAGACCTTGGGAAGCCCAGCACAGCCTGTGCAATCTCTTTTGAATGTAAGTAACAAAAGGAGGCCGCAAAGGGAGCATTTGGGATAAGCTTAAATTTTGTGATGTGTTTAGCACCTATGGCGATGATGGATTTTTGAAACAATGAAAGTTAATTATGCACCTAGTCTATTGGTTTGGTATTGGCTCCAGAAGTGAAATCATGTGGTTTGACCTGCCTCTCATAGGCTGGTGAGCCATTCTAGATTAATAGTTTAAATAAAATGTCAAGTATCTGATTGCCATGGAAACATTAATGCAAAGTGGACCCTGTAGCACTTCATGCTGTAGAATTACAATGATATGAATTACCTTAGTCTCGAGACACCTTCTGAAATGGCCAGAACCGCATCCCTGAAAAATGAGTCATTTGTGCACGAAGCAAGAAATAGTGTGAAATGCTCCCACTCAGTCATGTCACCATGCACATAGTTATGAGTTGGACAAATGTCAGTTTCTTTCAAAGGACAGGAAGAGATAACGTAGGCAGACTTTCTTGTGGTGTGGTCCTCACTTATTGTGGAGGAACCAGTGAGGAGATGGTGCCAGCTCTAGTGGTCTTCAATCCCCAGGACGGGGAGTGTCTAAGGGATGCCATTCCCTGGGGGTCAAGCTCAAGGACTTGCTGCAGGCACGTGGGGTCTGCTCCAGGACCTCTCCCTGGAACACATGTTCCAACTGCCTCCCCGGCCTGATTATCAGAGCACTGCTGATTATGTTATGCAAATGATAGGAGATGGATTTCACATTTCCCCCAGCTAGGCTTTGCACAGCTTTGCATTTATTATCCCCCTTTAAAAATACAGAGTCCTCAGAGAAGGGGAACGGCTCGTTTTTATTTGTTCACCAGCAGAGTTGGCACAGACCTGTCAACCAATCATCCTGGGCTGTGATCTGCAAAACTGCCCTTTGTTGTTCGATTCCCCCACCCCCCAGATTGTTTACAAGACACACACAGACATCTGCACGCCTCCAAACAGGTTATTTCCTGATTCGGCAAAATTTGTCAGCCAGGGTGATGAAAATGTTACGGCATTTGCTGACAAGCCATCAGATAAACCCGGAGTTACGTCCCCAGCACCTTGTCCTCATTCCCATGGCGGATTGGTAAACACTTAGCAGGTCCCGGTTCTAGATGATTGTGCAATCAACCATCTGCCCCTTAGCGCTTCTGATACTGCTTTCCACTCATTGGTGTTGGTCCATCACCAGGAAAACAGTGACTACATCTCCCTCCTTTTGGAAATAGAAGGACTGAGCTTGTGTTTGTTGTATTACCAGTAAAATCTAGAAATCCTGGTTAGGTCTCTTGATATTAGATAAAAGTTTTTAGTCTTCACAGTGGAAATGTACATATCTATTATGGTAAGACCTTTCCTTCTATTCTTAGGTAGCTGTGAACGCCTAGAAAACACAGCGTTGCTTTCCATTAACCTCTCCTCCTTCCCATACTCTCCCTCAATCTGCCCCCAGTTTCCACCCCAGCAAGGAACTAACTTGTGTAAAATGAGCAACTGGAAATTAATGGGGCCAAGATCAGCTGACATAGCCAAGTCCTCCAGAAAAAATTTGTATGATGATTTCCCCTGATTTACAAGAGATAGCTCAGCAAGGGTATGAACTCATCAAAGTAGGGGGAAAGGGCCTCTTGTCACAGTTTGGGAAAAACTCCACTGATCTTTGTCAGGAGGGAATAAAATAAAGCTCTAGAAAGGTGTATTAAATCAGAGATTTATAATCCAGCTCTGCAAATAGCTACTCGCCACCGACCTCTGGTGAATTATGACTCATTTCAGATGTGTGGCATAGAAACTGATAGATATGGGTACACAAGCACATACATACATACGTCCCATAGATGGACATGTATGTGTGTTATTTTTTGGACAATCATTGCTGACAATCATACTGAGTGTCTGTGAATATGTAAAGCAGTAGGACTTGTAAATTAATCCAAATTGATTGCTAATGAAAACAGCAGCTAACATTCATTGAGCCCTCTTATGAGCCAGGATATTTATAGATAACTCTTACTGTTATATAAACCTGGCAAAGTGGATGTTATCTCCATTTTTCAGATGGGAAAACCAGGACAGATTGAGTTTATCTGACTATTCAGGTTATAATGTGAGGCAGTCAGGATTCAAACACAGGTCCTAGCTAACTCACAGCCCATGCTATACACATTAGTAAGGAACCCTGTAGTTTTCAGTGGCAGCAAACCCAATGCAGGATGGCTTAAACCTTAATGGGAATTTATTGTCTCAGATAAGGAAAATGCCAGAGGTTGGCTTCAGTGGAAGCTTGCTCCTGCAGTTTATATATCACTATGGGCATAATTTCCAGCAGTCAGCCCACTCTTGTCCTTCAAAATGGGGCTCCTGTTGGGCGCAGCAGCTCTGTCTCTCTACCAAAATACCTCCCCAGGGGTTCTGGATGGAACATCTTTGACATACCAACCAGAAAAGAGGGACTGATTCTTAACTCTCAGGAAGGAGAGAAGCTCCTTTTCCCTCGAATTCCAACAAATATCTTCAATTAAATGATTGAGTCTGATAGGATTACATTCTCATCCTTGAATCAATCCCTTGGCCAGGAGAAAAGGACCAATCAGGGCCCACACCTGGAATTGGGGATGGATCAATCCCACCCAACTACCTGGCTAAGAATGGGGAGGAGAGATGTTGCCCCCAATGATATTGTTCAAAACAACAAACAAGTTTCCTGCTTACACTTCCATTAAGGAATATGTAATAGAGATAATGAAGCAAAAAACACATTTATGCAATGGATTTAAGAGCACACACAAAGCAACATTCAAACAGGGATAGTAAACAAGAGCTGAGAAAGAGAACTTAAGGCATTATTTGTCAGATAAGAAATAAACAAGGGTAGAGTCCCAGAACAGAAAGTTTTGAGCAGTTTTATTGTTCTTGTGGTTGTTTTGTTTTGTTTTGTTTTAGTAGGAAAGAGTTAAGAGTTGGAAAAGAAAAGCTGAAGTGTAAAAGTGGAGAAATCAATCATCTGGAACTACCTGCACATTCGTTTGGGTGTAGCAGTAACAGAAATTATTTCGGCAATCCAAAGTGATAGATTGCAAAAGTGAACAACCTAGGCTTGCTAATAATATGAAATCTCAAACTGCTGAAAATTTTTGAACTGAAAATTAACATGGCAAAAATGCTACCTGAGGAATACTTTTAACTCTATGCTGCATCCCATGGGTTAGAGAGGAGACGTGATCAAGCTAAGGGCAGACAAGCAAAGGTGTCCCAGATGTGAGATCAGCATCTCAGAAAACTCGTGTGAAGCACATACTAGACCACATGTCAGGCTCTGTGCGAGGCACAAAACTAGGAGAGAGGACACAAAGATGAATTAGGCATAGAACTTATCCTCAAGGAGCTCACAATCTTAAAGTGTAGGCAAATATGTAGCTATCAATTACAATCCAACAGAGGAGATAGAATATGTGGATGAAAGGAAAACAGCATGGGTGCATAAGAACAGTTGACCATCGAGAGAAACAGGAGTCCATGCCTGAGCTGGTTCTCACAGTGGCAACAGTAGCCTAGATTATCAGGTGGCTTTGGAATGTGAATGATGTGTGCTAACTAAACTGTGTTTCAGGGAAGGCGGGGGTGGGGCGGTTGGGGAAGGAAGGAAGGAGAAAGGAAAGGGAAGAAATACAATGCTTTTCTTTTTTTCTTTTTTTTTTTTTGCCTGGTTGCACTTGTTTGTTCTGTGGTTTAATGGTTTAAGGCCTTCCTTTTTCTGCTTTTAAATTTTTCAGTAGGCCTGGCCTTAAAATGTCACCAACAGAAGCAGAACATGGGAAGGAATGAACTAATATTTCCAATTAGAGTTAGCAAGAGAATGTGGTTGGTTCGGGATATTGTTGTAATAGAATTCGGTTTGCACACATTTCATATCTCTCCACCCTCAATCTGGGTTAGGCAATAATTCCTGATACAATTTGTGATATTACCTAAAGAAGAGAAACACTTTTTAAAAACTGAAGCATTGATTTGGTCCTAGGGATGAAAGGCACAGATCAATTAATGATGTTGTTTTTTCACTAACTGATACTCTGCCAAGACACTGATGTTTGCATATTAGACAGAGAAAGGGAGGACGACAAACTGTTGCTTTGGCCATGTAAAAGAAAGCGTTATTAAAAAAAAATTTCAGACATTAGTAGTTTCGAGTGAGAATTTTTCTCTGCTGTGATTGAGAAATGTCGCTTTGTCAGAAATTCTGGAAAGTGGATCAGAGGTGAGGAGGAGAGGGCCAGCACCAATTTTGCCTGAACCTGAGCTGTGTCTTGCCCTAGCTCTGGGGTTTCTTACATTCCTACAAATCTTCATTCATTATAAGGTATTACTAAAAGACAAATAGATTGTGTTTATAGCCGACTGAACTCGTCACTGATGAATATAGCGTTAAAGCAGTGCAAGGTAACACTGTTTCGTCTTGCATTTTCTGGTTGGCATTGCAAACTTTCTGTTGCCTTCCTCTGCAATTCATTTTTGTTCAATTATTCATTGAAATAGGCTCCCCTGAAATTTGGGAGAAATTAAATGTTATATCCACACTCATACCAAATTAATTAATCATGATTAATGTTCCTACAATGAATACAAAAGGAATTAATCATGATTAGCAACATATTGAAATGTGCAGCTCAGAATCTGAGCTTTCCCCTGCTCAGTATGTCCCGTAGAAGCCTTGAAAGAGTATCCATAGGTTTCTGCTTCTTTGTCCTTTCTTCTGTTGTTGTAGCTGTTCTAAGTTATTGACTAAGGCTTGGGGACAAGTGCGTTAATAAATAAATGGATGGTGAGTATTCTCCTGGGATTCAGGGGTAACTAAGTCTTTTATAAGGATGACAGTCATAAGTCTTTACAGTGGGGCCTGGCACACAATGGCCCCTGAGCCAGATCTGGTCCTCAGCCTACCCTTGTCATTCATATATAGTCTATGGCTACTTAGGTGCTATCATGACAGAGTAGAATAGTTGTGACAGAGACACAACATATGGCCCACGTAGCTGAAAATATTTACTCTTTGGTCCTTTAGAGAAAAAAATTTTAATTGCTAAACCCTGCTTTAGATAGGCATAAGGGAATAGATACATTTCACATTTATGGGTATTTTTAAATTTCTCAACTATTTGAGGGTAAAGATGCTTAAATGATCTAACTGAAATTGCCTTGAAGACAGTGATTCTGAATTTGCTTCCATGCCAAGCACAGTGGGCAATACAGTGCTTGGCAAGTATAGACCCTCACTGTGCTGTGTTTGAGCAAATGAACGAATGAACCAAGGCTTTACCCTACAGCTCTTGAGCAAGGACTTTGCCTATTTTAATGCCTAACTTGTATACCTATAAAAAAGAGAGAGGTTTTTGTTGTTGTTATTTACAACAAGTTTTGAGATTAGATAGAATTATAGAAGGTGCTGTGTATTTCCACAGCATCTACTTTTGCATTTTAGTTTGTTATTTGGTAAATACATGTAGTGACAACCATGTACACATGTGTTTGCAGATATTAAGTCATTTTGATATCTCTAACAACAATCCCATCCCTGCCACTTATGTTCTATGTTTTTCTTATTAATATGAAAATAATTTTCAAAAGAACTTTTCTTTCTCTAGTTCTCTTGTAGGTAACTAAACAATTTTATATATATATACATATATATATATATACATACACACATATATATGTTGTATATATGTATTTTTTATTGTGGTTGCAGTTTCAACAAGCTTTTTTTTTTTTTTTTTAGTTGATATGACAGTAAGTCAGGACTTTGGGCTAAACTTGGAGCATTTATTTTTAAAACTGAGTATGTTAACCTTACATAGATTAATCATCATGAATCAATGGGAATCAACAGTTTTGTTCTAAAATGTTCTTTATGCTAAGAGAAAAGTCCTGAATTCATCAGCTTATTTTACAGAGAACAAACATTTATTCAATGTCAAATATCGAAGGGCAAGGAACTAAAGCAGGGAACTCATAGATATACTAGAAGTCTAATTCAAATTCTTGGTAAAGAATTTTAAAAACTACTTTTCAAATGTGTGTTTGATTAGACTTTTTGTATTTGTAATTGGATTATATATCATTATTTCTTCTTTCATTTATTCTACAAAACTCATTGAGCTTCTGCCGAGTGCCAACTACTGTGCAGATAGAGCAATTGGTAATAACCAAATCTTGGAAGCAGAAAACACTGTTTTTTCAAAACTTATAATCTGTATAACTTCGGTAGAGTCTCATCTACCAAGATTTTTATCCTACTTATTGAATGGCTATAGTGAAAGATTTTTTAAAATGAAGAAACTTGTTTCATAGGATATATTTTATTTCAATGAAATACTCAATTCAGAAATGTTTGTTAGAATATTGATTCCCAGTGAATCATGCTCTTTGCAATGTTTCTTGTTGCTTCCCCCATGAAGAGGTGGAGTCTATCTACCCACCTTTTAAATCTGGGCTGAACTTGTGATTTTCATTGACCTGACAGTAGCACAAATGATGGTGTGAAAATTCCAGAGCCCAGATCTTGGCAGGCCTTCCTGCTTCTTCTGTCACTGTCTTAGAACCCTGAGACCACATCACACTGTGAGGATGCTTAATTTAGCCCACCGGAGGATGAGAGGTCCCTCGGAGGACAAGGGAGGTGCCCTAGGCAGCAGCCAGCACCAACTGCCAGACTTGTGACGGGAGGCTGTCTTGGACCTTCCAGCCCCACTGAAGCTGCCAGATGACTGTCACCATGTGACTGATCCCCACTGACTGACAGCAGCAGAAAAACTGCCCACCGAACCCTCAGAATTGTGATAATAATAAAATAGTGTTGTTTTAAGTTACTAAGTATAAAATGGTTTGTTAAGCAGCAATAGATAACAGGAACCTGGAGTATTTAAATACCTATTACCACTAAATTTACCATTCCTGGATTCAGATTCCTGACCAGATTTGATTCTTCATATTTATTTATAATTGGCCATTTTCCCCAATTGGGTAGAATTTCCTTACCTGATGAAATTATATATTTCTGATGAAGATGATACTGGAAACTTTTTAGTGTTCTCTTTCTATTCACCACTTTTTCTTGGAAAATAATACTGGACTCTTACATAGCTCTTACAGATATTTAGAGAAAAAAATTACATGTTCATTTTCCCTAATTATCTAGAATCATAATTCCAGGGAAGGAGGGACATAAACAGAAACAGAACTAGACAAACCTCAGGAATGACATTATTGTAACGTCAAACATTACTTGGAGAGAACACTGGTGAGTCTCTGTGACAGGTCCTGTTTCTAACAACACGAGGGCTGCTTGCATATTCTGTGTTTCTGCCTTGCCCGTAAATCACACATACCCTTAAAGAATAAAAGCCAAGAAGGTTTGTTAACAAAGAAGGGTTTTTATGACCTGCAAGATGATTTGCATAACAACCATGCACTTAGGAATACAAAAGACAAAATTTTTTAAACTTTTTTTTTAAATGTTTTAAGTAGAACAACACAAAAACAAAACAAAACAAAAAATACTTTTCTGCTTCCCCTTTCCCCCACCCCTCACCCCCGGAATAAAGATAAGTGCTTAGGCTCGGGAAATCCCAGTAACTGTGTCTCTGTCTCCAAGACAGCCAAACAAAGCTGGTTTCTGGGTCAGCAGCTCCAGCCCTTTCCTACCTGAGTTTGTGCCAGAAATGAATCTGGGCGTCCTGGAGCGCTTGGTGGAGGGGGTGTGAGCATCAGAAAGCATCAGAATTCTTCCTTTCCAGGCTGGGCAGAGACTATTTTGTTTCCGTAGGTGAAACATTGGAGGCTTCTTTCCTGGGCTGCTGTTTATGTCCTTTTTCGTTTTGAAGCAGACTCATTGTTGCCTTCCGCCCCACCTTGGAAAGGAGAGTCGGGCGGCTACAAACACCTGAGCCCTGGGTCAGTGAAGTCCATGTGCAGTGTGTTCCTTCCTGTCATTTGCATGGAGGAAGCCCAAAATAGCAATTTCCCCCTGCGCTTTTGTCTGACAGGTAAAAGCCTATTAAACAGTGACTCAAATTGTCTCATGGAAATTAGACTCATTTTTCTAAAATTGAAAAGATCCACCCAATCTTGCCTTATTACACAGCAAATTGATAGGCATATTGAGAGCATACTTTTTCTTTCTCAGCAAGGTGAAAACTCAAGGTTCATCACATTTTCAGCTAGTGGTTATTAGAAATCTGCAGGACAATTAAAAATAATTTGAAAAATTACCTTATAAAAAGAGAACATTCAATTTCAAGCATGATCTTTTAGAATTCGAATTGTTGACTTGAATTGCATCTCAGAATTTAATACATCCAGCCCCAAGGTAAATACTGTTAAGCAAGCTTGAACTAAGCTTAACAGAGTTTAACATGCTCAGTTATAATATTTGTTTAAGAAGAATTATTTCTAGCTCTTCTTACAGATATGTATTTGCTACAACTCTTTAGAGCTTTGCTTCTCAGATAAAATTGCAATCCCTATGTCTGAATAAAGTGTTCATTGCTGTATCTGGGAGGGAGTGTGTGTGCTTTTGCCTTTACTGTTAGGATAACTGGGCAAATATGTTGGTTCAATAATCTGTGTAAACCATATTTAATAGGTAAAATGAGTTTATCTTTCAAAGTTCAGTTTAAAGATATATGATATATGATATACAATAAACCACAGCTCAACGAATCCATCCAAACGACAAATAACTTACAGTTACCATATGTATCAAAATGCCCAGAAGTAAACCTTGAGCTCCCTTCCAGTACATAATATGTCATTTTACAGGTGGTAGTGTCCAGATGTCCTCCATCTTCTCTGAGGATGGAGGAGTATGCACTGGCTTATAGTCTAACAGAATTTGAGGTAGACGAGTTGTTGGGTTTTAGAATTAGTTAATAATGGAAACTGTATGATTTCCTTTACAACAGGATTTACAGTTCTACTCTCTCCCACTCTCTCTCAGCCTGCCTATTTAATCTTATTGCTCAAATTTATCAAAAATTCTGTCGGGAGAGACTCTATTTAGGAAGGATTGTTTGCAGAATTTGAAGTTCATTATGAAGAAATTCTTCCATATTATCCAGTTTTCTTGGGATCAAATAGGATCTGGAAGGAGCTGGTACTTGGAGACGTGCAGTTACCACCCTCTGCCCCCACAGAATTGTTTTCCTAAATTATACTTTGGTGTGGTGCTACATCAGTTTCATAGTAATGTCTACTGCAAGGATGCTGTCAAGATTATTTTCTTCTCTATACGGGGCCTCATGAGAGAAATGACTCCCAAGTCTTAGCAAGCAGGGTAGTTCTGCCTTCTGGAGTGATTAGTACTTGTTGAATAGACACAGTGATTGTGCAACTGCCACATTTCTCATTTTATGGTGACAACCAGAAAGCCAGTTTTTTGCTACATTCCTGTGCAAACATTGTAAGTCCATTTCAGCAAAATTTCCTGCTAATTTTCATATTTCTGTCCATATTATTCTTTATTTTTACTCCTATTTTTAAACCCCTGCTTGCACCATTTTGTTATTATTAAATAATAAAAAATGTGTATAACAATAACAACTTCCACTTATTGTGTGCTTACTGTCTGCAAGGATATATGTTAAGAGCCAAGATATAACACTAATTTAATTCTTACAAAATACTAGTAATAATTATTATCTCCTTTTTTGTATGTAAGGACACACAAGATCAGTACATTTTAGTATTTCCTCTAGTTGTTAGGGGAGGAATTAAAAATTTTAAAGACAGGCTCTCAATAGTAAGAACAAACATATGGAGGGCAGAGTCCAGGTACCAAACACTACAATAAGTGCCTTCTATAGGTTATCTTAATTAAAATCAGGAAAACCCTATGTCATAGCTACTCTAATAAGTACTATTGCTAAGCTTAAAAAGAAAATCCTGTGTATAATGGCGTGGGTAGTTCTGCCTGCAGTCTGGGAGAAGGCTTCCTTCTGCCCCAATTCAACTGGGTTAAATGCTCCTTGAGGGCAGAGACTATGTAAATACGCTCAGAGCAGCAATAAACCTAAACTGCTCTTGCCCGATTTGTTAGTGTCCCTTGACTTTTCATGAGTCCCAAAGCTGGACAACTTTCATGTTCCTGGTGTGCCTCTTCATTAAACAAGAATGACTTCATTTCTTTTGTAATGAACTCGGCTCTGCTCTTAGACCACACCCACTGGTGTCTTAATCATGTAGTGACTGCCTAGTAACAGCTCTGTTTTCAGGTTCTGAACTTTCACACTATGGATGAAGCTTTTGGCTCAGGAATGCACCAGGGCACCTGATTCTTGTTGACCTGCTGGAGAATGACATGTATGACGTGTGTAGGATTTTCTGCTTGCAAATCTGGGCCAGGTCAATAGAGTGATATAAGCTAATATAGTCTCAATTAATTAGTGCAAGTAAATCCTACCCAGGTTAAGACAAAAGTGGGATATATAATAAATCCATCAAAATCATGATACACCCAAAATGAATGAATGGGGGTTTTTGGTGATTCCGTACTAAGGCTCTTTTGCCTTTCTTTCAAGCAGAACCAGATACTCAACAATCCACAAGGCACCAGAGTTACTTATTAAAAGCATGTTAAGTGGCTTTTGCTTTGTGTCTCTTTGTTTGCTAGTTTGTATGAAAAGTGAAATGGAAGTTAATGGATCAAGCCAATAGTAGTACTTTCAGGATGCAGGCATTGGGCTAGAATAGAAATGGATTCTTTAGGGGTAAACAATTATGATTTGGTTTTGGTTCTGGTTCTATGGAATCTACCACGTCACAAATAAGTAAAATGTTCAATCTGCAGTGGGGTGCAATCAGGAAATGTCTTTGAAGTGGTCAGTATTTCTCATCACTGGAGAAGGAGTTAGATCTCCTAGACAATCAACGACTCTTCTCAAGCACTGGCTTCTCCATAACACAGGAAAGTCAAGGAGTGTGTTCTGCCAGGACCTAGGTTTCATCTCCCCAAGGGCACTGATAACACTGACTGGGAGCCATGTGCTTTACGACAGTGAGGACAAAGACTGTGCCTTCTCACTCTGTCCTCAGTGAAATAACTGACAGTGTCTGTTTGTGCCACCATGTAAAAGCTTACAAGATCATAGGGGGGTGATGATTTACTGTGAAGGGCAGGATAGCATAGAGAGTACGCTAGTTAAGAGCAGGGATATGGACTCAGACTGCCTGGGCTCGTTTCTTACCGCTGTTGCTAACTACCTGTGTAATCCTGGCAAGTTTCTTAAGCCCTCTGAACCTCAATTTCCTAACGGTATTTACCTCATAGGGATAAGAGATTTAAATCTTGAAATGTGCATAAAATACTTAGAAGGGTAGCAAGGGCCACACGTGCACTAGCTGTTACTATCATTAGTAAGTCTTCACACAAACATCCTTTGAATGCTGACCTCATTTCCATTCGCACTGCTTTTACCTCCTGCAGATCCTCATCACCTCTGCATCCATCTAGGACAGTTATCTCCAAACTGGTCTCTCCATCCCTCTTCCTTCTGAATCTGTTTTCCATGTAGATTCCTTATTAATCTTTCTAAAACGCCACTTCTGTCAATCAAAAATTTCTTCTCTAGGGTAAAGTTTACTTTTCTTTGCCTGACACTTAAGACTCTCTTCGTTTTCCCCAAGTTCTCGTTGTCAATTCATATTTGCAATGATGTCTTCTTTTCACTGTGCAATAGGAGTAACTGTGTCTTCCATGGTGAAGGTAGAATCAAGAGGGGGGAATGAGCTGAAGGGAAGAGGTACAAAGTGGATATTCCTAATTTCTGCTTAATGAATCAAAGCTTCTGATGTCAGTTCTAAGCAGTGCACAGCTACATTAATGTTGAAGCCTGAGACCAGGCCACTCCTGTGGAACTGGGGAAGTCTCCATGGGTGGTGGGACCACAGTCACCATGTGACAGGTACACTGCTCCTAAACCAGTCAGGGTCATGGAAAGTGGGGCTGAATAGCATGTGATGGATCAGCAGCTGGACTGAATTCTTTCTTGCACAGTGAGAGGTAACCACGTTAGCTGCCATGAGAACTGGGCCTGTACACTGCATTCACATAATACAGTTGTACAGCTTTAAGAAATGTGAAACAAGAATGAAGGCAAGCTCTGCATTCATAATGGATTTACAACTTCTTTTCCTTACTCCTGTGTTTTCTTACTCCTCTCTGGCTCTCCAAAGCCAAAATTATTTTCTCTTTTTGGTGAAACAGAAGAGATTAATTTCCAACATGCACTCTACTATAGTTTCTGATGGCACATGTGCACTGGGAGAGGCAAAAATATTGATATTGTGTTGATCTCATTTCTCATCAGCGAAATGTGTCTGTGAGTGCCGTGTATCGTATCTCTGTGTTTTAGTTACGTTTTAGAAATGTTCATAGTTGGCAGGGGCTCCTCTCTATGCCTCTTGCTTGTCTTATTCTGCTCCCCATGAAACTGATCAGGTTGCCAAGTTCTTACTGACATC
This sequence comes from Camelus dromedarius, assembly GCF_036321535.1. Lineage (NCBI taxonomy): Eukaryota > Metazoa > Chordata > Mammalia > Artiodactyla > Camelidae > Camelus > Camelus dromedarius. Next base: position 33,922,116 of record NC_087440.1, read on the forward strand.
AAAGCAGTCTCTGGGCTCAGATCATCTCTGCGGGATGCAGAGGAAGAGGAGAAATAGCTCTCACCCAGAGAACATTTCTCTGACGGAGTTCTAAGTAAATTCTGGGGCTTATCTGTCAGTTTTTTTTTTTTTTTACTGGCTAGGCTCCTAGTGAAGTCAAATATTACCGCTGACGTCAATCGGCTGGTGGCCAGGTGCTGGACTATGTTGGGTAAAATCTCAGGGCAGCAGATCCATCCCACTTGGACCTTGATTTTTATAGTTCCGCTATGCATGATGTTCTTTCAAATAGTAATAAAAACAGTAAACAGATTGCAAAGCACAAGCCACCCATGCATACATTCCTTTCTCCTGAACCCAAATGAATACAACGCCAATCCTAACAAAGGGTAATTAATAGCACAACAGAGACTGATAAAAACAGGCTGCAGAACTAGGTGCTTGCCAGTCCTGTGTTCCTTAGCTGCATATTTCTTAGCATTTATTCTTCACATCTGTCCAAAGACTCTTGACTCTTTTCATACCTCCTGCACAGAAGCAGATGCAAGTCTGAGGCTGGTGAAACTGTGAAGGAGGTGACCTTAATTTCCATGTCCAGGATTTCCCCATATTTAGATACATTCCTATGTGTTTTGGATTTCTCCCTTATTTTGCTCAACAGTCCACTGGTTTGGGCTGGCCCCTAGTTTTCTAGACTCACCAATGAGAAACAACAAAGCCTCGGCTGCTAAAGGCATTTTTCACAATCACCAAAATACATATTATTTCTCATCTCCATGGATCCTTACCTATCGATGGGTCATCACTGTTGCCTATGAGCTTGCGTTTAAGGAGAGCTACTTAGAAAAACTTCCTGTATGTAAAGCAGTTTGTGGACTGAAGAGATAGTTCTGGTTCCTAGTTTTGAGCAGGGGACACACTCAGACACACATAGACAGGAAGACCACCTCTGGGCTTAATGTAACCCACACGCAAAATACAGTGAAGATAAGCTTGACCCTTTCAGGATTTGGATTTCCTGAGAGAGCAATCAGGCATTTATCTGAAGTCTAGGCATGACCTCGGCACGTTTTCTTATTTCAAGTGGAAGCAGGGACCTTGCATCCCTGTAAACTCTGCCTAGAATCTTTCCATCATGGACGTTCTCCTTGGTAACACTTTGGAGATGAAAAAATATAAACTCTTCCTTGTTTACTTAGCAGACCCTCTGGTGTCTGGTTTTGGAATGAAAGCCCATCAAAAATGTTTTAAAATATTAGAAAATACCTATAAGTGATACCACCTCTTGGTTTTAGATTTTTATATTATCTCAGGGACCACCTATTCAACCCGTTTATTTTACAGCTTAGAGAAATAAGACCCAGTTAGTGGAAAAGCTGAGCTTATAACCAAGATTTGTTTACTCTCTGCACCACAATCACTTGCATTAGAAAATTCATTAATGCAATCTAGAATTTTCATAAGCACTCCCCCACCAAATTATTTTTAACCCTTTGGTGAGAAAGTTCTGTGCAACTGAATGTTGCCTAAGTCACTAACTTACTTCTCTTAAATATTTGTGAGACACTTTTGGAAAGCAATGTGGGTAAAATAAAGCAAAGCAATGGAGCTAATTACTGCAGAAATGTAACCATGCCCTTTATGGAGTCATCATTAATGCTTTATCTTTGGCTTTTCAAATGTGTCATGGCTATCATATGCATACAAGTGAAAAACTGCCTTAATCTTTCCAACATGAACTGAATGGTAAAAACTAACTCGATACTATGGAATGCAGTTCAACTTCTACGTGACAAATAATGTGCATAATTACAGCTAGTCCTAAAAACTGTCAATGTTCTTATTAGCTATCTTTTTGTCCTACCCTGTCCCCAGACTAATTCTAGTCTAATCAGGCTACTGTCCCAAATTCACTTCTGGCGCTAAAATGAGGGTTATGTAGTTTTTTTTTTAAACTGTGTTTCTTTTCCTGACCCTACGTCCCATGTATCTTTAAGTTCAAGCTCAAATTCTGCCCCTCTCTGATTAAATCTCTCTAAAAGTTACGCTTTTCTTTCCTTCAGCGTAAAACCTTAGTAACATACAATGTATACCACAAAATCACATGTCTAATTATATCCAATTTGCTGTAACTTGCTGATTTATGTTCATCTAGCTAAAATTTGCAGTTAGACTGAAAATTTTTATGTGAAGATTGCATGTCTTCTCTATTCCTGCAACACCCAGCACAATGAAGCAGAAATAGATGTCCAGGAAGTGTTTCCTTTTGATTAGCTGATGACTGATTGAGTGTTCATGCGACATGAAGCACAGACCTTTCTATTCAAAATGTTGTCCGTCCATGAACCAACAACGTCAACATTCCCTGGGAGCTTGTTAGAAACTCAGAGTCTTAGACCCTATTCCTGACCTGCTGTTTTTAAGAATTCAGTGATTTGTAAAGTTTGAGAAGCAAGAGCTTAGGAGAGAGGGACTTCCCACTGAGTTCTGACCGACATGATGCAGGTGTTTAACTCTGCTGGCCCGGTATTGGTACAAGTTCACAGAGGGAAGTGATTCTTCAGATTCGTGGTCATCAGCTCCTTAGAGAATCTGGTGAAAGCTTCAGACTCTCTTTCAGGAAAATGAACATAGATACACACACATAATATTTCACATGTAATTTATGAGCTTAAAGGATGCTTTCAATTTATAAAGAGACCCTTGAGGAGGGTAATACCAATACTGCGTTAAAAGTCCTGTTGAGGAATACACATTTGTGAAGAATAAAGATCTGTCTGCTGAAGTGCCTGGTTGGGTGTTGTATGTTTACTGTTGAAAAACAAGGAAGGTCTAATTGGCCTTTCTCTAATGGGGCAGTCTGGTATTTGCACTGTTTGGATAGACGATAATCACATGAAATGTTGCTCCTGCAGGTGGAGTGATCAATATGAGTGTGTAAAAGCTAATTTAGCCATGAAAGAGAACTTCGTGTAATAGATTTCATTCATCTCAGTAACACAGTAAGCTTTGATTTAAGCTATTGAGATTGTCTTTCTACCTAATTGTGTACTTAATTTTTTTTTAATTTTCTTTTTTTCTCTCTCTTTCTTTTAATCCCAGCAAAGAGCCTTATGCTTTTCATGTATTTTTTAAAAGTCCTTTGGGGTGATGATCTGAATTGCCTTTAATTATCAATTAAATTTTCTCCAAGTAGATTGTTAAAAGTTTAGATGAGCCCAATTAGTGAGAACCTCTCATAGCAAGAGTGAAGTTGATTATTTTAAGTCTTCTCTATTATACAAAAAAAAAGGATCAGACATCTCAGATCAATGTTAAGTGAGGATTATGGAAATGAGTGCTAAAAATAAAAGACATAAATTAACAAGGTATGACCAGGGAAGTCAAAGTAGTGGCCTCTCTCTTTGGTACTGAGTCTCTCTCCAGACTCTAAAAATATTAGTTTGAAAATATTATGTCCCCATTTATGCTAAAGGGAGTGGCAAACTAATGGCTATATTTATATTTAAAGGCTATATTATTCTATATTCTTTACCAGTGCTTTTTTCTTGGGAGAAATAATATCCAAATATTCCTGTATCAAAGGAAATTTATATTTGCTTGTAGGTACATGTGAAATCGGTGCTGCTCTGTTCTCACGCTTCCACAGCGCACCTTGTGAGCACACTCAGAAGATGTACAGCCTGATACCCTTCTATCAGTGAAATTCTAAAAGCATTGTCCAAGACAACTTTTTGAATTGTAACGTACTCAGAACTTCTCAAAATAGATTATCCCTCAGGGAAAAGCAGTAGTTTACTAAAGAAGAGAGCCCTCACTGGTCATAAGAGAAAGTTTGCAGTTGTTATCAAGCGCTGACTAGGCATATCAAGGTATACCAGATTACCTCTTTCATTAGTAATCTCCAAAGCAAGTTTTAGGCTATCTCACATTCTTCATATTGACATACTGAGTGAGAATCAGGGCTGAAAAAACAAAACAAAACAAAAAAAAAAAAAGAAAAGAAAAGAAAGAAACTGAATTTCATTTAATTTGATTCAGTTGTACACATTTGTAGAGCACTTAGCACATACCAGGCACACTCCTTGGTCAGTGGAGGAAAGAGGAGTTAGAAAGAGAAAGAAAAGGTCAGGGGTTGGCACAATTAATAAGACATGTTCTCTATGCTTGAGAATTTTGCTGTCTTGTTAGGGAAACAAACATACATACAAAGGATGAAATAACTGTCAACATCTGGAGTGCGAACCCTCAGGAGACCAAGGAGAGTGAATAAAGAAAGCTGCATTATTGTTCTCCCCCAATCCTTTAAGCCTTTTATTCCTTTTTCTCATCTTATTTCACTGGCTAGATGGCTGTATTTTTATAAAGATAAAAATCTTATTAAAAAGGGAAGCTGTATACAATATCACCCAGATATCATCAGGGGCTAAAGTAATTGTTGGAACAACTGGTTTTCATGGAGCCCCTGAAATCATGTCACTCAGGCTGTCACATCTCCAGTAGTAGAAGCCTTGGTAAAATGATGGAGAGTGGAAGTCAAATCAGCAGCTTGGGGTGTGAATTCCAAAGATGGCTTTTGAGACAGTTTTGGAAAAAATTCAACCAAGACTGGCATTGGTGGACTTCCTAATCAGATGAAGTTGAAATGTGTTGTGTTCCCCATTCTGAAATATGGCTAGTACAACTGGAAAGGAGAGGAGTAGAATGAGATATGTTTCTAACCTTCTTTTCACTCTTTTTTATTCTTTTTCTTAACTTGCCCAACTTTTTAATCAGAAAGTACTTAGATGAAAACAAATACAGATCAATCTCATTTCTTATCCTACTTTCCTTAATGGAAAGAGAACAGTTGTATTCTGTCATGTTCAGATATTTAAGAAAACATCTGGATTCAGTCTTAAGAGTGGGATAATGTAACCTGACTTTTTTGAGATGAGGTCATTTTTCTACATTTGTATCAAAGCAGCACAAGGGCAGTCACATGCAAAAACCAAAGGCAGATGATCATTTAATTTCCCACTCAATTTTCAGTGGACAGTTGGTTCCCAAGAAGGGAATTTTGTTGCCAAGAAAAGATCCCTGGCTTTTGCCTAATCTGCATAATATATTTTTAGACATCATAGAAAATAAAGCAAGATTTGCTTAGATTAATGGCAATAGTAATGATAGTGATGATGATACCTACAATGGCAATAATGTTTGTTTCTTTGAAGTCAGTATCAATTACACAGAATTACAACAGCTATGGTCTCCATCATAAGAATCCTAAATTGTTATGTCTCTAGTACTTGCTATTACCAAAAGCAACAATGACTCTTTGATTAAAAGTTATGACAAATATTAGGGCAAGTTTAATAAAAATTTGCTAGTAGGAATACAATATAATCCAGCTCTGTTTTACTTCCCATTGGGAAATTAGGCTTGGAATCAAGTAAGGAGGGAAATTTTAAGAATAATGTGAATAAATGATACAACACTGCATCTAAAACTGAAAAGCCAGAAAGAGAGGTGAATGGCTCAATGGTGAGTGTGGACTACAGACAAATTAACAACAAAGTTACATGATGGAATCTACAATGAAGAAAAAAGACTAGTCAGTTTCAGTGACTATACATCTGTAGGTAAGCATTTTAAACTTTAAATTAATTTCTGTAACTAAAACAAAATACTGTCTAGATATGGAGGGCATCTTAGAAATCATTTGGACTCTCTCATTTTATAGAGACTAGGCTTTAAAGCTCAGAGAAGTTAAATAACTTGATGACTGTCATATGGTCACGGGCAGAGTTGGGGCAAGATTGTAAGCCCCCAAATTCCTTTGGGACGGCTTTGAGAGGAAAGTGAATTTTCACAGAGGTTTCAACTCTATGAATAGATTAAGCAGAATGTGATAGATGGACTGTATTTATTGCTGCTCCCACCAACAGGTACAATTATTGACATGTTACATGGTGTAAGGTTTAACATTTACTGGTAGACATCTTTTCTTTTTTTCTCATTGTTTATCGTACTGCTTGGAGAATGCTAAACATTTTATAAACAGTACCATTTATTTTCCTGAAAGGTTACAAAATCAAGCAAAACCACTAACTAGAGTTTAAAACTGCAGTTAAACTTCACTTTCAAAGAAAACTACTTTCTCTGTTTTGGTGACTTGCTTTCTGCCAGCCACATACAGGGATAGAAAAAAGTCTGTATGTCCCATTGCATTTTTTGTTTGGGTTATGTTACCCAAATATGAATTTTAATACCTAGACGTGTTTCCTCCCTACCCTCTGCCCAATGGATGATTCTCATGTAATCAGTGTGAATTTGAATATATTAATTTCTCTTTTGAGATGACATAATTGGTTTAAATGCCTTTAAGCTTGTGTGTTTGTTTTCTAGGCTTGTGTCTCTTTTCTAAACATAACCTGTTCTTCTTCTTTTATCCTCCATGCTCTTGGCCTCAGATTAAAATAACTACCACTGCTGTCAGACCAATTATCCATCTGGCTAGAATCTGTAAATTTCTTTCATTCTTTTTTTAAACCTCAGTGAATTAACTTGAGTAAATATGTCTCATTCATTCATTCATTCATTCAGTGGATTGTTTATTTACTATTTTAAGCATTAACTCTATGTTAGGACCAGTGTTATCTCTGGAGATGTGAAGACAATCAAGCAGGGTATCATCCTACATGAGGAGGTTCAAGAGTCCGTGGCACAAAAGTTCATTTCAATGGAGTGTGTAATTGTTCTCCATATGATTTACCTCATAAGATCTGACATTTACTGTAAGCATCCTTAGTATACCTTAATCATTAGTATTTATCAATCATGATTTTCTCTTAGGCTTCTTAGCCTACTTTTATTTCTAACCTGTAACTCCTCAGAATAGAGGCTCTTTTCCCTAATTTACTACTTAGTGTTAGAAAAATACATCTATGCTTCTTCATAAAAAGATCCCAAGGTGCCCAGAGCATTGGCCCAGGTCTTCCATGAATGAGAAGAAATGCAAGATACTGATTTGATTACACCACAAGGGGCTTATTGGATGAGGCTTCCCTTGACTTTTTTTTGCTATGGTGTTAATGTATTCATGATGTATTCTGGATAAGAAATCCATTTTGCTGGGTAAAAGGATTTTGAAATGTTTTGTTATACATTTATTCTATATAATAGATCCCAACCAGACAAAACTGAGGGGATCACGGAGGGATACAAAGTAGCTCACAGTAAGTGCTGATGCTCTGTGAGGGTCTGCTTCCTGTCTGAGATGACGTGCGGTCCTGACCATGTGTACAGTGAGAAGAGGGAGTTTTCCATGGATTGAAATAGGGTAGCAACCTACGATTTCCAAATAGACAACCAACCAGATAAAGCAGTTGTTAGCCACGGTGAGATTTGCATTTCCTTTCTGCATTCATGAGAAGACTGAAAAAACAAAGACAATTCCTACAACATGTGGCCACTTACTTACACTTGTAAGAAGGAGATTTCTTAATAATAAAATTGAGAATCTAAAGGATTAAAACAGATTAAAAAAAAATCAAGGGCCATCTAGTAAGATTTAATAGTAATTTGAATTCTAAATAAGATGGAGCAGATTTAGGAATTAAGATCTTGAGGGAAGAAACTCATCATCAAGGGTCTTATAATTTCAAGGGGCAGAGAGTGAAGTGAGACATGTATTTCTTTATGTAAAATGTAGATATTTGGTTTGAAATTTAGTGACTATGAAAGGAGTTTACACTTAACAATTTTTATGTAGGACTCCCCAACAGTCTTCACTATACACATACACTATAAAGTCTGCACCGAAATTTGGATCCTGCACCATGTCCTGTGCATTTTGGACAAGGCCGTATGATTGAAGAGATAATGAACTGTAATACCAAGGAGTGGAATCTCTCTTGGGAAGCAAAACCGCATCAGGAGACCTCTTAGTCTCATGCGTTAGCAAAGTAAAACCTGTAAGTAGACTTTGGCAGGAATTTACATACGCTAATGAATAAGGAAAACGAAAGCTTATACTTCATTAGGCTGACAAGAAATCAATCATATCTGATGAACCTGTAAATTAGATTTAAATGCCAGGGAGCTGCCTAAGAGTACCCAAATCTGATCCACCTTTGTGCATAGGTCAGACAGGTACCTGTAGTTACTACTCACAATGTCACTGCCTTGAAGTTCATTGAAAAACATGATCAGAAGTAGACTATTCACTCTTTGGAAAATCTGTGCATGCACCTCTTGGCCATTCTTTAAATTGCAGGAGCAGCCTAATTGCTGCCTGGCTTCTTGGGCTCTATGACTATCAGTTGCAAGAAAATGTTATCATCCTAAACAATGTAAAGGGAAATGTAACATTACAGAAGGCAAGTATGACATTATACAACGTTGGATTGGCTATTGTTTTTGTCTCCCTGGCCTCCTTGCAACTAGCACAGATTAAATATTTCTGATTCTATCTCACTTATTTTAGCAATATCTCTGAAAACTAGCTGGATTGTGTATCTCATTTAAAGATAAATCAAAAGAATAAAATAATGCCATTTGCAGCAACATGGATGGACCTAGAGATCGTCATTCTAAGTGAAGGAAGCCAGAAAGAGAAAGAAAAATACCATATGATATCACTCATACGAGGAATCTAAAAAAAGAAAAAAGAGGACACTAATAAACTCATCTACAAAATGGAAACAGACTCTCAGACATAGTAAACAATCTTATGGTTACCGGGGGAAAGGAGATGGGAAGGAATAAATTCGGGGGTTTGAGATTTGCATGTTAGCCACTATATATAAAAATAGATTTAAATAAAACCCCAGATTTCTTCTGTATAAGCAGGGAACTATATTCAATATCTTGTAATAACCTTTAATGAAAAAGAATATGAAAATGAATATATGTATATATATGCATGACTGGGACATGGGGCTGTACACAAGCAATTGATACATTGTAAATGACTGCACTTCAGTTTAAAAAAAGTTAGGTGACTTCTTCCAGTAACATATAATAAGCGGCTGTCCTGAAGTTTTGTCTTAGTTGAATGACCCAAGTCACATAATAGGAATCGAAAATCAAGTTTGAGCAAAGTAGTATGGTAGGAAGAAGGACCAGATTATGTATCAGCCCTCATACTAGAGGAAATCTGCCTTTTTTCTGCTTTCAGAACAAGCTGTGTCACCTTGGGCAAATTATATTATCTCAAATTTGCTATCAATTTCCTCACCAGCAAGACATTCAGTTCTTCAACATCTTTTCTTCTAACAATGTTTTAAAATGTTCTTTTCTAACTCCAAAATTATATGGATCTATATCATTACATAATTTTTCTAATTAAAACAATTCTTCAATATAAAAGAATGGCAATTTAGGGACCAGGAAAACCTTAATGGGACAGAGTGAGAAAGTATACTTATCAGCAATAGTAGAAGCGTGAGCCTGAAATTCTTCCATGGTGTTTGCCAAGAATCTTAAGATTATATAATTAGACAATTTTTCAAAAACTCTTTTAACTCTGACTTCTGTAGGAAACCACAGTCATACCTGATTTTAGGATTATTTATACTTTAAGTAGAGGATTTGTTGTGAATACAAATGAATTATTATAATACACGGTGTAAGCCAGGAAGAAATGTCAACCGAGGAAATCCTCACATGTATTATCTTAATCCAAGATTACAAAATACACAATGAATTCTAGTCTCTCCTAGAATGAATATCATTTTTCCCTCCTTCCCAGGTGTATCTTCACATTTCTCAGTACTTTACTCATCAAATATTAATAAAATACTCATTATGTACAAGGCTCGGAGACATGGATGCTGTCTATAAGAAGAATTATTGCCACATTATGAGCTTATTATCATCTATGTGTTGACCGACAGAAGGACAATTGGGAATTATCCTCTCGAAGAAACCTTGTTTGGAAGTGACTTCTTGCAGATACTTAAATTTTTAAATTTTATTTAAACTTAAATTCAATTTTGTGTTGAATTCAATATGAGGAGACTGAACAATTATGAGGGAGTGAAAAGATCTGCTTGGTAATAAAATTTAGAAAGCCACTACACCATTTTCCTGTCATGGAAAGTCTATCCTTTTGAGAATTCAGAAGCAAATATGACTGCCATATTCTTGAAAGATTCCCAGAGAAGCCATTTATGGTAAAATATTATAGTTTTGTTTATTTCTGGCAGTGAATTACTTTTTTTGACTAGAAAACGTCTTCTTTAAACGTAAGGGTATTCTAATTTGTTCTGTTCTAGTAGAAATAAAATACAGTTGCTTATTAACTCACCCGCCACGGCCTTCTAAATTTAGAGCTGTTGATTGTCAGCCATCTCATCTCCAAGCTAAGTCTCTTTACCTTTCCCATCTAGGAGTTTAGTTATGAATGATTAGCCAGTTCTGATGAAAAACGTCTTTGGAAGATCCCTATGTCACATCTCAACGCTGGTAAGTTTTTTAAAAATACGTCATTTAAAGACAAAATAAGTGAATAGTGGTGGGTGGTGTAGTAGGACAGAAAAAGGCAATTCGCTCACAGGATACTCCAGAGGTGAGTGCAACAGGAGAGACTGGGTACACCACTGGAAATGGCTGGACCTGCGTAGTTCAGCAGGTGACTGGAGTCATTGGGCCCACAAATGTTGTAAATTTGGTCTAAAGTCTAGAGGCTGTGTTCAAACTCATCACGGTGAGTAAACTCCTTATGATGTATCAATAGTGCAATCATGAGAGTAACTCAGTGGGCATATATTTATCCATAGTTTCTCATCAATTGTTCCAAAGGCAACAGGAATATAGTAAAATGGAACACTGTAGATTTCTGACCCAATTTCCTTTTCCTTTTATTCCCAAATATGAATCTTCACTGCAACTTGAGCCAAATGGAGGCTGGGAGTTCCTTATTGTAGGACTTACTATCAAAACAGTAAACATCTTTAAAACCCAGAACCTGATGGCTTTTGCATTTGGGGAATGTTCTTATGAAGTAGATAGATTTCATATCAGTATTTTCAAGATTTACTTGTCCAAATCTTTATACTATTATGAAACATTGTGTTCAGAAAGGCAAACTGTTATCATCACAATGAAAAGAAGGCAGGCATTTTCCCTCAGCTCTTTTACTTGACCTCACTGGTATGCTTTATAGTCTCACTGGTATGCTTTTAAGTCTCCTTCACTTCAGTGACTAGAGTGGTTGTCTATCTGTCACTGTTAGTGTGGTTCAAAGCTGATTCTTGGCAGGTACAGACTAGAGTGACCCGATGTTCCAGTTTGCTGGAGAAATCCTGGTCACGTGTTATAGCATTGTTAGTTATTCATAGCCCACCCTTTGACTTGTAGAAGTGGACTGGTTTGGACAATAAATTATAAGTCATTGATTAACATGGTTTCTTTCCTCCTCTCCCATGTGATGGCCTCCTGTGTGAGGCCAGATCTATGACCAAGGGCCGAGGGGAAGGTTCATTATGGTGGTTTGATTATTTGAATAGGATCTGTCTGGTAACCAGCTTTCTTCTCTTTGTCTAGCATCAGGATAAGCTGACTTCTGATACAGGACATATGCTTGGGATTGGATCTCTTCACTGCCAACATTCTTAATTGGAGAGAGTGGAAAGAGAGCAAGTCAGAACAGAAGTTTGGTAAACGGAAAGTAGAGAAAGTGGGAAAGGGGTAAATGATGGAAAGATTTGAAAGAGGAAATGAAGTAAGAATAGAACACTCAAGAAATATATATGAGTAGGCACCCTGTGAAGAAGGCAAACATTGTTGCTTTCCCAATGCTTCTTTCACTGTCTTTTCTCTGAGGATATCCCTCTTCACATTTCCCCACATAGATATAACATAAGCAGGTTATCACCTGTTTCAACATTTTGTATCTTCTGCAAGGTCTTTGTTCAGTGCTAGTATGCTTATTTACTTTTGGTCCTTTCTCCTGTTTTAAATTCTTCTTCAGATTCTATTTATTCAAATCTCTGCCTTCATTGTATCAATAGAATAAATTAATTTGCATAAAGATGAGAATGGCTTAATGTGGCTTTTCCAATAAACGTGAATTTCTAACAGAGACCATTAATGTCAAGAGTGTGTTATGTTGGGGGCTCTGGCAGAAAAAAAAAAAGGGAAAAGATATTTTGGGTCAGTGAACTGTCAACTCTTTAATTCATGCTCAACAGCCTCTACCTACTCCACATACTCATAGGATCATATCTTGCTCAGAGTCCCTGGTAGCCCTGAGTCAATGCTTAATTGTTCGTGGTGTTGTGACTGGTGCTTCACACTATTGTTGGCTTTGGAAAGTAGGACATTTCTTCCTAAAAACACAGATAATTCAAGTTGTTACTATCTTTGTTTCAACGTGTAAAGGCTATTCCCACTTCCCACTCTGTCTAGCTTTGGAAAATGCAATTACTCTTCTCAGTGTGTACCTGGGTCTCATGAATATTACAAGGGAGTACAGCTCAGTTTGTACCATTGTAAGGCTGACTGTGAAATGATTTTAATTGTAGGGGGTTCTATATTAATGTTCATGAACTATTTCTTTTTAAATTGTGGTCTCTGAATGTAAGAACACTAAATGAATATTTTTCTTTTCAGACTATCAATCATTTTTTCCTGGATTATAACATGTTTTAATGGGTATTAAAAAGTTTCCTTTTTATAGAAGCATTATATAAAAGAAAACTTCCCAGTTAGATTTATGGATGTGATATGGATTACTGTGAAGTAAAGTTGGCTGAGGATCAGGAGGTTTGAATTCCAGTCACAGGTCTTGTGTTTGCCATGTGATTACTAATTGATCTGAAAACAAAACAAAACAAAACAACTTACTTGACCTGGTTTCTTCCCCATCTACTAGTTGCATCTCCTTGTGACTTCCCGTACATTTTGTGATTATCCTATTGATAACTTCTGTTATATCATGTACCACAGTATACTATTATCCTTGGTCTCCTTTAATGTTTCCTCCAAAGTCAGGGCAAGATCGATTTCTTTTTCATCTTCATAAACCCAAGACTTATCCCAATTCCAGGCATATTGCAGGCATATAATATTTATTGAATTAAAGAATGAAAATCACAGTAAGAAAATCAGTCTCTGCTATGCATTTCTGCCTTCATCTACACATAGGAAATAACTAATCTCCTCTGGTTCCTCCTGACTCACAGGAAAGATAGAGTAGCTCCATAAAAGGAGGTCTTGCCTTCTTTAAATGGTCTTCTCCAATTCTTTAATCTAAAGTTACTCTCCACCTCTGTTCTATGTCACTCTCTATTTCTTTACACTGTTTTATTTTCTTCACAGTTTATTCATTTATTTTCACTCTGCACTGGAATGTTAGCTCTATTAGACAAGGACCTTATCTTTCTTCTTCTGTTTAGAATCTGTTGTGCCTTTTGGAAGGACAGAGTAGGTGCTCAGTAAATACTTGAGTAAATAGTGGACATGTATTAATGGCACTGGTGAGCCTCTAACATGATGGAAGTGAATGCTCTGTGTTTTTATGTAATAAGATTCGTATGAAAATACAAGATGGTTTATCATAATTACCTTACTCCGAGACTTCTCCCTAACTTATAACAAGAGAATATATACTGAATGAAAAAAAGGATCTTATTTGATGCTAATTTTTGTCTTATTTAGTTTTGTAACTTCTTTGGAAGAAAGTTTATAAATATATAAGCTTTTCAAAATTCAACTTCTTCATTTCTTGAAATTTCTCAGATTCTTTCTCAAGGGACTAAGGAATATTACTTGAATCCTTTTTTCAAAGTTGGAAGGTGGTATTTAATATGAAAAAAATGTAAGTCTGTATTTCAGGAACTAAACATATGTTCATTTTTATTCAGTGTGAGGATGTCAACTTGACACACGTGTAATGTGGATTGTAGCATGAAGGTAGCATAGAGAATAACAATTAAGTGTCAGTTATTTCTTGTTTCTTTAAGGTTAATGTTTTGTGAATCTGAATGTAGTCTCCCACATAATTTGTAGAATCACAACTGCATACTCTGTTTCTAAAAGGAGATTTTCTGTATTGGGCCATTTGTACTGTGTTTTAAAGACATTAGTATAAAAACTTACCATCCTAGATGTGCATGGATTTGATGCTACCATCAGGTAGTGCTTGACCCAGTCCTTTCTCATGTTTATTTTCACACCTGACCAACGAGGATGTTGTTGAGAAATATATAAACGTGAATATCACAATTCTATTCACATAGTTTTGTAAGAGAGTTGATCATCTTCACACTCAGGAACAGAACCACCATACCTGTTTGTGCGTAATGTAGACCGCAAACAATGTCTACAGGGGGCAGAAGTTTTGTATTATTTAATTTTGTAGCATTATTTAAATTTTTAAAATAATTTTACAGGCTATTAACAATAAGAAACTTCCAGTGTCTCCTCCCCTACAGTAAGAACGGTTACAAAACTCTTACGGATTTGATTAGGAGGAAGTTGTTTAAATTCAACCAGGGAACTTTATCCTATCAAGCTTTACCATACCATTCAGCTAAAAAAAAACCCGTATAAGATCAAATTGAGGGCAAAAGGATGGAGCCGGGCCTCAATCAGTCATACTTGTTGGAGTCAGCGGCAGTGTCTCCATATGTGGGCTTGTTTAATGCAAAAAGGAAACAAAATTTAGATATTTAATAAAAGAGTCTACAACAGGAGCTATACAGACTAAGTTTCCCACCTTTGATGCCTTAATTTACTTAAGAGAGCTATTTGGAATATGTAACATCAAATGGCCATTAAAGTTTTATGATGTCAGTAGTGGATATTTACTCATTCTTGAAAGTCAGATCTCTATAATGAATAATATTTTAGAGCATGAGAGTGTAATCCAAGCACACTTTAACTTACCTTCTCAGATTCTGGATTATTTTTGAGAGCTGCTGATCTGGGTAGGCACCAAAGATGTTAAAAATTTAACACATTACACAGTTAAATATTATCATTGCCACTGTGGCTGAATCTTGTGGCATATTCTTCATAGACACTGAAAGTGAACTGACCCTCATATATCTGGCCTCAATTGTCAGGTATTCAGCATAAATATTGTCAGAACTTCAGGTAAAATATATACAGATTCATATTTAAAATTAGACATTTTCTGCCCTTTTAGCGAAATACAAGGAAAATTATTTTTGAGGGCTACCATGTCATAGAATGTGCGGGTATGTGTAGGGAATCAGTATAATTTAAGTTAGTTGATATTCTCATTATGAATGTACACAATGTAATTTTGTTTTTACTTTTCATTTCAAAGTCATTCAAAATAAAATTTCTGATAGTTTATAAATTATAAAAGTGGTGAAAAGCAATTTGCCTCTAGTTTTTATTATTTCTTGGTTATGCTGAAAGCCAGGATGCAAAAATCTCAAATACATAGGAACTGAAAGAAGTAATTTAGAAATGAAATCTGTGAATAGGTCAGGAGAAATGTTCTTTGTTCTAAGTTCTGAAATGATAAAAGTAAACCAGTTTACCTACTATCCCTTGAATTTCATCAATACAGAAACCCATCCTAGGCTTAAATGTTGGGGGAAATGTGGGCTATATGGGGTTACTTGCATTTATTTTTTTCAGATACTTTCTTTGATCTTTATGCTGAGAAAAGAGGTTAGTCTGCATAAAACACTCATATCTGTTCATTTTGTTCCTCTGATATTTTAAATTCAATAGTACAAGTCACAAACAAAATTTCATTTTTTTTCTAATTCAAGGTTTCCTCTAAAAACAGTGTAAAACTGAGAACAGTGCATAGATTTGAGAGAACCAAATTTGCGGACTAGGTTTTTAAAGTATATGATCTTTTTGTTTGATGCTTTAAAAATCCATTATGTGTGATGTGTATTTTAAAATTTCCTATTGTTGAATTTTGCTATTTTAAAGGGGTGTTATGAAGAATCAAATGAGATAACTACTCGAGAGTGTCTTGAACTTTGTATACTAAAATGCAAATAAGGTGACACTGTCATCATCATTGTTGTCTGCATCCCACAGGCTCTTCTTCCATCTTCTCACTGCCCACAGTGTAGAGATGCTGTTTCTCTCAGTGTCCCAGGCCCATATTTCATATTTTACATGTATGTTGTTTTCCCTAGCGAATGTTCACATCATTTTCAGATGGAGAAGTCAGACAAAACTAAACAGCAAGAAAATCATTTTTCATGTACATTTCTATGCTATAGGCTTTCCTCTTATTAACACAACAAAAGTTGTTTCTTAACATTATATAGTAATCAACTTGACATACCATTAAATATATTTGGCAAATAAAAATAGAACATTTTCCCCTAATTAGACCAGTAAACACGGGTCTTTGGATTGAAGTGCAATTCTCCTCCTAAGCCTTAGAAATAAAATATATATCTCATGAACAAGGAAAAGTATCTCTAAACCTTACATTGAAAATTTTCATTTTAAACACCCAAAGACTGAGTCAGAAAAGGATTCTAAATCACAAATAAAGTAATTCCCTCAAAAACATCAAAATCACCTCTCTCTATAAAAATCATGGTTAAGACTTCAGTAGAATTAAAAAATGTTTTCTATTCAGAGTTAGATCTTAAAAATACATGGCATGATAATCCCTTGGCATTGGGTAAATCCTAGACTGTTAATCAATTCTGATAAAATAAACCTTCCCTATTTAGGGTCACTATTTGCAATTCACTTTTACTGCACTTATTATAGACTGTTTAGAATTTTATACTCTATAATTCATTTTTTAAACTACATTATGTTTCAGAAATTTCTTTGTTGACAATGATAACAAAAGTTGGTCACTATATTACATTCATGGCACTAAGAAATAATTTTAAAGTGTTGATTTAAGATATCTAGGTTGTAGGATATTCATTTTCTTATTCTGTTTTCTTAATGAATATAATCACCTACCAAAAATGATAAAAATGATTGCTGTTGCTTATTACACACCAGAAATAGCACTAAGCCCAAATAAAGTAGGCTTCATAGTTCAATTTGAGAATGATTCATTTCCCTTTTTTCCCTATTAACTGAATCTTCATAGACTTCTTAAATTCAGAGAACCTTTCTTATCATTTGAAAAATAGTTTATTTTGAACATTAATCACAGTATTCGATTTAATGCTTTCAAGATCATAACAAACAGAATTTTCTGAGATTACCATTGCCAGTATTTCAATTTAATGAGAATGAAAAACTACTGAATTATTTAAATTCTGTTTTCAAATATCGACTTGTTAACATTGCCTTAGCTTAGTTTGGATATACATACATCTTGTACTTTCCTTCTGTTCCTAATATTTGCTTCTATTCCATTGTAGTTGTTCTTAGGAAACATTTTAATGGTAGCAAATATACTATTATTGCAGAGAGCTAGGCTCTTATCAATATGTTACTCTGAATATAATTTTGGTTAACCTCTATATAGTGCTTAAATACATCTTTTACAATGAATAACTCTTGTCCAGAGTGGAAAAGCAGTTCTGTGTCCTTGAGTTTCCATTTTGTATTCTTTAAAAAAAAAATCTTCAGATTATGTATATTTTGAACTATACCTCTATGAAACTAGTAATATATTTTGGCCATAATAAAATTAAACAAATTTTAGCAGAAAAAAAGCATTGAAC
The DNA here is from genome assembly GCF_036321535.1 of Camelus dromedarius. NCBI lineage: Eukaryota > Metazoa > Chordata > Mammalia > Artiodactyla > Camelidae > Camelus > Camelus dromedarius. The sequence goes on from NC_087440.1 coordinate 33,939,746, forward strand.
TATGTTTTAAATCTTTGCATGTATACTAAATCATATGCATGATAATATTTGCTTTTTAGCCAAATATGGGAGCTGAGTTTAAGAGCCAATTTCAGCAAAGGTATTGATTGTTCAAATTAGGTAGGGGAAATGAGTGTTTTAAAAATATATTCTCAGTAGAGTCCTAAATATCCTACAACCAGTAACTACCACTAAAATGACAATTATTTTGAGGATTCAAAGACCCACTTAATATTAATTGAAGTGTCAGTTTTCCCCATGTTATTGTTCAAATTACCTTTTAAAGTGTTGATTTAAGATATCATTTTCTATTTGTATTCTGGTGAAGAAATCCTGACCATAACTTTTAAATTCTAATGTAGGATTTTTAACTGCCCAAGAGCTACCTTTTGTAGTACAATATGGTGTGTGTTAAAATTCCCACAATGAGTAAACAATTGTCTGCCTTGCCCTTCTCCCCAGTACTGAAATTGGATACATTATTATGGCCTAAGGAACAAACATTAAATTTGATACAAGTCCTGACATTTTCAAGGGATTGTTTTGTGAAGAAAAAAATTAAAATCGATGTAGTGCCAAAGTACTTTGAAAACTTTAGGGTACAATTATGATCGTACTGTAAAAAGTGTAGGGATCTGCTGATTTATTTAAACCTTAAATTCGCTATGCAAGCAGTAAATACACTCAGCAGAATGAAGTATGGATAAAATCATCCCACAAAGTACACTCCGCAAAGATGGCCAAAATTTCTTTTCATTTTCCTTATTATATAAACTTATCTTTGACCATTGCAGTCCTTCAATGACCTGAATATTTATCTGCTATCCTATAATTCTTCCATTAAGAAATATAGTCATACCCCAGAATCTTTTCATTAGCTTTCCAGAGCTCTTTCCTAGAAGTAGATATTTTCTATCTTTAAAATTTTCAAGTTAGATTTCGTTTTACTTTTAATAAAGCACGTGCACTAGACCTTTTAAATATAATGGTCTGTGGGTTTTTTTAAAATTATAAACTAACTTTACTAAAGATAAAATAATAAATTAAAAACAATTTATAGGAAAATTTGAAATATCGTACACTAAGCACTAAACACAACAAAATTTTTCTGAGAAATTATTAGTCATATTTTACTAATGCTCAACATAATACAACTCTTGATGAATTTTCAGTTCTTTATTGTTTATTCTTTTATTTACATGATAAGCAGCAGCATTTTTTTTGGAGGGGTTTATGAAAGATTTAAATTGAAATAAGACTAGCTAATCAACAATCTGATAAACTTGTTGTCAGTTCACTGAACTTATTTTCTCAAATAAAGTCATTAATTGCCAATGCTCACTTAATTTCAGCAGGTCTTTTTATTAATTGCAAGGTTTTCTATTATAAACTTTTAGAATATTTTAAGTTTTCAGTTTTTATCATTTGTTCATTATAGTTTATGGGCACAGGAAAATATATTTTAAAAGTGTTTTCTTTGAGTGTTTGTAAGTATCCTCTTGTAACTATAATTATAATTTTATTGAATAAACCAAGATTAAAAAACCACATCTTTGTATAATCATTTTTTCTACTCTCTGATTAATTTAGGGAATTGCTGCTGTTTATTTTTAGTCAATATGAAGAATTCTATTATTTAATAAAAAATCTGTTGTAATATCTTTATGGGGTCACCTAGATGGAAATGTAATAAAAATGGGTATGAGAAAATGTTTAACACCTCTTGTGTTTGTATTGTATATAGGTACTTTTCTATGAGGTCTAAGTTTTTCAACTTTAGGTCTTTATCTTTGATTCCTTCATGCTCATACATTTTGTAAAATGTATTCACAAACTTAGCTAGACTCTGGTTCTATGAAATTTCCTTTCATTTTTAGAGGCAATTGATATTTATTGAAAATCTCTTATCTCCCTGAGGTTGAATTTAGGCACTGAAAATTAGGTATTTAGAGCAAATATTATCTCATTTAATCCTTACATGCTGAGGTAATTGTGATCCCTATACTCTGTACATGATATTGGAGTCTACAAAGTGTTTAGTAACAGTAAGAGTAAATCTACAATTCAAATTCCTATTTGTCTGCTCCAAGGTCAACTTTTCCCTCTATTTCAGGCTTTGTCTGTGAGATTTATATTCTATACCGATGTTTTTTAGTTGAAATTTCTGATAATGAACCTAACTTCTTAATTAAGAGAAGTCACAAAATCTTTTTTTTCTAATTATGACAAACACCCTGATATTACTGCTTTTATTTTGAGATTACAATCATACCTATAACTCTTAAATTTGTATTATGTTTCATCTTGGATATCATTTATTCTAGAGAATTAACTTCAATCCATTTTAGGCTAGATGAATTACACTTCTTAACTAAGACAGCCTAGATTCTGCTTTATGGGAAATAAAAATTGGAAAATCGAATAAAAATCAAATGATTTATATGTTTCTTCATTTGGAGAGTGAGGTGCAGGCAATAATTTTTAAACATTTGAGATTAATATAGTTGTGTATTTTTCCTACTAGGCCATGCTATTGATTGATAATTACTATCTTAGGAAAAATACATTTTCTACTATGGAGGACACACAAGTTCTAAAATTTCTGCTATCACTCTAAAGTGTAAGGCTAACAAGACATTTTATAAAGAGTATTTTTAGTGATTATATACTTTTGCTTTTCCTGTAGACCTATAAAAATAAGGATGAGTACATTATTAATAGTGAATATGCAGAGGTTACTTCCCAACTGGAAAATAGCATCATTTTTAAAAAGTGTTAGAAAATATTTATTTCTATTCCTTGATTACAATCTTGGAAATTAAAAAAAATTTAGTATAAGGAATGTGTGATTAAAACAATGTTAAAACAATCAAGTCACTTCTAGAACTTAAAATTTTAAGTGTTATAATTATTCTATTAAAAAATAAGAAACTCTGAATATGTTAAATGTGATGATCAAATTGGATATGACAGAGTTAATTTGATTCTCACCACTATTTTGATATTCAAATAAATAAGGATGAAATACATAAGAAGTGCATTTGGCTATTAAAATTAGAAACTATAATGATCAATTTTTACTAGATATAGAGATTGTCCACACATTTAAAATTTCCTGCCTCTCAGAAAAATAGCAATGAATGACAAAGAATTATTACTGCAGAATTTTTAAGAATTTCCTTTAGATCTTATATTTTAAAACTGATCTCTCATAAAATGTTATTTCTGAACTTTGTAACACGTAACTTTTATTTATAAGAACACATTAATATTTTGATAATTTTTATACAATAATCTTTATAATTTAGCACATTTAAGGATTTAATAAACTTCAAAAAACACAACTAAATGCCTCTTTTGAATACTTGAAAATTTAGATCCATAACAGAATTGTAAAGCAACAATGTATTAGTAGTTATACATATTGAAAGAAATAGACATATCATATCACATAATTACCATATACGGTCATTTGTTTTTCCAACTATATAAAACTGACATGGACTACTTAATTTTCCTTTGGTTTTGAAATGTGCATTTCCTAAATAAATTTTAAATACCTCCTGAATATGTAATAGTAACTCCCCCTGTCACAGGTTTAGAAGATAAACTATCCATGTAAAAATGATCAACTTTCCATCATTTGATTCTTCTATATCATGTGCATTCTTTGGTAGTTTGAGAAAATGTACATTGCTTAATTTTAAAAATCTACCAAGTGGTAGAACTTTCCTTATTAACTCCTAGAGCAAAATTGACCAACAATAGCACTTAGAAAATAGTTTTGAAAATCTCTAGTACATTGCATCTTGTGAGCACTCAAAGTGAAATAAAACGAGTTTTCTTTAGGGCCACATAACTAACCATGCATTGGACATAAGAAGAAATACACGTTTATTGCAAATCACCCCATGTATCCTTACCATGTTATTCCAATTGCTTGAACACATTATTCCCACAAAATGCCTTACTTCTCATAAAGGTTATAGCTTTATTTCTCCAGTTATCAAGATATCCCTAAAGAAGCAACATGCACTGTGACAGGTCTAAAAGCTACAGTATTAAATGGAAACATGCTTACTAGCATATTTTCCTTTATATGACAGCTATGATTCTGAAAGTTTCAAATTATTTGAACTTTTTGGAAACAAAACCACAACTTACGTGAAAATTGCTTACTATTTAAAATGTTCTAATATATTTTCTTTATAATTTTAATTTATGGATTTGAAATCTTTATATTCTCAGTAATGTGAGATAAACTTCAATTTATTAATATTATCTTAGTGGCTTGAGACTCAGCAGTTCTGTATTATTCCATTTTCTGAGAAAAAGGTATAAAATTAATATCTGCACCTTACGGTATTGAGAATTAAATAAAGAATCAAAGTGCATTATGTATACGGCAGAAGCTAATAAAACTATCAGTTCCTATAATCTCACTGCCTGTTGGAAAATCATTTGTGAAAATACTTTTCCTAATAAGACTTCAGAGGAAAATTCTTACTTGCTTTGTATTTTGTGTAACTGTTACACAATAAATAATAAAAGAAAATGCATAAAATAAGAATAAACTGAGATGCCAATTTAAAAAAGCCCCAAGATTCTTAGGTTTTAAAATTTCACTGAAAAAAAATTTATGTTCAGAAATAACTACACTGATGATTGTTTAAAGCTTTGAAATTATAAGCATGTTCTTAAAACAATAAACAATGGTTATATTAGCTATCAGCTAGAATGTATACAAAATCAGTTTCTTGAATTTGAAGATAAAAAAGAAATGAATTTTTAAAAGTTCTCTAGACTAAGCCTTTGTAGTGCATACAGAAATAACATTTTCTAAAATTCATGAGGTCAAAATTCACAGAAAGTTCAATCTCAAAGGTTTTCCTTCTATTGGCAAGGAGATGAGAAAATCTAATTGAAGCTAGCTAATTGAGTATTTGGCCTTCTGAATCATTTTTTATAAAACAAGTAGTTTGAATGCAAATAGTCCTGATAACTGCCTCTCTCCTCCTTCTATCTGCCTGTGTTTAAACACTTCCCACCCCCCACAAAAACACCATAATCTTGATGTAAGATAGAAATGTTAATGACTCTAAAAGCTGTCTCTCCTAAGTGGTGAATTAGCAAACACTTTTTACTAGGGAATTGAACCCCACAAAATATATCCAGTCTAGAATTGACAGGAGGTTTTTTCTTTTTATGCTAAGATATTTTGGAAAATATGATGGCTAGGCTTTGATTTACAATTCAAAACACTTCATTTTGATTTTCTTTTTGTTTGTTAACATGAGATATAAGTTAATTTTTATCCTGCCAATATTTTTTAAAGTTATAATTCGATTCTTATTTATGCTTTAAGTCCTAAAAGTAATGGCTTATTTTAGAATACAATTTCAGCATGAATTGGTCTATGAATATGGGCTTCCTCTAATCAGAGCACTTTTCAGCATTTATCTCCTAAAATAGACAGCATACAATTATAGAAATACCATAAAACAATCAAATTATCCAAGATATTTTTGTAAATATATTGAAATATTTTACTATGTTATTTTATGTACTACGGATTTGACCAAAAATTAAGGAAAAAGTAACAGCATTAACAGTAAGGAAATTTTGAGAAATCATTATTTGGAAATTAGGCTACAATAATTCCTTTATAGAAGAAAAATGATATAATTACCCATAATCTTAAATACTGACAAGAAACAGTACTTTTGTTATTGACCAAAAGCTGTAAAACTGGATAAGCCAATGGATAACACTTTTAGAATATGTTAAAGTTTTCATAAGCCAGATATCCCAAAACACTTTACTAATAAAAATGAATTGGTAAAGTTAAAGACTTCATTTTAATTTGAATGCTCTTTGTAGGTCAATAGAATTGGAATACTCAATTGAGTTCTTAATCAAAAGCTTATTTAGCATCTCTGCTTAAGCAGAATATATATATATATATATATATATACATATATATATATATATATATATATACACACACACATATACAGATATACAGATATATACATCAATATTTATTCCAACATATGTCCTTTACAAAGCAACTTTTATAAAATAGAGACTCTACATTATTTAATAACAGAAATAGGTGACCTTATTCTACACTAAAACATTTTAAACTTGCATTATTATAAAGTCACAATTAAAGAGAAATATATGTATTGTATATAACAATTTTTATCATAATGAGTAAATCACATTAAAGAGGACTGAAGTACTATGGTTCAAAGAACCCAAATTTCTTCATTACTATATATAAATAAGTCTATTATCTGTATCAAGTAATCTTTTGATTATCAACCATTTGAACATATAATTTCACTTATTTGTTGCTCTTTTATTTGATACTGAGTTAAAAGCTGATGCAAATTGGTCTGTTATTGTTTTGGGCAGTGGCCAAACTGATGTGATTTTGCCAGTGTGGGCGGGGTTGGGTAGGATAGAAGGGTGAAGTGCTGTTTTTTTGTAAAAATTCTTTAATCAGAGGTAAATCTACTTAAATGCTAAATACCTGACCTTTGCAAACAAATGCAGACCTACCTTGATTTCCACAATAAGCCTCTATTAATTTCCATGAGACAATGTTTTCACAAAATGTAAGGCAAAACAGATGTTAAATTACTTAACAGAACTCAT